>NC_053393.1:495269876-495586255 GCF_905171765.1 Bufo bufo | reverse complement strand
TTCACATATTACCGTTTCTTTTAGACTTAAGGAGTACTCTTACTCCGAAACGCGTTGTCACCTGAACAAATAAATATTTTTTTAAAAAGACGTCACTCGCAATTGTGGTTTTGCGCCAAAAGGTATCACAGTGTGTACAAGCTAGTACACAGTCCTTTCACAGCACAACTGAAAATATGTCATATTCTAGGTTCTTCAAAGTAGCCACCTTTTGCTTTGATTACTGCTTTGCACACTCTTGGCATTCTCTTGATGAGCTTCAAGAGGTAGTCCTCTGAAATGGTTTTCACTTCACAGGTGTGCCCTGTCAGGTTTAATAAGTGGGATTTCTTGCCTTATAAATGGGGTTGGGACCATCAGTGGCGTTGAGGAGAAGTCAAGTGGATACACAGCTGATAGTCCTACTGAATAGACTGTTAGAATTTGTATTATGGCAAGAAAAAAGCAGCTAAGTAAAGAAAAACGAGTGGCCATCATTACTTTAAGAAATGAAGGTCAGTCAGTCAGCCGAAAAATTGGGAAAACTTGGAAAGTAAGGGCTATTTGACCATGAAGGAGAGTGATGGGGTGCTGCGCCAGAAGACCTGGCCTCCACAGTCACCGGACCTGAACCCAATCGAGATGGTTTGGGGTGAGCTGGACCGCAGAGTGAAGGCAAAAGGGCCAACAAGTGCTAAGCATCTCTGGGAACTCCTTCAAGACTGTTGGAAGACCATTTCAGGGGACTACCTCTTGAAGCTCATCAAGAGAATGCCAAGAGTGTGCAAAGCAGTAATCAAAGCAAAAGGTGGCTACTTTGAAGAACCTAGAATATGACATATTTTCAGTTGTTTCACACTTGTTTGTTATGTATATAATTCCACATGTGTTAATTCATAGTTTTGATGCCTTCATAGTCATGAAAATAAAGAAAACTCTTTAAATGAGAAGGTGTGTCCAAACTTTTGGTCTGTACTGTACAGGCACACGCCGCCAACTTTTCTATTGACACTGTCTTTCCTAAATAGTGTAAAACTCTCAATATTAACAGTCAAGTCATGCGAAGAGTCCAACCATGTCTCAGCCACACCAACTACATCAATGTGTTCTTCTAGTACCATAGCCTCCAGCTGCCCCCATTTTGATAGCTAGATTTCTGGCATTTGTGAAAATACATTTTAAATTACTATTACCTGTAAAGTGAATATCTGGGATTTTTTGGTTACCTTGGTTGATGTTTGTATGTAACAGCTTCTTGTTACCAGCAGCTCTATTTTTCATCAGTGTACAGTTCTGCCCAGTCTTCTCCCTACTTTCCTCACTAACCCCAGCCCCCACTAAATCCCTTTTGTCCCCTCCTATATCCCACTCTCTATCTACATTATCTACCCCCTTATTAGTATGATCCCCTCCCCTCCGCCCAGATCCTAGTTTAAAAGCTCCTCCAGCAATCTAACCATTTTTTCTCCCAGAGTATTTGCACCCTCTCCGTTAAGGTGCCGCCCGTCCCTAGTGTAGAACCTGTAACCGACCGAGAAGTCAGCCCAGTTCTCCATGAACCCAAACCCTTCCTTCCTGCCCCAGCTTATGAGCTACTTATTTAACTCCCTAATCTCCTGTTGTCTCTCTGGCGATGCTCGTTGCATTGGTAATATTTCTGAAAACACTACCTTGGAGGTCCTGGACTTGAGTTTCTCATTTTTAAGGACCTTACATCTCCCCCTGAATTTGTCATTGGTGCCAATTCACATAATTGACAATCTGCACGACAGGTCAGTTTCCGCACAAAAGTGTACATGAGATTTGTCTACCTTTATGCACTTTGCTGGCACTGTAATACGCTGCGGTTTTTCCGCACGGGAATCCTGCAGGTGCAGTAAATTCTCTGCAATTTTTTGTAATTTACTTGGACCTGTTTATATAATCACATATAAGAAACTGCACAAAGTTATTCCACTTTTTCTGTATGCTAGATTCATAAAATCAGTGCCTCCACAAAGTCTATAAAAACAGTGGTAAGTTAATTGGATTTTTGACAAAACAACCCCTAGTGTGTGAGTGTTTGACAGCGGTACCGAAATTAGATTGTAAGTTTCACTGAACAGCATAATTAAAATGAGGAATGGATAATTAACCCATAAAGTTCCACGTAGCTTCAATATAAAGAATAATAGTATCTTTGGAAGGTTCATGTTTTATGTGACATTTTCACACTTGGTGACACTGTAATATAATGAATTTTCTTTTCTATTATTTTACATTTAGTGTGCAGAGTATTTCTCCAATGTTCTCCCTTTACAAGAAATACGTATCTTGAGCTAAAAGCCTAATACCTAATCTCATTCTTAGAGAAATGTTATATGTGTGCAAGGTCATTCACAATGTCAAAATGTCAAATTTTATCTTTAATGATCCTGTTTGTTTCTTAAGAATATTAAGTATATAAGGTTATAAAGAAAAAATAAAAAAATAATTTGTGTCTATTCAGGTCATGTGTTGACCTGCTAAAACAATGTTGGTGCTAAATGTGCCTAAACTCCTTAAAGGGGTTGTGTCATCTCAGACTTTGAAGGCCTATCACTAGGTGGCAGGTCCCAACCTCTGAGGCCCACATCTATCTCCAGAACTGGCCCCCCGGAAGTGAAAGAGAGCAAGCCACGCATGCATAGCGAGGTCTCCATTAATTTCTATGGGAGTTCTGGAAATAGTAGAATCGAGATCGCTTGGCTTATTTCGGAAGTCCTATAGAAATGGAGAGTGGACCGGGCAGGCACAACCACTTCTTCATTCACTTCTATGGGACTGCTGGAAATATCTGAGCCAAAGCTCAGTTATTTTAGGCACTCCCATAGAAATTAATACAAGGCAGCTATGCACTTTGGAGATCCCATTCTGGAAATTGGTGTGGGTTGAACTTATCTGACATTATTGGCATATCCTAGCAATATGCCACTAATTTCTAAGATGAGACAACCCCCTTTAAGGCCCCTTTACACAAGTAGATAATCATTTTTTTTTAAAATGCCATCCAGAATCCATAAGTGTGAACAGGTATTGTTTACAACGTAGACGATTCCACAGGGGGTGGACAGCACCCACACAGTCAATTATCTTTAAGTGTAAATGCAACTGTGTGCCTGACAAGTGATATATTACATGATTTTTACACAATACTCTGCACAGGTAAAGGGTTGTCGTTCAAATGGTAATGACTCGAATAAGGATTCGTTTGTCACTCGATCATATCAATTATGTACTCCATTAAAGGGGCCTGAAGATAGCTGTCAGCCAACACCTATCTCATCCAACTAATTGATACTCAGGCATGCACAGGTCAGTGGAGAAAGGGGAGTAAGGCATCTCTAGTGGAGGTTTTTCTTCCCTTTCTTCCCTTGACATTATCTGTAGGTATGTGAGCTGGAGGCCTCTATGGAAATTAGGGACATTAAGATTGGCTACACACTTTAGAAACAGTTGACTGCTTGTCTGGCTAACAGGTATTCCTCACACCTCTCCATACTCGTATCTGCTCAACTTGACTAAATGTGTATGTGTTCTAAATGGGAAAAGAAAAGAAAGCTGTTGCCAGATACCTTTGCCAATAGCTTATCTCCTCTAAAGATAAGAGGATTGGTCACATAACCTAAAGGTGGATTTACATAGGGAGATAATTGGGCAGATTATCGGGAACGAATGTTCCTGCAAGCGCTTGTTCCCGACAATCTGCCCGTCTAAAGGTGCAGCTGATCCCTGGATTAACAAGTGAAAAGCAGGTGAAATGATTGTTAATGCAGACACATAAATTATCGTTTCTGGAGAGTAGATCGTGGTGTCTAAACGGTGATCTGCTGCCCAGAAACAATGAGCTGTATGGGGACGAGCGATCACAGCATCAACTGCTCGTCCATATACTGTGGAGGTGATTGTTGCATGTAAATGCAGCGCTTCACCTCCACTTAATGAGCAGCTGACTTTCGGGAAGGAACGCTTCCTTCCCGACAATTGACTTTAGCTCAGCCCGTGTAAATCAACCTTAACAATCTGATACTTCTTTCCATAACCACCGGGAGAAAGTCAGGACACAGCCTTTAGATAGTTGGTCAGCGTGTTGACCCCACCGATCTGATGACCTAAGATAACCTCTTTAAAGGTCATCAAAAGTCAGGATAATCAAGTAAGGAATGATATCTGAAAAACTTTAATATCATGCAGGAGATAACTGCGCTTCTTTTAGTGATGTGACCAATTTTCTCTTTAGCGAATTTAGAATTTTCAACAAAGTAGTTCCACTGCCATCCAAATTTTCCAGTTGTACAGCAAAGTCGGTGTATTTTTTGCTTTATTGACTATTTTAAAAGAGATTTGAATTATATTATTGTCTTTATTATTGAGAGCCTTTACCATCACAAAGAGTAATACTCTAGTGGTTGTCTGTCAAATTGTCTTTACTTGAATAACATCTATTTTCTTTCTTCTTATGTCACAGCAAATTATGTAAAAATAAGTAAATGTGGTTCAGTTTAAAAGACTGCAATGAGATTTACCAGCAACTACTAAACTGTACGTCATATGTTATTAAACTGAGGCACCTACGTAGCAAACATTCACACAAGACCTCTTATCTAATTATGTTAATTGTTAAATGAAAGGAGAAGCATGTACGGAATGCATGAGCATGCCAAAGTGCCATCTAAGTCCTTGCAAAATGAACTTACAGCCATGAACAAATATTGCAATTATGGGAAAAAAAGAAAATACATTCCAATAGCCTAAGCAAAGAATTACTGGAATGTACCTTTACCATCTACTCATTCATATTTAAGAACCAGAGAAGAGTTACAGCAGTGAAGTCTATTATACCCGGTCTTTCATATTTTATGGTGGAGCATCGTCGGTCATCTCATTTTCAGCCTTTTGGTAGAAATCGACTTAGATGTTGTGTCTGGAAAATGACAAACATTTTTTTTTCTCTTTGCATTTAGCTCTACATAGCTCTATAGATTGTATTGATCTTCCTCAGATATGTGCACAGCAAGAGTTATAAAACTGCCCAGTGATACTTCAGAAAGTAAAACATTGTTGTTTCAGCACCTTGGCTTTTTATTTAATTTTGTTATGAAAGTTTTTCATTGATTTCCCAGAAGAAAGTAGTGCAACAATACCTATTTTTAACATTCAAGAGAAGGAATATGAAGAATGGCAGTTTGGCTTTGTTGGGTTATTCTATGATGACCGAAAGTGGCTTTTTTATGCAATTTTCATGAACCTTTCCAACCAGACACTTTTATCATCTCTTTACAGGGTTGGTGATAAGTCTTTGATGGATGCCCAATGGCTAGGACCTCCATCAATGAATAGAACTAGAGTCCCTCTTTCTTTCTCTCTTGCATAACTATGGTGAGGGACAGTTTGAACAGAGTACCATACCAGACAAAACCTACCCCTTGTCATGGTGCTGGTTCCTATTTCTTTGCCTATAATCATAGGCTTTTTGCTCATTCACAATACCATCCTACACCCTTTACAAAATTGAGGTGTTATGACCTGGGGACAACCAGGCCATAACACTTAGCTAGGGTGGATAAAGCCAGTATAAAAGGCAACTGCTTGGGTTTTGTCTATGTTATGGAAGTACTTGGTTTATTATTTTTTCTACCCTCTACTGGTGCTCTTTATCTTCAGGAGAAACAAAGCATAAAAATATGATGGGATAGTTGAGATGTCTTCATATCCATAGTCTCAGGTTACAATATTTTTAACATACAATGGCATTTCACTAGTCACCTATATAACTGAAGTGCATGCATGGATTGGCTGTCTAACAGTGCCTTTCTATAGTATGAAATGGTACTATACGTCCTGTACTGATCTTTACCTGAGCCAGGATGAGCAGCTCCTTTTGGCACCAGATGATGATGACGACCCCATGTTCTGTACAGGACCCTGAAGAAGATCTTATCCTCCACATAGAAAGTGATTTGCACCCTATAGCAGCTATTTCTTTTCTTTATATATAAGGATTTGTTTTTCTTTGCATTTACTAACTGCTTAATTTGATGTAATCTTTATAATGTAAAACTAAAGAGACCATTATTTTCCTTCTGCATTCTTTTGCACATTTTCAGGGTATCTTGACTGTAATAATAGCAGAATTTCTGCAAGGACACTCAGTAGTCAGGTTACTTATAGCACAATAATCTTAATGCAATATTTTAAGGGCTTCTCCATCTATAAAGAAATGATTGGGCACAATAATCATGTATAGCAGATTCTCCATTCTGTGAACTGCTTGTATCTGTACACTAAGAGACAAAGCTCCTTTATTCTCCAGGACCCAATAGGAGAGCCATCACTTTAGGGTGCCACCGTCTCTGCCTCTGGATACAAGAGCCTAGAAAACAGAGCAGATACTCTGCCTTCTAAGGCATAGTTATGATTAGCCCGCAGGAAAAAATTTCTAAAAAACGCTGCCCACTGGTTGCATGCGGCCAATAAGGCAATTATCTGTGGTCCATGACCTGCCTCTGAGTTTATGGCCGCTCAACCTCATAGGCAACAAGCCTGAAGCCTATGAGGCAGTAGAATGGTGTAGGAGGTTGCAATGATGCAGCATCATGGAAAAAATACCAATCTAAGTTGTCTGTGTGCTAAACCGTACAGAGACGAGACACGGGAAATAAGTTGTCAAGGTGGTCTACTCTGAATGGTGAAGATGAGGACAGAGTACATTTCCATCAGAGGAAACATCACTAGACATAAGAGGTATGTGGTGCTCTATTCTATTAACAATAATTTTGTATTGTATCATATTTGACATGAACGCAGCCTGTCAACTGGAAAATTGTTCTATGTGTGGCCCATATATCTGGCCAAGTTTGAGACCCTTGGCCAACAGCATGGCCAGTGTATGCTGCTGTTAAGAAGCCAATGGCTGGCCTCATCGGTGACGTGTCACCAAGCAGCACATCACAGTTGTGTCATGTGTCACTTGAGGCAGCGGCGTAGCATGGGTTTCAGGCACCAGGGACAAGCTGTCACGACCGCTATCCCAGCAGCAGTCGTGTCGCACCAGACGGAGGGGAAGGGGGACCCTTATCTACGGATGGGAATAGTATGGTCACCCCCCCTGACTAACCCTAAGCTGGCACCTGTCTGCCCTGATACCCTAGACGGGGTGTGAACCCGTGCGGCGAGCAGGATGCCTAAACCCTCAGTCTCCCTAACAAGCCTAGAGTGGGGAAAGGCCGATGGGAGCACTAGTCACCATCACTCATGTCTAGGAGAACAGCAGGGGAAGACAGCAACAAACAAACTAAAGCAGAGATAGACTTATCCAGTCACGAGCAGAGAAGGCGATCCCAATCACGACAGTCCACGCCGGACAAGAGCTCCACAGCAACACCATCAAACGATCTTCTTCAAAGGTCAGAATAGAACTGGAAGTAAGGACTATATCTGGCAATGACTGCAAGTGAAACTGAAACTAATATAGTAGCTGGGAGTGGCAGACAGGACTCACCTGAGAAGGATGCCTACAAACTCCCAGTCAGGACAAAAAGGTTCACAAGGCAAAACCCGGATGACATACCCTGAACCATGGAGCAAACTCACAAGCTATCGCGAGTAGCAAGTCGCTGCGACCTTCTCCTCCCAGACTTGTCTGGATCAGTCACAGTCGTGACAGTACCCCCCTTTCTACGAGGGGCCCCCGGACCCTCAAGACCAGGCCTCTCCGGATGGGAGCTATAAAAAGCCCGAATGAGTCTGTCCGCTTTTATCTCTGAAGCTGGAACCCACATTCTCTCTTCGGAACCATAACCTCTCCAGTGCACCAGGTACTGAAGAGAGCGGCGAACATATCGTGAGTCAACAATCTTTTCTACCTGAAACTCAAGACTGCCATCAACAACCACCGGTGGAGGCGGTAGTGGCAATGGTTCAGGAGGTTCTACATATCTCTTAAGCAGAGATCTGTGGAAGACATTATGGATCCTTAGAGTCTGAGGTAGCTCCAGACGAAAAGCCACCGGGTTAATGATCTTAATTACCGCATAAGGACCAATAAATCTTCGGACCTAATTTCCATGAGGGAACCTTCAACTTGATATTTCTGGTAGACAACCACACCAAGTCATTCACCCCAAGGTCCGGACCTTCAGACCGCCTCCTATCAGCCACACGTTTGTATCTACCACCCATTCTCTTCAAACTTTCTTGCACACTCTGCCACACTGAAGAAAGTGAAGACGCAAATCGTTCCTCCTCGGGAATCCCAGACGGCCCCCCCTCACTAAACGTACAAAGCTGAGGATGGAAACCATACGCACCAAAAAATGGTGACTTATCGGTGGATTCTTGACGACGATTATTAATGGCAAACTCAGCTAACGGTAAATAAGATGACCATTCCTCCTGATTTTCGGAAACAAAGCATCTCAAATATGTCTCTAGGTTTTGATTGGTACGTTCAGTCTGACCGTTGGACTGTGGATGGAAAGATGAAGAAAACGACAGATGAACCCCTAAACGAGAACAAAAAGCTTTCCAAAATTTAGAAACGAATTGGGTACCACGATCCGAAACAATATCGGAAGGGACCCCGTGAAGCTTCACGATGTGGTCAATAAAAACCTGAGCCAGTGTGTTAGCATTAGGCAATGCGGCAAGAGCAATAAAGTGCACCATTTTACTGAATCTATCAACAACTACAAGAATAACAGTTTTCCCCGCTGATACTGGTAGATCCGTAATGAAATTCATTGATAGGTGCGTCCAAGGCCTGTTGGGGATGGCTAGAGGTAAAAGACGCCCTGCCGTACGAGTATCATCTACCTTAGAACGAGCACAGGTAGCACATGCAGACACAAAATTCAACACCTCCTGGCGCCACTTAGGCCACCAGAACCGACGAGACACTAATTCAGAGGTTGCCCTACTACCTGGGTGTCCTGCCAGTGTGGAGTTATGGTGTTCTTTTAGTATCTCCAGGCGTAAATTTTCTGGCACAAACAGTTTACCCGAGGGGCAGGAGGCCGGGGCGTCCCCCTGAGCTTCCAACACCCTCCCCTCTAAACCTGAGTGTGATGCAGAGACCACCACCCCCTTTTGCAAAATGGGCTCTGGTACCTCAACATCACCCCCTCCAGGAAAACTTCGAGACAATGCATCCGCCTTAGTATTTTTTGCCCCCGGGCGATAGGTTATTACAAAATTAAACCTAGTAAAAAATAACGACCACCAAGCCTGTCTAGGGGTGAGACGTTTAGCAGACTCCAGATATAATAAGTTTTTGTGATCAGTAATCACCGTGACGGGATGAACCGCCCCCTCCAAAAAATGACGCCACTCCTCAAAAGCCAACTTAATAGCCAAAAGTTCCCTGTTGCCCATATCATAGTTCCTTTCTGCAGTAGACAATTTCTTCGAAAAGAAAGCACACGGACGCCATTCACCAGGGAACGGGCCCTGAGATAGTACCGCTCCCACCCCCACCTCTGATGCGTCAACCTCTACAATAAAAGGAAGCGAGACATCTGGCTGTACGAGAATAGGGGCCGAGGTGAATCTCTCCTTCAGAGATGCAAAGGCAGTTTTGGCTGCATGTGACCATTTGGAAAAATCGGATCCCTTTCGGGTCATGTCCGTCAGTGGTTTGACCACCAAGGAATAGTTCTTTATAAGCTTTCTATAAAAATTGGCAAACCCCAGGAAGCGTTGCAATGCCTTCAGGTTCTCAGGCAGATCCCAGTCTATAATCTCCCGGACTTTCTCTGGATCCATGCGGAAACCTGAATCAGACAACACATACCCCAGAAATGGCAGTTCTTTTACGGCGAACACACATTTTTCTAACTTAGCAAACAATTTGTTGGCCCTTAATATCTGCAGCACTTGTCTCACATGGATCTTATGTGTATCCAGATCCGGGGAATAGACCAGGATGTCATCAAGATATATCACAACAAATCTCCCGATAAGGTGACTAAAAATATCGTTGACAAAATGTTGGAATACCGCAGGCGCATTAGTAAGACCAAATGGCATGACCAGATTTTCATAATGCCCTTCCGGAGTATTAAAAGCCGTCTTCCACTCATCCCCCTCTTTGATACGAACCAGGTTATAGGCTCCTCTGAAATCCATTTTGGAGAACCATTTAGCACCAGCAACCTGATTAAAGAGGTAGGGAATGAGAGGAAGAGGATAGGGATCTCGAATAGTTGTCCGGTTTAATTCCCGGAAATCCAGGCAAGGACGTAGGCCCCCATCTTTCTTTTTAACGAAAAAGAACCCTGCAGTCACAGGTGAAGAAGAGGGTCTGATGTGTCCCTTAGCCAAACTCTCCGAAATATAATCTTTCATAGCCTTCCTCTCCGGCTGGAAAGATTGTATAACCGGGTTTTAGGTAGTTTTGCCCCAGGTAATAGATTAATCGGGCAATCATATGGACGATGAGGTGGTAACCCCTGACAACCCTTCTCAGAGAACACATCCATAAAATCTGACAGAAAGGCAGGTAAAGATGTTACAGAGAGTGTAGAGCACCTACTACTCAAGCAGTTGTCCTTACAATGTTCACTCCACTCCACAATCTCCCCGGCCTGCCAATCCACCACTGGATTGTGAGTCACCAGCCAGGGAAGCCCCAATACCATAGGAGCCGGAAGACCGTCCAAGACATAACAAGAGATATGCTCTTTATGGAGGTCCCCTACCTGCAGATGGATATTATGTATGATCTGAGTTAACTCTTTCTGAGTAAGAGGGGAGGAGTCGAAAAACAGGAATAGTTCTGCGTATCGGTTCCGGAGTAAAACCCAGAGCCTGAGCAAACCGTGAATCCACCAAGTTGACCCCCGCCCCACTGTCCAAAAAGACGGAACAGATCTCAGTCTTATTGCCCGCATCAACGGTAGCGGACAACAAAAACTGAGACATGCGTATGGAGGAAACAAATACGCCCAGACTGTTATCCTCCGCACAATCTGGGGACTCTAGTTTTCCGGCGGCTCCTTTGTTTGTGGTCTCTTGGGTTCTGAGGGACAAACCTTTACAAAATGACCCCTCCCCCCACAACGAAAACAAACCTCTGACCTACGGCGGAACTTAGGAGGATTCACCCGTCTAGTGGCGCCCCCTATTTGCATTGGTTCGACTGGATCATAACAAACCGATTCCTGCCCTATAGAGGCCTCCGTAAAATTTAATAGTCTCTCCCTGAGTCGTCTGTCGATTCTTATGGAGAGAGACATAGCAGCCTCCAGAGACCCAGGGACCTCGTATACCGCCAGCGCGTCTTTTAATTTTTCAGACAACCCCTGGCAGAACTGACTCCTAAGGGCCGAGTCGTTCCATAACGTATCAGTAGCCCACCTACGAAATTCAGAACAATATAGTTCAGCAGACCGGTTCTCTTGCCGAAGTCTACGTAGCTTAGACTCAGCCAGTGAGACCCTGTCCGGGTCATCATATACGAGACCCAGGGCTTCAAAAAACTCCTTCACTGATCGTAAGGCCAGAGAGTCTGATGGTAGGGAGAAAGCCCAAGCCTGCGGATCTCCTTGCAGGAGAGAAATTACAATGCCCACCCGTTGTTCCTCACCACCGGAGGTTCTAGGGCGTAACCTGAAGAACAATTTGCAAGCTTCTCTGAAGGTTACAAATTGGTCTCTCCCTCCTGAGAACCTATCAGTTAAAGCCACTTTTGGCTCAGGAGTACCTTGGTTTCCCGTAGCAACGGTGGAACCCAAGGATGGCTGCTGCTGCTGCAGCACTGTTGCCTTTAATCCTGCCACTTCAAGGGATAATCCCTGTAATTGTTTCTTCAAAACCGTAACCGGATCCATAGTGGAACAGAAAAATACAAAGCAAAACAGCAAGCAAACAAAAAAAAAAAGAAATGTCACTTTTTTTTTTTTAAAAGGCCAGATATACTGTCACGACCGCTATCCCAGCAGCAGTCGTGTCGCACCAGACGGAGGGGAAGGGGGACCCTTATCTACGGATGGAAATAGTATGGCCACCCCTGACTAACCCTAAGCTGGCACCTGTCTGCCCTAATACCCTAGACGGGGTGTGAACCCGTGCGGCGAGCAGGATGCCTAAACCCTCAGTCTCCCTAACAAGCCTAGAGTGGGGAAAGGCCGATGGGAGCACTAGTCACCATCACTCATGTCTAGGAGAACAGCAGGGGAAGACAGCAACAAACAAACTATATCAGAGATAGACTTATCCAGTCACGAGCAGAGAAGGCGATCCCAATCACGACAGTCCACGCCGGACAAGAGCTCCACAGCAACACCATCAAACGATCTCCTTCAAAGGTCAGAATAGAACTGGAAGTAAGGACTATATCTGGCAATGACTGCAAGTGAAACTGAAACTAATATAGTAGCTGGGAGTGGCAGACAGGACTCACCTGAGAAGGATGCCTACAAACTCCCAGTCAGGACAAAAAGGTTCACAAGGCAAAACCCGGATGACATACCCTGAACCATGGAGCAAACTCACAAGCTATCGCGAGTAGCAAGTCGCTGCGACCTTCTCCTCCCAGACCTGTCTGGATCAGTCACATATCGTGACACAAGCAAAGTATTGTGCCCCCTAATCTGTTGATATGCCCCTTTTTATAGAACCACACCACATATTATACCAAGACCAACATTACCAATAATAATACTATATACAGTCAGGTCCATAAATATTGGGACATCGACACAATTCGAACATTTTTGGCTCTATACACCTCCACAATGGATTTGAAATGAAACTAACAAGATGTGCTTTAACTGCAGACTGTCAGCTTTAATTTGAGGGTATTTACATCCAAATCAGGTGAACGGTGTAGGAATTACAACAGTTTGCATCTGTGCCTCCACTTGTTAAGGGTCCAAAAGTAATGGGACAATTGGCTTCTCAGCTGTTCCATGGCCAGGTGTGTGTTATTCCCTCATTATTCCAATTACAATGAGCAGATAAAAGGTCCAGAGTTCATTTCAAGTGTGCTATTCGCATTTGGAATATGTGGCTGTCAACTCTCAACTGTAATGGAGTAACATAAGGCATTTTTTGTTTGTAGACATTGAGAGTACCAAAGTTCGTATGCATTGTCCTTCAGTTATTGAGCAGAAACTGTAAGGTGCTGGTTAACCTGAATAGTAGGCTAAAATAATCAATTGCATAGCAACAACAAGAAGGAAGAGGGGGGAGGAGGGGAGGAGGAGACAAACCCAGGGAATATTGTGTGAGGAAGATGGGAGATGTGGGGGGGTAGCAGGCTCTGTGGCACTGGTGAGCTTCCAGACCGCGAGTATTAATTATGTAGCTACGATACCTGGGGTATTTGGGGGAGTTCTGGGGGTATCTGTATGGTAAACAGAGGGGAATTTGGTTACCGATCTAACCCTTTTTTACTGGCTCTCCATGACACTCGGAGAGACCAAATATTATTATATTTATGGTGGGATCTTTTCTCCCAATGAGAGAGTTCTTCCAATCTGGAAATAGCTTTGATCTTGTCAATCCACAGAGTGGTGGAGGGGCTAGCGTTAGACTTCCAGTTGAGGGCTATTAGTTGTCTTGCTGCTTCCAGTAGTACTCTTAACAGGGATTTTTTTCTGGTTTGTGAGTATATCATGTATTAGTGATAGTAAAGCAATTTTTGGGCAAGTGGGTAAGTTGATGTTAGATAATCCAAATATGGCCTTGATATTTTCAAAAATCTCTCTCCAAAAGGTGGTGAGCAAGGGGCATGACCACCATATGTGCATAAAGGTGCCTCTGTCGACTTGGCATCTCTAGCATAACTCTGAAGTGGAGCCGTACATCATGTGTAGCTTGTTTGGTGTCATGTACCACCTAGTCAGCACCTTATAAGCGTTTTCTTGGATTGCGATGCATCTAGAGGTGAGTTTGGGTGATACCACAATTGTGTGCAGGTCTTTGTCCAAGAATTTCCCATCCAAGTCTCTCTCCCATTCTCGTATGATTTCTGGAGTTTTACAGACTGTTAGTGTTGCTGTGATCAAAGTATTATCTTTTGGAATAGGTAGGGAAACTGCAGGATTTGAAAATACCATAACACTCAGCGGGTAATCGGCCAAACATTTCTCTAGTAAAATCAGGTGTTTGTGGGTTAGTTTACGTATCCAGTTGATCACTCTATTGAGGTGTATAGCTTTATGGTATCTTATTATGGAGAGCAAACCAATCCCACCCTTATGAAGCAGTAGCAGAAGGATCTTATTTGATAGTCTGGGTTTCTTATTGCCCCACACATATGACAAACAGAGTTTATGGAAGCTGTAATAGAAACTTCAAGGAAGTTTTATGGGTAGGACCTGCAAAGGTGACTTTTGGAACTACTAGTGCGTTGAATATGTTTCTGCGCCCCAACCACAAAACAAATGTCGGGGACCAAGAACTTAGTATCCCCGGTATAGATTTTAGTAAAGGGAGATAGTTAAGCTCGTAGAGTTTATTTGGATCAGGGGAAATGTTAATTCCTAGAAACTTGAGGGAGGTGTTGGTCCATTCAAAAGGAGAATTCAACTGCAGTTTTCCTAATTTTGTGGGTGATAAGTTTATTCCCATGGCTTGGGATTTGAAGACATTAATCTTAAAGTTGGAGATGTATCCAAAGAAGTCAAAAATTTATATGATGGCAGGGAAAGCCTGTGAGGGGTTGGAGACCATTAATAGTAGGTCGTCAGCATAAGCAGCCTGCTTGATCTCCAACTATCCACAAGATATTCCCTTTATCTCTAGGGATTGTCTGATATATTGTAGCAAAGGTTCAACTGTAAGTATAAATAAAATTGGGGATAAAGGACATCCTTGTCTAGTCCCATTGTTTATGTTTACTGCCTGAGAAATTTGATCATTTACTTTAATGTATGCTTTGGGAGATTCATACATAGTAAATATTGCCTTAATGAAGGAAGGCGGAAAGCCCAGTCTGGACAGAGTGCACCGGATGAAGGGCCAGGCTACTCTGTCAAAGGCTTTTTCTGCATCTGTTCCCAACAGCACCATGGATTGATTCCTCCTGTTCACCAGGGCAATAGAATCTAATATTTTGTATGTATTATCTTTGCCTTCTCAGCCTGGTATAAATCCCGTCTGATCGGGATGTATCAGATCTTTTAAGAGGGGTTTTATTCTCGAGGACAGAATTCTAGCATAGATTGTTTAGTCCAAGTTTAATAATGAGATAGGCCTGTAGCTGGAACACAGAGTTGGGTCTTTTTGGGGTTTGTGGATCAGAGGGATATGGGCATTGAGGGTTTGGGAGGGGAAGGGGGTCCCTGATAGCGCATCGTTAAAGGCCTGGAGCATAGGTGGCAGTGGGGTATCTTTGAAAGTGTTGTACTAAAGAATGGGAAGACCATCTGGGCCTGGGGACTTCCCTTTAGCCACTTGTTTCAGAGTTTTAGATAATTTGACTAAGGTGATGGGTTCGCAAAGGTTTTGAGCTCGTTCTTCAGTTAGAGTTGGGAGGTACAAATCTTCTAAAATGGCTTTTGTTCACTCTTGTTTCTTAGACTTAATGTCCTCTGAATCTGCTGAGTTGATATTATATAGGTTGGAGTAAAAGCTTCGAAAGGCCGCAGCTATCCTAATATCATCCTTCAGAAGCGATTTATCCTCTCTTTGAATGGCAGGAATCCTTGCCTTACGCTTGCGTTGTCTCAAGGTTGCTAACATAAATTTTGTGGGTTTATTCCCATGTGCAAAAATTTTTTGTTTAATAGTTAGATACTGTTTAGCCGGCTGGGCATCAGAATTTTCTTGAGTTCTTCCCTAGCTTCAGATAATTCTATGAGACGTTGTTTGTTCCGTGTCCGCTTGTGTGTGAATTCAAGCTTAGAGATCTTGTCATATAATGTTGCTATTGCCTTACTTCTTTCTTTGTTTAAATAGGAGAAAACTGAGATGAACTCGCCTCTTATGACTGATTTGTGCACTTCCCAAATCATGTGGGAAGAGGTGTCAGCAGCTGAATTGATAGAGAAGAATTATTTTAGTTTATTGTCTATTTTTTCTTTAATATTGGGTTTATCTAAAATTGTTTCGTTCAGCCACCATGAGAACGTCTTGGGAGTGGAGTCTGGGATTCTAGATGTAAAATAGACAGGGGAGTGATCAGAATGGACCATTGTGCCTATCTGGGCTTCGCAGCATAAATGAATTTGAGCAGTCGGGAATAGGACATAATCTAGTCTATGGTACGTATTGTGGGGATGTGAGAAGTGGGAAAAGTCTTTAGCGGTTGGGTGGAGTGTACGCCACAGGTTCGTAAGGGATTCATTTTTTAATAGCATTTAACAACAGTTTTGGGATTGCAGATCTTCCCGATGAGGTGTCTAAATTGGAGTTGAGGGAGACGTTGAAATCACCTGCCACTATCACAAGTCCCTCCATGAACTCCTCTATCAGCTCCCAAATTTCTGTGAACCACTCTCTATGCGCCGAATTGGGTGCATATAGGAACATCCTGCTCTATCTGCCTTCTGATCCATTAGAGTGAAGTCTAAGTGTTTGTGGATTCCTATCCTCACAGCCAGACTATTCGAATGATCAGAGTAACTATGGAACCATAGGTTATAGCTAAATCGTGTAAGGTTGGGGATCTTATTGTGCTTGAAGTGAGTTTCCTGGGAAAAAATGACATGGACTTTTTCTTTATGAAAGTGTTGAAGAACCTGGTCTCTCTTTATAAGTGACTATGTTAAGGTCCACCATGGGGTAATGTCATGTGTGTAAGAAGAGTCATGTACAGTTCTGGCCAAAAGTTTTGAGAATGACACAAATATTAGTTTTCACAAAGTTTGCTGCTGTTTTTAGATCTTTATTTCAGTTGTTTCTGTGATGTAGTGAAATATAATTACACGCACTTCATACGTTTCAAAGGCTTTTATCGACAATTACATGACATTTGGCCCTTCTTTTTCAGGACCTCTGCAATTTGACTGGGCATGCTCTCAATCAACTTTTGGGCCAATTCCTGACTGATAGCAACCCATTCTTTCATAATCACTTCTTGGAGTTTGTCAGAATTAGTGGGTTTTTGTTTGTCCACCCGCCTTTTGAGGATTGACCACAAGTTCTCAATGGGATTAAGATCTGGGGAGTTTCCAGGCCATAGACCCAAAATGTCAACGTTTTGGTCCCCGAGCCACTTAGTTATCACTTTTGCCTCATGGCACTGTTCTCCATTTTGCTGGAAAATCTATTGTTCTTCACCAAACTGTTAGATTGTTGGAAGAAGTTGCTGTTGGAGGGTGTTTTGGTACCATTCTTTATTCATGGCTGTGTTTTTGGGCAGAATTGTGAGTGAGCCCACTCCCTTGGATGAGAAGCAACCCCACACATGAATGGTCTCAGGATGCTTTACTGTTGGCATGACACAGGACTGATGGTAGTGCTCACCTTTTCTTCTCCGGACAAGCCTTTTCCCAGATGCCCCAAACAATCGGAAAGAGACTGCTACGGAGAATATGACTTTGCCCCAGTCCTCAGCAGTCCATTCACCATACTTTCTGCAGAAGATCAATCTGTCCTGATGTTTTTTTTGGAGAGAAGTGGTTTCTTTGCTGCCCTTCTTGACACCAGGCCATCTTCCAAAAGTCTTCGCCTCACTGTGCGTGCAGATGCGCTCACACCTGCCTGCTGCCATTCCTGAGCAAGCTCTGCACTGGTGGCGCTCCGATCCCGCAGCTGAATCCTCTTTAGGAGACGATCCCGGCGCTTGCTGGACTTTCTTGGACGCCCTGAAGCCTTCTTAACAAGAATTTAACCTCTTTCCTTGAAGTTCTTGATGATCCTATAAATTGTTGATTGAGGTGCAATCTTAGTAGCCACAATATCCTTGCCTGTGAAGCCATTTTTATGCAACGCAATGATGACTGCATGCGTTTCTTTGCAGGTCACCATGGTTAACAATGGAAGAACAATGATTTCAAGCATCACCCTCCTTTTAACATGTCAAGTCTGCCATTTTAACCCAATCAGCCTGACATAATGATCTCCAGCCTTGTGCTTGTCAACATTCTCACCTGAGTTAACAAGACGATTACTGAAATGATCTCAGCAGGTCCTTTAATGACAGCAATGAAATGCAGTGGAAAGTTTTTTTTGGGATTAAGTTAATTTTCATGGCAAAGAAGGACTATGCAATTCATCTGATCACTCTTCATAACATTCTGGAGTATATGCAAATTGCTATTATAAAAACTTAAGCAGCAACTTTTCCAATTTCCAATATTTATGTAATTCTCAAAACTTTTGGCCACGACTGTACATACCGTTCGCTGCGTGGATAAGAGTTGAAAGATGTTCTGGTGAGTGATTACCACAGTATTTGCACCAAGGGGGACAGGGGACGGACAGGGGGGATGGGAAAGATCTAGAACAAACAAAATAATAACATAGAACAATATTAGTGAAAATAATCCTCCATATAGAAAGGACCAAAGGGGATTTAAACAACCCTATTAGAGACCAAAAGTGATCTGAACCAGAAGTTGTCCGCCTGCCTCAGTCTAGTGCAGCTCTTGACTATTTCCAGCAGTCCTATAAAGAATGACTGGAGTTACAGAGCACATGCTTGACTCCAGCAGATCGAAGGAATCATACCTCTGTACATAGACAGTAACTTATACAGACTCAGCAACTAAGGGTGCATTTACACCAAGAGATTATCTGACCAATTTATGTCCAATCAGACCAATAGATGGTGTGTATAACACAAGATCTGTGTGTTTAAACAGCCATCTGCCAATGAAAGGTCAGAAAATCTGTCAGATAATCTGTTGATGTAAATGCCCCCTTACATGTTGGATAGCATTGGGATGGTGAGGGTTAACATGCAGTCTTAAGGAAACTGATGGCAGGGTAGGTAGGAGAAGATCTGCACTGTTCAGCAGCTGTCCTCTGCTGTCAGGAGGTCGGAAGGTACAGTGAGGTCCAGCGTCGGACCAGCTCACCAGAGTACCCTCTGGTGGGCCCATGGTCTGATACTATAGTGGGCCCCAAAGGTCCAGGGGGCTGGGCTTCGAGAATAATTTCCTCTGGTGGGCCCAAGAAACCACAGTCCGACCCTAGTGAGGTCATTAGGAACAGGAGCAGAGTGAGCAGAAAACATCCAATAGTACTGTAAGCTGGAGATTCTGCTCTTGGCCAGAATTCCCGCTCTGCATGCGCCTGGCTCAGAGGATCTGCATCCACCGCTTCTGGGTGAGAGGGGCGGGCCAGGTATCAGGAGCCACTGCACCCAGTCAACAACAAGTAACGGCTTGGAGCAGAGGAGGAGGCTGTCAGGTGATGTGATCTCTCTCCTTTGATCCCAGATTGTAGGGCGGACTACTAGTGCTGTGGCCCGCAGTAGCGCAGCTGTAGTGGGTGCAGCTACATGTTGCCCTCAGTGACTGCCTGAAACATTCACTGTTGATGTAGGCAGTGAGGTGTATTGCAGTGTGGCGCCCAAGATAACGTCTCTTATGGTGCTACACCACGGACTTGAGGACATGCCACTGCTGAGGCCAGCCATTAGTTACAGTGGAGAATGTGACCTCATGTACCCTGGCTGGAAGTAGGGGTTTTCCAGGATGTTGGCCCTTTAAACAACATTAAATGTACCCATATAATAATCATATTTAAGTCCAAGATTTGGCTTGCATTTACATTTTGCACTAACAGTGGAAATGCAGCCCCACGTCTATAGCAATCTTTACTCTTAATGGACTGAATTTACATGAATGCTAAATGTTTGTCTCTGAAACTTGCATTAACCATTCTCAAATGATTTCAAAATTTAATAACCATGAATTTCAGTGTAATCTATGTCAACACAATCCTATTACTTTTTATGACACTGAGCACTTTATACATAGTGGCATAATCTACATTTATAGAGATTGAGTTAAATGCTCCAGAATCAATCGACTTCCCTTTAATTTACTGCAGTACACTACATTTAATGGGGTTGATTACATTATTCAGATGCTCAGCCATCTCTTGCCTAAGGTTCATAGCTGACATGGCAAAATTACCTTTGCAGATTTTATTGATACTATACTATAAAGCAATGTTTTCCTACTAAGACTACCTTACATCGTGAGGTTCCTTGCAAGCTGCTCGGGGGTCACCCAAAAAACAGCAGCGGCCCGTGCTGTCATTCTTACTATTAGGACTCATGCACACAAACGTATATTCTTTCCATGTCCATTCCATTTTTCTTTTTGCGAACCTTCAGAACCATTCATTTCAATGTGTCCGCAAAAAAAAAAAGAAAGTTACTCTGTGCGCAAAAATATGGTTGACATCCGCGTGCATTCCGAACAGCTGACCCCTAATAGAGCAGTCCTATCCTTGTCCATAATATGGACAATAATAGGACATGTTATTTTTTTTTGTGTAAGGGACATACAGACATATGGATCCATGTTTTGTGGACCGCCAAATACATACGGTTGTGTGCATGAGCCCTTAGAAAGGAAAATGACAGGAGCCTGCTTGGAGATGATATATATATATATATATATATATATATATATACACTGCTCAAAAAAATAAAGGGAACACTTAAACAACACAATGTAACTCCAAGTCAATCACACTTCTGTGAAATCAAACTGTCCACTTAGGAAGCAACACTAAGTGACAATCTATTTCACATGCTGTTGTGCAAATGGGATAGACAACAGGTGGAAATTATAGGCAATTAGCAAGACACCCCCAATAAAGGAGTGGTTCTGCAGGTGGTGACCTGACCACTTCTCAGTTCCTATGCTTCCTGGCTGATGTTTTGGTCACTTTTGAATGCTGCCGGTGCTTTCACTCTAGTGGTAGCATGAGACGGAGCCTACAACCCACACAAGTGGCTCAGGTAGTGCAGCTTATCCAGGATGGCACATCAATGCGAGCTGTGGAAAGAAGGTTTGCTGTGTCTGTCAGCGTAGTGTCCAGAGCATGGAGGCGCTACCAGGAGACAGGCCAGTACATCAGGAGACGTGGAGGAGGCCGTAGGAGGGCAACAACCCAGCAGCAGGACCGCTACCTCCGCCTTTGTGCAAGGAGGAAAAGGAGGAGCACTGCCAGAGCCCTGCAAAATGACCTCCAGCAGGCCACAAATGTGCATGTGTCTGCTCAAACGGTCAGAAACAGACTCCATGAGGGTGATATGAGGGCCCGACGTCCACAGGTGGAGACGTCTGTGGAGAACGTTCTGCTGCCTGCAACATCCTCCAGCATGACCGGTTTGGCATTGGGTCAGTAATGGTGTGGGGTGGCATTTCTTTGGAGGGCCGCACAGCCCTCCATGTGCTCGCCAGAGGTAGCCTGACTGCCCCTAGGTACCGAGATGAGATCCTCAGACCCCCTGTGAGACCAGATGCTGGTGCGGTTGGCCCTGGGTTCCTCCTAATGCAAGACAATGCTAGACCTCATGTGGCTGGAGTGTGTCAGCAGTTCCTGCAAGACGAAGGCATTGATGCTATGGACTGGCCCGCCCGTTCCCCAGACCTGAATCCAATTGAGCACATCTGGGACATCACGTCTCGCTCTATCCACCAATGTCACGTTGCACCACAGACTGTCCAGGAGTTGTCAGATGCTTTAGTCCAGGTCTGGGAGGAGATCCCTCAGGAGACCGTCCGCCACCTCATCAGGAGCATGCACAGGTGTTGTAGGGAGGTCATACAGGCACGTGGAGGCCACACACACTACTGAGCCTCATTTTGACTTGTTTTAACCACCTCCGGACCGCTGTACGCAGATTCGCGTTCCGGAGGTGGCAGCGCTGCGCACAATCACGCATATACGCGTCATCTCGCGAGACGCGAGATTTCGCTCCAAGCCGGCCCGCGCATGCGCATCGCGGGCCGGCAAAATTCAAAGAAGAAGTTCGTCACCAGCCTGCCAGCAACGATCATTGGCTGGCAGGCTGGCGATTTTTAAAAAATCCAATCCAAAGTCATATAACAGATCATATTAGTAAATATGATCTGTTATATGGCTTCTCTGCTCCTCTGCTGGTCCTTTTCGTCGGTTGGATCCAGCAGAGAAGCAGACTGAACTGTAAGTACACCAAACACTTCACTGTAGCCCCTGATCACCCCCCTGCACCCCAATTAACCCTTTGATCACCCCTTTGATCGCCCCTGTCAATCACCAGTGAAAGGAAAAAAAGTGATCAGTGTAAACTGTCACTTTTTTTTTTTCACTAGTATTGGCTGTTAGGTTTTAGGGATAGTTTAGGCCCCTTGGTTAGGTAGTTAGCGTGAGTTAGCGCCCAGCCCACCGCACCGCAGTCACTTTTATTCGCTGAATAGCGTATCGCTAATCAGCATTTGTACTTTTATAGTATCTGTAAGTGATCAAAACTGATCACGGTCAGATCTATAATAGTATTAGTGTCACTTTAGTTCGCCCTCCACCCAAAACGCAGTGTTTGCCCGATCAGGCCTGATCGGTCGCCCACACGTGCGTTCACCCACGCCCGCCCCGCCGCAGTGACAAAAAATATATATTTTTTGATCACTGCACATTCATTTTACACGCACTGCGGCGATAAAAAAATCAGTTTTGATATTTTTTATCAACCGCAGCGGCCTCCGGTACTTCGCTAGCCTCCCCTTTGTAAGACAGGCTTGCTTTTTTTCTTGGGTAGTCTCAGGGAATACCCCTAAATTTAGTAGTCCAAAATGTCAAACAGGGGGTATTCTTCTGAAGAGGCCTACAGGATTCTGACCCAGTCGGATGAGGAGTGGGAACCCTCATCTGATGAATCTAGCGGGTCAGAATATGAACCTGTGGAAAGCAGTGGCTCTCTGACCCAAAGTTCGGACGAGGAGGTGGAGGTCCCTGGCAGCACCAGGCGTACCCGGCCCCGTGTCGCTAGACCACAGGTTATGCAGGATCCGCTTCAAGAGCAGCAGAGTGGGGCTGTCGCTGCCAGATCACGTGGTGAGGCATACACCAGCAGCGCAGCCCTCCCTGGACCTAGTACCAGCACTGCCGTACAACATGGTGACGTGGCGAGCACCAGAAGGGCAGTTGAAGCTGGTACGGTGGCACGTGCACTAGTTACCCCGTCGCAGCCACCGCACAGACAGGCCCGTAGAGCCCCTAGAATCCCTGAGGTGCTGGCAAACCCTGATTGGCAGTCACCAACTTCAGCCGCACCTGTAGTTCCCCCTTTCACCGCCCAGTCTGGAGTTCGGGTTGAGACGGCTCAAATCGGTTCGGCCCTGGGATTTTTTGAGCTGTTCTTGACTGCGGAGCTCTTGGACTTAGTCGTGGCAGAGACCAACCAGTATGCCACACAATTTATATCCGCCAACCCGGGAAGCTTTTATGCCCAGCCTTTCCGAACTTAAATTTTTTTTGGGCCTTCTCCTCAACATGGGCCTGACAAAAAAGCATGAATTGCGGTCATATTGGTCAACGCACCCGATTCATCACATGCCCATGTTCTCTGCTGCTATGTCCAGGGCACGATTTGAGGCCATCCTCCGTTTCCTGCATTTTAGCGACAACACCACCTCCCGTCCCAGAGGCCACCCAGCTTTTGACCGGCTCCACAAAATTCGGCCCCTCATAGACCATTTCAACCAGAAATTTGCAGATTTGTATACCCCCGAGCAAAACATCTGCGTAGACGAGTCCCTAATACATTTTACCGGGCGCCTTGGCTTCAAACAGTACATCCCAAGCAAGCGTGCCCGGTATGGGGTCAAATTGTATAAGCTCTGTGAAAGGGCCACAGGCTATACCCACAAATTTCGGATCTATGAGGGAAAAGATCAGACCCTGGAGCCGGTCGGTTGCCCTGACTACCTGGGGAGCAGTGGGAAGACAGTCTGGGACTTGGTGTCACCCTTATTCGGCAAGGGGTACCATCTTTATGTGGACAATTTTTACACAAGTGTGGCCCTCTTTAGGCATTTGTTTCTAGAACGGATTTGCGCCTGTGGCACCGCGCGAACTAGTCGCGTGGGCTTCCCCCAACGGCTTGTAACCACCCGTCTTGCAAGGGGGGAGAGGGCTGCCTTGTGTAACGAAGAACTGCTCGCGGTGAAATGGAGAGACAAGCGTGACGTTTACATGCTCTCCTCCATTCACGCAGACACGACAATCCAAATTGAGCGAGCAACCCGTGTCATTGAAAAGCCCCTCTGTGTCCACGACTATAATGCGCTCATGGGAGGGGTGGACTTCAATGACCAGATGTTGTCTCCGTATTTAGTTTCCCGCAGAACCAGACGCTGGTATAAGAAGGTGTCTGTATATTTAATTCAATTGGCGCTGTACAATAGTTTTGTTCTCTACAGTAAGGCTGGGAAAACACGATCTTTCCTCAAATTCCAGGAAGAGATCATCGAGAACCTCCTTTACCCAGGAGGTTCCGTGGCCCCATCCACCAGTGTAGTTAGCCGTCTACACGAGCGACATTTCCCCAGTGTCGTTCCTGGTACCTCAACCCAACCGTCACCCCGAAAAAGATGTCGTGTCTGTAGCAGGAGTGGAATAAGGCGTGACACCCGCTATTTCTGTCCTGACTGTCCTGACCACCCTGCCCTATGCTTTGGTGAGTGTTTCCGGAAGTACCACACACAGGTACACCTAGCATAGGGATTGCATCTCACAGGACAGGCACACAGGGCTATTAGGGCCCTTTTACTCTCAGCTGCTGCAAACCTCTCCTTTACCTGGGATAAAGTGCATAACGTACTTCGCCACATCTTTGGGCGATTTGCGCTTTGCACATTGTCCCATGGGGAAGGAGAGGTTTGTTCTATAAAGGTAAAATAAACTAAACAAAAAAAAAATTACCGGTAAGTAAAAAAGTTAAAAAAGTTAAAAAAAGTTAATATGTTCTGTTCTAAAGTTAATAAAGCTATTGCTTTGCGGCCTGGTTTTTTCTTTTTTGTTTTGTTTTTTTTACCTTTCAGGTGGACCAACCGATCGACTAGCTGCAGCACTGATGTGCATTCGGACAGAAGCATTGCGCTGCTGTCAGATTACACGCAAGTCGGTGTATGCGGCGCTGCAAGACGAGATTTCTCCTCTGCAGTAAAAGATATGTTTGCCGAGGCATATGAGCTGAGGAGGTGGCGGTGTTCATATACTTTGGCAAACACTTTGTATATATAAAAAAAAAAATCCCGGCAATGATTTATTCATCCACATCGATTGATGTGAATGGAGAAATCTGGTTTGCCAGGGCATACGAGCTGAAGTGGGTATGGATGTTGGGCGGAGCTCCTATGTCCTGGCAGACGCCTTTCCCCTCCTTTTTCTTTTTTTGGCAGAGATTTTTTCATCCACATTGATCGATGCGAATGAAGAAATCTGTGCCGTTCATTTTTTTCTTTCAGCCCAGAGGCTGAACGGAAAAAAAAAATCTCATTACCCGTATGCTCAATATAAGGAGAATAGCAGAAACTCCTAATGCTGGGCATACATGTAATGATTGCGGAGACCCTCAAATGCCAGGGCAGTACAAACACCCCACAAATAACACCATTTTGGAAAGAAGACACCCCAAGGTATTCGCTGAGGGGCATATTGAGTCCATGAAAGATTGAAATTTTTGTCCCAAGTTAGCGGAAAGGGAGACTTTGTGAGAACAAAATAAAAAAAAACAATTTCCGCTAACTTGTGCCCAAAAAATTTTTTTTCAATGAACTCGCCATGCCCCTCATTGAATACCTTGGGGTGTCTTCTTTCCAAAATGGGGTCACATGTGGGGTATTTATACTGCCCTGGCATTTTAGGGGCCCCAAAGCGTGAGAAGAAGTCTGGTATCCAAATGTCTAAAAATGCCCTCCTAAAAGGAATTTGGGCCCCTTTGCCCACCTAGGCTGCAAAAAAAGTGTCACACATCTGGTATCTCTGTATTCAGGAGAAGTTGAGGAATGTGTTTTGGGGTGTCTTTTTACATATACCCATGCTGGGTGAGATAAATATCTTGGTCAAATGCCAACTTTGTATAAAAAAATGGGAAAAGTTGTCTTTTGCCAAGATATTTCTCTCACCCAGCATGGGTATATGTAAAATGACACCACAAAACACATTCCCCACCTTCTCCTGAGTACGGAGATACCAGATGTGTGACACTTTTTTGCAGCCTAGGTGGGCAAAGGGGCCCACATTCCAAAGAGCACCTTTCGGATTTCACAGGTCATTTACCTACTTACCACACATTAGGGCCCCTGGAAAATGCCAGGGCAGTATAACTACCCCACAAGTGACACCATTTTGGAAAGAAGACACCCCAAGGTATTCCGTGAGGGGCATCGCAAGTTCCTGGAATTTTTTATTTTTTGTCACAAGTTAGTGGAAAATGATGATTTTTTTTTTTTTTTTCATACAAAGTCTCATTGTCCACTAACTTGTGACAAAAAATAAAAACTTCCATGAACTCACTATGCCCATCAGCGAATACCTTGGGGTCTCTTCTTTCCAAAATGGGGTCACTTGTGGGGTAGTTATACTGCCCTGGCATTCTAGGGGCCCAAATGTGTGGTAAGGAGTTTGAAATCAAATTCTGTAAAAAATGACCTGTGAAATCCAAAAGGTGCTCTTTGGAATATGGGCCCCTTTGCCCACCTAGGCTGCAAAAAAGTGTCACACATCTGGTATCTCCGTACTCAAGAGAAGGTGGGGAATGCGTTTTGGGGTGTCATTTTACATATACCCATGCTGGGTGAGAGAAATATCTTGGCAAAATACAACTTTTCCCATTTTTTTTATACAAAGTTGGCATTTGACCAAGATATTTATCTCACCCAGCATGGGTATATGTAAAAAGACACCCCAAAACACATTCCTCAACTTCTCCTGAGTACGGAGATACCAGATGTGTGACACTTTTTTGCAGCCTAGGTGGGCAAAAGGGCCCACATTCCAAAGAGCACCTTTCGGATTTCACAGGTCATTTTTTACAGAATTTGATTTCAAACTCCTTACCACACATTTGGGCCCCTAGAATGCCAGGGCAGTATAACTACCCCACAAGTGACCCCATTTTGGAAAGAAGAGACCCCAAGGTATTCGCTGATGGGCATAGTGAGTTCATGGAAGTTTTTATTTTTTGTCACAAGTTAGTGGAATATGAGACTTTGTATGAAAAAAAAAAAAAATCATCATTTTCCACTAACTTGTGACAAAAAATAAAAAATTCTAGGAACTCGCCATGCCCCTCACGGAATACCTTGGGGTGTCTTCTTTCCAAAATGGGGTCACTTGTGGGATAGTTATACTGCCCTGGCATTCTAGGGGCCCAAATGTGTGGTAAGGAGTTTGAAATCAAATTCTGTAAAAAATGAGGTGTGAAATCCGAAAGGTGCTCTTTGGAATATGGGCCCCTTTGCCCACCTAGGCTGCAAAAAAGTGTCACACATCTGGTATCTCTGTATTCAGGAGAAGTTAAGGAATGTGTTTTGTGGTGTCTTTTTACATATACCCATGCTGGGTGAGATAAATATCTTGGTCAAATGCCAACTTTGTATAAAAAAATGGGAAAAGTTGTCTTTTGCCAAGATATTTCTCTCACCCAGCATGGGTATATATAAAATGACACCCCAAAACACATTCCCCACCTTCTCCTGAGTACGGAGATACCAGATGTGTGACACTTTTTTGCAGCCTAGGTGGGCAAAGGGGCCCATATTCCAAAGAGCACCTTTCGGATTTCACAGGTCATTTTTTACAGAATTTGATTTCAAACTCCTTACCACACATTTGGGCCCCTAGAATGCCAGGGCAGTATAACTACCTCACAAGTGACCCCATTTTGGAAAGAAGAGACCCCAAGGTATTCGCTGATGGGCATAGTGAGTTCATAGAACTTTTTATTTTTTGTCACAAGTTAGTGGAATATGAGACTTTGTAAGAAGAAAAAAAAAAAAATCATCATTTTCCGCTAACTTGTGACAAAAAATAAAAAGTTCTATGAACTCACTATGCCCATCAGCGAATACCTTAGGGTGTGTACTTTCCGAAATGGGGTCATTTGTGGGGTGTTTGTACTGTCTGGGCATTGTAGAACCTCAGGAAACATGACAGGTGCTCAGAAAGTCAGAGCTGCTTCAAAAAGCGGAAATTCACATTTTTGTACCATAGTTTGTAAACGCTATAACTTTTACCCAAACCATTTTTTTTTTACCCAAACATTTTTTTTTTATCAAAGACATGTAGAACAATAAATTTAGAGCAAAATTTATATATGGATCTCGTTTTTTTTGCAAAATTTTACAACTGAAAGTGAAAAATGTCATTTTTTTGCAAAAAAATCGTTAAATTTCGATTAATAACAAAAAAAGTAAAAATGTCAGCAGCAAAGAAATACCACCAAATGAAAGCTCTATTAGTGAGAAGAAAAGGAGGTAAAATTCATTTGGGTGGTAAGTTGCATGACCGAGCAATAAACGGTGAAAGTAGTGTAGGTCAGAAGTGTAAAAAGTGGCCTGGTCTTTCAGGGTGTTTAAGCACTGGGGGCTGAGGTGGTTAAGGACATTACATCAAAGTTGGATCAGCCTGTAGTGTGTTTTTCCACTTTAATTTTGAGGGTGACTCCAAATCCAGACCTCCATGGGTTCAAAAATTTGATTTCCATATTTTTTTTTGTGTGAATTTGTTGTCAGCACATTCAACTATGTAAAGTACGAAGTATTTCAGAAGAATATTTAATTAATTCAGATCTAGGATGTGTTATTTTTGTGTTCCCTTTATTTTTTTGAGCAGTGTATAAAGCAAATGATTGTCTATCTCTGAATGAGGGGGCATTAACGCGACCATAGTTTTAGTCTGCATCCGTTCCGCATTTTTTGATGATCGCCTGCGGTCCCATTCATTTTAATGGGGCCACAAAAGATGTGCATTCGTAAGTCCATTGTGCGGACAAGAATAGGCTTTTTAAAGAAGGCCAGGACGTGTTGATCAACAAAATGTGGAAAGTAAACGTCTGATATATCTGTATTTTGTGGACCATAAAAGGATAGGGTCATGTAAATGCCTCAGAGTCTATAAGATTTTGACCAATAAGGTTAACTGTTGCTCACTGATGTGTTAGGCCCCATGACCTAGGTCACATGAAAGCCCAATGAACTCTCATTGTATAGAGTAAAATGGCTAAGTTTTATATCCTAAGTTTTATATCCTAATGCATTAGGGACGATTTAGGAGGAGTAAAACTGGGAGAGATGGATTTGGGTGAACTTGTAAATCATAGACTAAATAATTGCATGCAATGTCAATTAGCTGCTTCTAAGGCTACCAGGATATTGTCATGCCTTAGACAAGGCATATTAACACTTTACAAACCGTTAGTGCGGCCTTATCTGGGATATGCAGCTCAGTTCTGGGCACCAGTCCAGATAAAGGATGCCCTGGAGCTGGAAAAAGTACAGAGGAGAGCGTCTAAACCGATAAGGGGCATGGAGTGTCTTTGTTATGAGGAAAGATTAAACGAATTGCATTTATTTAGTCCTAATAAGAGGAGTATAAGAGGAGACATGATTAGAACTGCTGGTAACAAGAACCTGTTACATACAAACATCAACCAAGGTAACCCAAAAATCCCAGATATTCACTTTATAGGTATTAGTAATTTAAAATGTATTTTCACAAATTCCAGAAGTCTAGCTATCAAAATGGGGGAGCTGGAGGTTATGGTACTAGAAGAACACATAGATGTAGTTGGTGTGGCTGAGACATGATTGGATTCATCACAAGACTGGACTGTTAATATTGAGGGTTTTAAACTATTTAGGAAAGACAGGGTCAATAAAATAGTGGTGGTGTGTGCCTGTATGTGAGGAGTGATCTGAAGACAAGTGTGAAAGAGGCAATTGTGAGTAAGGATGGTGAGGATGTGGAAACCATGTGGGTGGAAGTTCAAAGAGATATAAACACTGAAAAAATAACACTTGGTGTAATCTATAGACCCACTAACATCACAGAGGAGATATAAATGCAACTGTATAAAAAAATAGAGCAGGGTGCAAAGGCTGGTACAATAGTCATAATGGGAGATTTTATCTTCCCAGACATTGACTGGGGACATGATTCTGCCTCAACCGCAATGGGGAGAAAATTACTCAACTTGCTGCAAGACCACTCCCACTAGGGGCAATGCTCTGTTGGATTTGGTAATTTCTAATAATGCAGAGCTTGTTGGAAATGTTACTGTTCGAGAATAGTGATGAGCGGAAGGGGCTATATTCATATTTGCAATATTTCGCGAATATTTGGGTGAATATTCGTCATATATTCGCGAATTTGAGAATTTGCGATCTCCATTCATTATTTTCTTCATTGCGAAAATCGGCAATGTAATATTTGCGTACTGCGCATGCGCAAAATGGGCGTGGTCTATTTTAGCAATTGTTTTCAAACTACCTGAAATTGATGAGATTAGAAAAAATGGTGGGCAGCAGTTTTCGCGACAGTGAGGAAGAACTCCTGATCACTGTAAGTAATTTGACATTGCAGCAGTGTATTTGATTACATTTCGCATGCATGTCAGAATAATCGCTTTATATGCAGATAGAGTGTTTTAAAATATTTGCGATTGCGAAAATCGTCGCTAATGATGCGAAGGTTTTTTCGCAATACATACAACTTCACATTTTATCAGGTCTCAGATATTACTGATTGGTGCACTAAGTATTGTTGTAACATCACAGCACTATGTCTGTAGCATGTATGTATGGACAGCAGAGAAATATCTCTCACATGCACATTGCACATCCATTTTCCTGCCTCACACTATATACCACACACACAGTCTATATTACAGTTTGTGTCCTGTTGGTCAAGACTCAGCAGAAGCTTTCTTTGTCTGACCACCAGTATTTGCTGGTTCATTTAGAGTTACCCAGGGTTCACCATGGGGAGGCGAACCAGCTTTACACCACATACTGTACCGTCACTTCACTAGACAGGTACATCTCTGCCCATCTAGCCAATACCCGATTGCTCAGACCCCACACACATACAATTGCAATACAATCCGATCTTATAACGGTAACATTAAATCTAATATTTCCCCTTCAAAGACTTAAATACTTTTTGCTGTTTTGTTGAGGACATTATTTTCAATACTTGTATTAAAAAAAATTGGAATTATAAGCTTGCATCTTTATCCTGCTGCGCATGTTGGAGCGGGGCTATGACAGGACCCAGGTCCAGTCTGACAAGCAGAGGATCGTGAGGGGGATCCGTTTCAAGCTATGGCGGAAGTTTAATGGCAGGCACACGAAGATGGCCATACTCAAGAAATGGTCCGATTTGAAGAGGAGGAACTCGGAGTGGATCAGCGAGATCTATGACAGAATATGCCCAGGTACAATGCTTACATTACTTTTGTATCTCTTACCAACACTCTGTAATGTATATATATATAGTTATGCAAATAAGTATTTCATCCCTTTACAAATGATTACTTAGTACCTCGTGTGACACGTATCAAATCAGCAGGTTACGTCATACATCTCTACCTCGCCATGAGTATATACACTCACCTAAAGAATTATTAGGAACACCTGTTCTATTTCTCATTAATGCAATTATCTAGTCAACCAATCACATGGCAGTTGCTTCAATGCATTTAGGGGTGTGGTCCTGGTCAAGACAATCTCCTGAACTCCAAACTGAATGTCAGAATGGGAAAGAAAGGTGATTTAAGCAATTTTGAGCGTGGCATGGTTGTTGGTGCCAGACGGGCCGGTCTGAGTATTTCACAATCTGCTCAGTTACTGGGATTTTCACGCACAACCATTTCTAGGGTTTACAAAGAATGGTGTGAAAAGGGAAAAACATCCAGTATGCGGCAGTCCTGTGGGCAAAAATGCCTTGTGGATGCTAGAGGTCAGAGGAGAATGGGCCGACTGATTCAAGCTGATAGAAGAGCAACGTTGACTGAAATAACCACTCGTTACAACCGAGGTATGCAGCAAAGCATTTGTGAAGCCACAACACGCACAACCTTGGTGGTGTTGTCTGCCGAGGAGGAGGAGGGAGAGGAGAGAGAGCAGGCCGGACCCTCCCAACAGCAGCAGCATGAGGCTCCACACCCACCTGATGTGGGCAAAAATATGGAGGTGGAAGAGGATGGACCCTCCCAACAGCCAGATCTACCACCCCGAGCTCCTGATGACGATGAAGAGGAGGAGGTTGTCACCAGCCCCCGCCAGGAGGGTAAATATGTGCACATAGCAATATAATTCTGTATCCATGCCTCTTAATCTGAATTGCAACCAATTTATATATTTTTTTTTATCTTAACAGTAGTGATTAATTTAAAACCAAAATGAGGCAGATGCAGCAGGAGCACGAAGCCGGCAGAAGCTGATGTTCAAGCAGATACAGAAGATAGAGGCGCTGCACCTCAAACGGATACAGGAGATGTTGGAACTTCATGACCAACTAAAAAAGTTGCCATAGAGGCATGTTTGTAAATATATTTATTTTTCAGTTCTAACGCGTGCTTTTTTTTATATTGTTTTCGTGTAATTTTGAATGATAAGTGTGCAATAAGGCCCCTTAAGTCAAGGGTCAAACTTATCAGGATCAGGACAGACAGTAGCAGCAGAGGTAAATGGTAACAATGTAGTATAAGGCCTACACATAACTTTGCCAAAATCATCAGGACATATAGCAGCAGCAGCATGCAAATGGTAATGGGGTAGTATAAGGCCTACACATAGCTTGGCCAAAATCATCAGGACAGACAGCAGCAGGCAAATGGTAATGGTGTAGTATAAGGCCTACGCTTAGCTCAGTTAAAGTCATCAGGACAGACAGCAGCAGCATGTAAATGGTAACAGGGTAGTAAAAGGCCTACACATACCTCTGCCAAAATTGTCAGGACAGACAGCAGCAGGTAAATTGTAATGGTGTAGTATACGGCCTACACTTAGCTCGCCAAAGTCATCAGGACAGACAGCAGCATCATATAAATGGTAATGGAGTAGTATAAGGCCTACATATAGCTCGGCCAAAATCATCAGGACAGACAGCAACAGCATGTAAATGGTAACAGGGTAGTATAAGTCCTACACATAGCTCGGTCAAAATCATCAGGACAGACAGCAGCAGCAACAGAATCAGATTTTCTATGTCAAGTCCTCAAAGATGAAGCAGAGCTGCATTTGTTTTGTGGGGTAAGTTTACCGGCAGTTCTATGTAACTCGAGAACACATGTTGCCTTCAAAACAGACTACAAACTTCGCTCTGCTGGATGACATTGTAGGTGCTCCCCGGTACCTGTCAGACCTACCTGGTGAAGTCTGGCCCGGGTTGTGTGACACTACCTGATGATCTAGGCTGCGCACTGGAGGCAGCAGCCGAGGACCCTGCCAGCAGCCGCCGAGGACCCTGCCAGCAGCCGGGGACCGGGACTCAGTCATCGCCGAGGGGAGGGGAACTGATCCCGGCGGCAGAGCCAGGGACACTTCAAGACCCGGGCCGAGGAAAGCTGGTTCCTCACTGGCTTCTATGCTTAGACGGACAGAGCCCAGCGTGTGTGTGTGGTGCTGATCATGTATGGGTCGTGCGAGCGTCGGTAACCATGCCTCCTTACAGACAAAAGGAGGATGATAGAGCCGCTGCTAAACCACGCCAGTCCTGCTCCCCTATGACTTGGAGGAATCAGCAAACGGCGCGGCAGGCTGCATTACCTCCAGACTCGATGTGCCCGATATTGAAACTGAGAGCAGACCGTTGCGGGCAGCGTGTGGAGCTCTGTAGTCCAATTGGTATCTGAGAGGTCTATTTTCCAGTATGGTTTATGTATGGAGGGCAGTGTCCAGAGATCACACAGAGGACTATGGGTTACACTATACTAGGGCTGAAACGATTAATCAATTGAATGGCATAATTCGACACAAAAAGCCAATGTGCTCAAGTTCCCTTGCCATTTAAGAAAGACTGTTCCTACTAGTGTTTATGCACTACTGTTCTAGCGCCTGTTATTCTAAAGTGTTTAATGTGTAATTGTTTTTCAATAATAAGTGAATTGAATTAATAAATAAATAAGAGGTTTAATAAATTAAAGAAAAAATTGATAAATAAACTCATCGATTGATAAAAATAAAAATAAATTACTGTATTTTTTGCCTTACAAGACGCACTTTTTCCCCCAAAAAATGGGGGAGGAAGTTAGTGCGTCTTATGGAGTGAATATAGGTGAAAAAAGCATGTCTGGCGCTTGTGAAGTCACTGTACCTGCTGCGCTGCAATGAGATCAAACGGCCGCTGCGATCTGGCTGCACTTGAGGTGCTTGGTAGGAGCCGGACGCACTGCGGGTGTTCCTAGGCTGGGACCGGCCGGCTGTATATGGTGATGCAGGGACTGGTCGGCTCTGCGGGCTGTCTGTAGTGGGGACCAGCCGGCCTCAGCATGTGCTGGGTGTAGGGACCGGCCGGCCCGCGCTGCTATGGAGGAGGGAGAAGGAGGAAAGTTGGAGCGCTTAGCACAGGAACAGGCAGAAAGAGGGGCGGAGTAGACTTCCGTGTCACACATGCCTGCTCCGCCTCTCGTCTCTGTCACACTGCCTGCGCCTATAGTGTTTTAGGTACGATTTTCTGTTTGAGCTATGCCAATAACTCTGCTTGTCAGTGAATTGACATTCAGAGCCTGAAAACTTGTCCTCCTTTGACCATGGCCTTCTGTCTGTCTGTCTGTCTGTCTGCACCCCAGTCAGAACAAAGTGATCCCCCCAATAAAGTGACCCCCCTAATAAAGTGACCCCACTGGTAATAAAGTGACCCCCTAATAAAGTGACCCCACTCCAAATAAAGTGACCTCTCTCCTAATAAAGTGACCTCACTCCTAATAACAGGGTGTCATCAGCAGATCCCCCCATAATATTGTGTCAGCAGCAGATCCCCCCCCTCATAATGTGTCAATATTATTTTAATACACCTTTGGTTCAAAATATTTTTTTTCTTATTTGCCTCCTCTAAAACCTAGGTGCGTATTATGGGCAGATGCGTCTTATAGGGCGAAAAATATGGTATTTGCCAAATAAATACATAAAGGAATTCATCAATAGAGAAATATAAAAATAAAGTCATCAATAAATAAATACATAAAATTTTTTATCCCTAAATAAATAAAATCTTCCAGAAATATATACAGAATTTAAAAAACAACGCCCTGAACCGACGACGGGGGCCAAAAAGTCGCCGCCGATCCAGGACTCATTCATTTTGATAAATGTCCGTCTATCCACAGAGTCTGTGGACAGACGGGACCGCTTGTCCGTAACCACCCCACCTCCCGCTGAATGTCCGCTCAGACAGTACGCTGGAGGGGGGTCAAGACAGTACTTCCAGTGCATACTGAGTGAGCTCACAGCAGGTGTCTAGCCTGGCAACCCAGTACACCCTGGGGTCATCGGAGATTATGCTGTCGGAAGCATCGACGGACCCCATGTAGTCAGCCACCATGCGGGCCAGCCGCTGGTGGTGACTGCTGCTGCTAATAAATCGCGCAGGCTGGAAGAACAGCCTCATCTCACCCATAAGATCCCCTATTTGGTTGGAGGTGCTTGGGCCAGCCACCTGCTGGGTAAGATGAGCGAGGAGAACTAGAGTGTGAGGCAGAGGGTTGGCCTGCTCCAGCCGGCAGAGCAGACAGGCCCGCAAGTGTTGTATACGGGCATCCCGCCGGCTGGCTGGGATGAACTACTCAGGTTTCCCCTTTCAGCGAGGGTCTAAATGAATGGACAACCAAAAATCATCCCTCTCCTTCATTTTCCTAATCCGTGGGTACCGGAGGAGGCAGCGCAGCCTGTGGGAAGCCATGGGGAAGAGAACAGCCCACTGTGACTTCTTGGCTGCCCGGGACCAGGAAAAGTCCTCCTGCTGCTGCTGCTGCTGCTGCTCCCTGTGGGAGTCGCCCCACCCCTGGGCTAACGGTGACCCCAGCATTGGCTCTCCCTCCTGACCAGGCCCAGACTCCTGGACGTCAAAAAACCTCCTCAAATATTTCTTCTTCCTCCTCCTCGTCCTGGGCCTGGTCTTGGTGGAGCAGTGTTGCCTTTCTTGCACCACAAAGGCACTCTTCCCAGCATCAAGCAAGCGTTCTAGTGTCCTGTCCAGCAGGAACACTATGGGGAGCACATTATTGAGGCCGACATGCTTCCCGCTGACCATCTTACAGTATTTTTCGCTTTATAAGACGCACCTGTTTATAAGACGCACCTAGGTTTTTGAGGAGGAAAATGAGAAAATAAATATTTTTAACCAAAAGGTGTTCTTTTTTTGGGTTTTGAACTAATGGTGGTCTGTGGAGGACACTATTATGGGTGATCTGTGGATGACACTGCGATGGAGGGGATCTGTGGATGACGCACTGTTATGAGGGATCTATGGATGACACTTATGTGATTATAACCCCATTATCCTAGAGAATACACTGATGTACTGTAGGTACTGTAGATTGGTGTATTCTCAAGGATGAGGGGAGTTATAGTTAGATTAAATAGAAACACTATCCAGGGACTGTTCTGTAATTGGCATGTGTTTATATTAAATATGACTATAACCCCCCTCATCCATAGAAATCCACTCATATACTGCAGCACATGCGTGGATTCCTATGGATGAGGGGGGTTATAGTCATATTTAATATAAACACATGACAATTACAGAACAGTCCCTGGACAGTGCTTATATTAAATATGACTATAACCCCCCTCATCCATAGGAATCCACTCATATACTGCAGTATCTGGGTGGATACCTATGGATGAGGGGGGAAGGGGGGGGGTTGTAGTCATAGATGACACATTTGCAGTAATTTTTATATTGCCCTGAGCTCCACTCACCCGGGGACTGGGTACACAAAACCGCTGTACACAGCAGGAGCAGAGCTGGTACAGCGGGAAATTGGAAGGAAGCTGATGGAGGTGAGGGCAGCACCACTGCGCTCACCACTAATCAGCAGGACTAAAGAAGTGCGGGCTGACGGCAGCAGAGCGCATTCATTGAAGCTGCCAGCCCGCCCAACGGTTCATTCACCTTCTCCTGGTACGGAGATTTCAGAGACTTCCACTTCTGTTCTACCTCTTGAATCAGTAACTCTGGGCTTGTCTCCTCCGTTTTGACAATGTCCGCTTCTTGTATGAATTCAGGAAGGAAGCTCAGGACTTGCAGCTGGCTGCACAGCATCTAATGCTTTCTGCGTCGCTCCATGGAATAATCCACCAGGACTTTGGCTGGGATCTCGCCATCACCTTCTTCTTTACGCCGCACGTCCAGATAAGTAGTTCGGGAGCAGGAAGCAGTGACAGGATGGCGGAGGGCTTTTGGATTCCCTCTCTAACCGCCCTTGTCTGGACATGCGGCTTAAAGAAGAAGGTGATGGCGAGATCCCAGCCAGTCCTGGTGGATGATTCCATGGAGCGACGCAGAAAGCATTACGGTAGATGCTGTGCAGCCAGCTGCAAGTCCTGCACTTCTTTCCTGAATTCATACAAGAAGCGGACATTGTCAAAACGGAGGAGACAAGCCCAGAGTTACTGGTTCAAGAGGTAAAACAGAAGTGGAAGTCTCTGAAATCTCCGTACCAGGAGAAAATTCTGTTCAGTTTACTATAATAGCGGGTGGGCTGGCAGCAGCGGAGCACAATAAGTGAAGCCGCCAGCCCGAAAATCCCTGGTGCAGTCTTGTTAAGGAAGCGCGGGCTAGCGGCAGAAGCCTTTAGTGAAGCAGCCAGCCCGCCCAACAGTTTAATGGCAGGCTCAGGAGTTGTTAGTGAGAGCTCCTGAGCCACCTAATTTTAGTTCTATTCATTTTATAAGACGCAGTGACTTTTCCCCTCCACTTTGGAGGGAAAAAAAGTGCGTCTTATAAAACGAAAAATACGGTATTTGCCTGCTCGAATGGGGCCAACATGTGGCAGACCTGGTTTATCTACACCCACTCCGCATTGGTGATGTACGGGAGTGGGTATGATGGTCCGAAAGTGCCTTGGTCCAGCAGGTACTCTTTCACCGCCCGTCTCTGCTCCCACAACTTCTCCAGCATGTGGAGGGTGGAGTTCCACAGCGTCACACTGTCCACAATCAGCCTGTGAGGTGGCAGGCTGTTGTCCTGCTGCAGTTTGGACAGGGACGAGGTGGCGGTTGGGGAGCATCAGAAGTGGCTGGCAATCCTCCGTACACTTTGCACGATGTCACACGAACTTAGGTATGTGCGTAGGAACTTCTGTACCACAAGGTTGAGAACATGTGCCATGCAGGGCACGTGGATTAGACTGCCAGCATGGAGGGTGGCGAGGAGGTTGCTGCTGTTGTCACAGACAAGCATACCCGTCTTTAGCCTTTGGGGGTTAGCCACTTGTGTACCTGAGCCTGGAGGGCGGACAGAACATGAGGTTCAGTGTTTCTCAATTCCCCTAAGCTCACAAGCTGGAGCACAGCCTGGCAGGGGACATGCCCCACACTTGCATAGGTACGGGGACGCTTGCTGGGGGACTCAGCAGCGGTGGAGACAGTGACTTGAGGGAGAGCAGAAGTTCTCCCCTGGACACCCCGGGGCGGCACCACAAACTGAGATGCCACCACATCTGATGATCCCTCCCTGGCGCCTCGGAGGGACACCCAATGTGTTATGAAGCTGATATCGCGTCCCTGCCCATGTCTGCTGGTCCAGGCATCCATTGTCAGATGCACCCTGTCGCTGACAGCATGATCCAGCGACAGGGATACACTATGTACAATGTGCTGGTGTGGGGCAGAGACGCCGTTCCTGGAAAAGAAATGGTGGCTGGGGACAGGCCATCTGGGTTGGGCCTGCTCCAACATCTGCCGGAATGGATTGCAGTCCACAATATTAAAGGACAGCAGATATTGGGCGATAACCCTTGCCAGTAGCCCATTGAGTCCCTGGGTGCGTAAACCATGGTGCGTTGAAATGCCTCGGCGACCAACGGCTGGCACTTGACAGCAGAGCAGGTGACAGAGGAGGGTGCAGAGGAGGCAGAGGTCTGGATGACGGTACCAGTACCTCTAGGAGAAGGAGTGGGGGAGTGGGAATGCATTGATGGAAGGGGGTGGGGTGGCTGCAGGACAGTGGCAGGAGCTGCTGTCCCCTGCGCACTGCTGCTGGTGCTGATGTGACCATTCGGCATCTGGTCCCACTCCCACCAGTGGTTGACTCTCAGGTGCTGGGTAAAGGCAGTGGTACCCAGCCGAGCAACAGACCTCCCTCTCCTCACCCTGGCATGGCACAGCTGACAGATGGCAATTGTCTGATCGTCTTCTGCCAGGGTAAGGTAAGCCCAAACAGGCAACTTACGCACCAACCTCCTGTCAGATGGAGTGGTGCTGGCTTGCGCCTGTTCAGGCTCTGTGTGCACAGGTGGAGGTGGCACCTGCTACTGCTGCCGCACCTGCTGCTGCCGCCTCCTGCTGCCATTACCAGTGGAGCCCCTGCCACTGGGCTCCCTGGTGAGCTGGCGCACCGTTTGCCTCAGGTGCTTACCTTCCTCATCAATGCTGTTGTCAACTGAAAAGGGAGGTGGCACCCATTCTTTGTCACCCTCCTCTTCGTCACCTGCATTGTCAGACCCAAGGTCGACCAGTGGTGGACTGTGGGGAGCAACAGATGTGGAGCTCCTGACCTGGCTCTGCTGTCCCCCGGGTGATGCCTGGGTCTGACAAGGTGCAGGGGTTCTGTGGCTGAAACCACCCACGCAAGTTGGAAGGGATGTTACTAGGTTATTGACGGGCGGTACCCCCTCCTCCTCCTCCTCCATCCCTTCCAAAAGGTCCTGTGCATCCGAGCCAAGCTGTAGCTTACACTCCTGCATTACCTTTCCCAAGATGTCCCTCTCGCTGTCGCTGTCAAACAGCATCAGGGACGAGTCTTAGTGGCTGGGGGCTGGTCCTGCAGGAGGTGGAGAGCTGCTGCTGCTCAGAGCCGGGGCAGACGACTCCGTGACACTGGCTTGCGTCATGAATGTCACAACTGCCTCGGAATCCTGAGATGAAATGGGTCAGGTGCCACGGCCAAAAAAATCTCTGATGAGGCGGACGCCCCTGTCAGCTGCGCCTGCCCCTCCGTCTACTCATGATCGATTCTGCAAACACTGTGTTTTTAAACACCAAAAAAATTTAGAAAGAAAATGAAGAGGGAATTTGGGCTAACTTTATTGGGTTTGGGAAAATGGGGCAAAAATTTAATAAAATAGACACAAAACCCTAAGGCAATTAGGCAATTACAGAAAACCAGACAGCAAAATACTTTTTTTTTTGTTTTTTTGTTTTTTTCACAGACGAACGACGATGACAATAATCCTCCCCTAGCACATGAAACCCTAAGACAAAGACACTAAAACACCAAGCAAAATACACTATTCACTAACTAAGCTACACTGAGTATCTCCCACTAACTAGCTATCTGTATTATATAATTTATCTGAGCTATCTAATGTAATTTATGATGACACAGCAAAGCACAACACTCCTCTCTCTCTCACAACTGCAAAAAACAGCAGGAAATGGCTGCTGGGGAGGTTCTTATATAGTAAGGGGTACTGAAACCTATCATCTACACTATTCAATATTAACTAGCCTACACTATCTCCCACTAACTATCTGGATTATATATATGACTGAGCTAGCTAACTAATGTACCTAACACCCTACACTGGAATCTATCAGCTACACTATTTACTAACTAACCTACACTATCTACCACTAACTATCTGGATTATATATATGAGATATCAAATGTAATATGACACAGCAATTCAGCAAAGTACAGAAATCACACTCCTCTCTCTCACAACTGCATGAAACAGCACAAAATGGCTGCTGGGGACATTCTTATATAGTAAGTGTGTAACGGTCACGTACACACACACACAGGGGGGCGGGAAGTGACCACTGCGCTCCACCCTCACCCCTGGCCCTGCCTACTTGCCTTGCGAGTCCTAATGACAGGGGACAACTGGACGGCAATCCCTAGCTTGGAATAAGCGCAGGGATGACAGACAGACAAACAACAGAACGTGAACAGACCGAGTCAATACCAGGAAATCTACAAAGTACAAATGGAGCAAGCAGAGAATAGTCAAGAGAAGCCGGGGTCATAAATACCAGGAGAGTCGTGAAGTACCAAAGGAGTCAGCAGAGGATCGTCAGGAGTTCAGCAGGGGGTCAGTACGCCAGGAAAGACAAAATCGCAGGTGGAACCTAAATTAACAGGCAACCTGTGGCTAGCAGATTGCCTTCTTAAATAGGGAGCTAGAGGGATCATGTGACGTGGCCAGCGTCACATGACTTCACACAGACTACACAGCCGAGCACCGAGTGATTAGCTCGGTGCTCAGCCCTAAAACCATTAGCATTAATGCAGATAGATGCACACATAGTATTATCAGGAGCGCGGGTGACGCTGGACGCACTGATGATGCGCGCGCGCTCTGGACGTGCCCGCCTCCTAGACGGCGCCGTGACAGTACCCCCCCTTTTATGCGGGGCCACCGGACCCAAGGACTCAGGTGACGGCTTCTCGGGATGATCCTCATGAAATTTCTTAACCAGTCTAGGGGCATGAACCTCCCTAGCTGGTACCCAAGACCTCTCCTCAGGTCCATAGCCCTTCCAGTGCACCAGATACTGCAAGGAATTACGCACTCTCCTGACATCCACAATTTTAGATACCACATACTCCACAGAATCCTTAACCAGAACAGGCAGAGGCGCGGCTTGTGACGGTACAATAGGTTCGATGTATTTTTTTAGTAGGAACTTGTGAAATACATCGTGAATGTGGAACGAGTTGGGCAATTCTAACCTAAATGATACAGGATTAATCACCTCTACGATTTTGTACGGCCCTACAAAGCGAGGAGCAAACTTTCTTGAAGCAACTTTGAGTGAAAGATTTTTAGAGGACAACCACACCTTATCACCCACCTGAAAGTTCACCCCCGTGGAACGTCTCCTATTGGCCTTGACTCTTTGAGTATCTTGAGCCTTTTCCAGGTTTGATTGAACCCGAGCCCATATTGTGCACAGTTCAGAGGAGAGCCTATCCGCCTCAGGGTTAGAGGAGGAGACGGATAACCCTAAAAGAAAATGAGGATGAAAGTTATAAAAAAAAGGAGAGACCCCAGCAGAGGAATTAACACGGTTATTCAAAGCAAAATCAGCTAATGGAAGGTATTTCACCCACAACTGTTGATCATCTGAAACATATGCCCTGAGAAATTGTTCCACCGACTGATTGAGGCGCTCAGTCTGTCCATTACTTTCAGGGTGATAAGCAGATGAAAAGGACAGAGAAATCCGGCATCTCAGACAGAAGGCCCTCCAAAACTTGGACACAAACTGCACACCCCTGTCAGATACAATATTTTCTGGAATGCCATGTAAACGTACAATTTGTTCCACAAACAAAGATGCTAGGGTCTTCGCACTCGGGAGTTTAGGCAGGGGAATAAAGTGAGCCATCTTGCTGAATCTATCGACCACTACCCAAACCACAGTTTTACCCTCTGCAGGTGGCAGATCAGTGATAAAATCCATCGAGATATGAGACCAGGGTCTACTGGGAATGGGTAAGGGTCGTAGGTCCCCAGCTGGGCGAGTCCTAGGGGTCTTAGACCTCGCACAAACCTCACAGGCCAACACATAAGACTTGACGTCTCTAGTTAAAGTAGGCCACCAGAATGATCTGGAAACCAGCTCTTTAGTGCCCTCAATGCCCGGATGTCCACAAAAAACAGAGTCATGACACTCACCCAGCAGTTGCAGACGAAACTGTACGGGAACAAACAACTTATCTGTAGGAGTGGATGGCGGAGCTAGGTGTTGTTCAGCCTTGATGAGAGTCGTGATGTCCTGAGACAAGGCTGCTACGAAGACCTTAGCTGGTAAAATGGTCTCAGGTGGAGTCTCTGTAGGCTGGTACGCACAGAAACTCCGAGAGAGTGCGTCGGCCTTCACGTTTCTACTTCCAGGTCTGAAAGTTATGGAAAAATTAGAGCGAGTAAAAAACAATGCCCATCTAGCCTGACGGGGATTTAACCTTTTAGCCGACTCGAGAAACATTAGGTTCTTATGATCGGTAACAACAGTAGCACAATGTTTTGCCCCCTCAAGAAAATGTCTCCATTCTTCAAATGCCCACTTAATGGCCACTAACTCCCGATTTCCTATGTCATAATTTCTCTCAGAGAGGGAAAACTTTCTGGAAAAAAAAGCACAAGGTCTCAGGTTAGTGAGGGTAGCAGGACCTTGCGAGAGGACTGCTCCTGCCCCGTCCTCAGAAGCATCAACCTCCACGATAAAAGGTTTTTCCTGATCTGGCTGGGTTAGAACGGGAGTGCTACTGAAAGCATCCTTTAGGGTTTTAAATGAATCTAAGGCCTCAGTAGACCAATTTTCCAGATCCGCCCCTTTTTTTGTGAGGTCGGTCAGTGGTCTAGCGATTACCGAGAAATTCTTTATGAACTTACGGTAGTAGTTAGCGAATCCAAGGAAACGTTGTAAGGCCTTTAAGGATGATGGTCTTACCCATCCCTTAATCACTAAAACCTTGCTAGGATCCATCTTTATGGCATGGGGAGTCAGAACATGTCCGATAAATATATTCTCCTGCACCCCAAAAACACATTTTTCCTGTTTAGCAGATAATTGGTTCTCTCTCAACACCTCCAACACCTGTCTAACATGAAACACATGACTCTTAAAATCAGGGGAAAATATCAAAATGTCGTCGAGATATACAATGACAAATTTTCCCAAGAACTCCCTAAGAATATCGTTGAAATTTTGGAACACAGCCGGGGCATTGCTGAGTCCAAAAGGCATAACGAGATATTCAAAGTAACCAGCCGGGGTATTGAATGCTGTTTTCCACTCGTCCCCCTCCTTGATTCGGATTAAATTGTATGCTCCTCTTAAATCAATCTTAGAAAACCAGGCCGCCCCTAATACCTGGTTAAATAAATCCGGAATCAATGGGAGGGAGTAAGTATTCCGGATAGTGATCTCATTTAATTTCCGGTAATCTATACAGGGTCTAAGACCACCATCCTTCTTCTTAACAAAGAAAAACCCCGCCCCCATGGGAGAAACCGAGGGTCTAATGTGCCCCTTAATGAGACTCTCCTTAATGTAATCTTCCATGGCCTCACGTTCAGGTTTGGAAAGATTGTAAATACGCCCCTTAGGAAACCTTGCCCCCTTCTCTAGGACTATGGCGCAATCATAAGGTCTATGGGGAGGAAGAGCCTCTGTGGATGACGACGAGAACACATCAGCATACTCCTTTATGACTGCAGGTAATACCTCAGTCTCCACAGAGAACCCAACCCGTATTCTAGCCAAACACGAGCCGCACTCAGATCCCCAACTCACCAGTTCCACTCTGGTCCAATCAATCGTAGGATTGTGTAATTGGAGCCACGGCATCCCCAATACCACATCGACTGGTAAGTTCTCTAGGACTAACAGGGAACATTTCTCTAAGTGGCACACTCCCACAGCTAAGGAAATCTCTGAGGTACATGACCTCACAGTACCCCCCACCAGGGGAGTGGAGTCGATGGCCATGATATGGATGGGCGTGGGTAAAACAAAAATTGGAATACCCTGTCTAGTAACATACCCCTGGTCAATAAAGCTGGCCGCTGAGCCCGAATCTATAAAGGCCTGACCCGACCACTTATTAGAACCCAGAGAAATTGTTATAGGAACTAAAAGCTTACTCTTAGTAATAACAGGGAGTACCTGGTCCCTTGGTGGTCTTGTCTTGGAAGCCTTATCAGAAAAGATCCTCTTTGGACACTGATTGATCCAATGGTCAGGATCTCCACAGTAGAAACTGTTCCCACGTCTGTGGCCCTGATCCCCTCTGGTCATCCCAATTTGCATAGGTTCTTCAGAGGAGACCTCCACACCACTCCTGGTGCAACCCTCAGACTGGACCAGTACCTGAGAAGAGAACTGTCGTTCCTGTCGTCTTTCTTTCACACGGCTAGGGTCATAGTCTCCTCAAGAGTCTCAGGGAGCTGATAACTCACTAGTAGGTCTTTTAGATTATCAGATAGGCCTGACCTGAATTGACACTTAAGAGCTGGCTCATTCCACCCTGAGGGAACACACCACCTTCTAAATTGGGTGCAATACTACTCCGCAGAGAGGTTGCCTTGAACCAATACTTTCAGCGCAGTTTCGGATACCAGGGCCCTGTCTGGTTCATCATACAGGGTACCCAGAGCCTGAAAAAAAACCTCTACCGTGGTTAAACAACTAGCATCAGGGGGTAAAGAAAAGGCCAACTCCTGGGGATCCCCCTGTAAGCGGGAAATAACAATGCCCACCCGTTGGCTTTCCGACCCGGAAGACAAGGGGCGTAAACTAAAATACAATTTACAGCTCTCCTTAAAGGAGTGAAACTTCCTCCGAACTCCAGAGAAGGGCTCTGGAAGCTTGATCGGTGGCTCCATATGAGGGCTCAAGTTCGGACCAGGAGCAGCGGCGTATTGTCCTTTTTCTAGGGAAAGAATCTTCTCCCCTAGCTCCTGCACCATCTGCATCAGGTTTGACACATGCTCAGTCAGGGTCACTAGAGGATTCATGGTACAGTGGTTTCAGTAGGCCTGTTATTCTGTAACGGTCACGTACACACACACACAGGGGGGCGGGAAGTGACCACTGCGCTCCACCCTCACCCCTGGCCCTGCCTACTTGCCTCACGAGTCCTAATGACAGGGGACAACTGGACGGCAATCCCTAGCTTGGAATAAGTGCAGGGATGACAGACAGACAAACAACAGAACGTGAACGGACCGAGTCAATACCAGGAAATCTACAAAGTACAAATGGAGCAAGCAGAGAATAGTCAAGAGAAGCCGGGGTCATAAATACCAGGAGAGTCGTGAAGTACCAAAGGAGTCAGCAGAGGATCGTCAGGAGTTCAGCAGGGGGTCAGTACGCCAGGAAATACAAAATCGCAGGTGGAACCTAAATAACAGGCAATCTGTGGCCAGCAGATTTCCTGTTTAAATAGGGAGCTAGAGGGGTCATGTGACGTGGCCAGCGTCACATGACTTCACACAGACTACACAGCCGAGCACCGAGTGATCAGCTCGGTGCTCAGCCCTAAAACCATTAGCATGAATGCAGATAGATGCACACATAGTGATATCAGGAGCGCGGGTGACGCTGGACGCACTGATGATGCGCGCGCGCTCTGGACGTGCCCGCCTCCTAGACGGCGCCGTGACAAAGTGATAGGCAACTTTCCTATTGGTTGTTAGGGATGTTGCTAAGCTCTGACAAAGATATTGCAGCCTTCTCATTGGCCCACAGGCTATAAGCAGGAAGGGATCATGTGTTCCGGTGAAATTTTTTTTAAAATATTCGCGATTAAGAATATATAGCACTATATTCTAAATATTCGTGAATTCTCGAAGTGCCGATATTCGGGATAAAAATTCGCAATACGAATATTCGCGCTCAACACTATTCGAGAAACACTAGGTAATAGTGACCACAATATAATTATCAAAGAGAAATGCAGAGCAGCACTCACAGACTTTACTGACCACACCGGAATGCATCAGCCAAACCACAACCACAGATCCTCAGCAGTCCTTAGATCAGCTATCAACAAGAGGCAACGGCAGCATCTCCAGTTCTTTCTTTATTTATCGTACTTCAAAGAATGTGTACACAAAAAGCCAGACAGCAACGTTTCAGCTACATGGTAGCCTTTATCAAGCTGATAAAGGTTACCATGTAGCCGAAACGTTGCTGTTTGGCTTTTTGTGTACACATCCTTTGAAGTACAATGAATAAAGAAAGAACTGGAGATGCTGCCGTTGCCTCTTGTTGATCACAACATTATTATATTCCCCCTAAACTATAAGAAGCAAACTCTGTCAGGCAGAGCAAAGAGGCTGAATTTAAATAGGCTAATTTACCTGGGTTGAGAGCAGCATTTCCCCTATGGCTTACAGCTACTGTAAAAAGACTAATAAAGGGCATTTTAAAAATACAAATCTGAGGGGTCAGCCTTGGCGTTTGAATATTAAAAAAGGCCTTAATAGAATCTGTTAAAAGGAGATAAAATTTGCAAAAATACCAAACGAACAGCAGGTAGCAAAAGAGAGCAAAACAAATCCCCAAAAATACTTTGAATATATAAATGCTAAAAAACCAAGGTCCGAGGAAGTAGGGCCCCTAAATAATGGTAAAGGGGGGTAGTCACTAAAGAAAAGAAAAAGGCAGAGTTACTAAATGTTTTTTTTTAGCTCTGTATATACAAAAGAAGAGAAAGGAGCTGATATCCGTGGTGCTGGGACTGTTAGTACATCCAGTAATATACTCAATTGGCTAACTGTAGATTTGGTCCAAGATAAGTTAAATAAGGTAAATGTGAACAAGGCTCTGGGTCCAGATGGATTACACCTAAGAGTGCTTAACTCCTTAAGGACACAGCCATATTTCACCTTAAGGACCAGGGCATTTTTTGCAAATCTGACCAATGTCACTTTAAGTGGTGATAACTTTAAAATGCTTTGACTTATCCAGGCCATTCTGAGAATCTTTCGTCACATGTTGTACTTCATGACACTGGTAAAATGAAGTCCAAAAAAAATCATTTTTATTTATAAAAAAAACAAATTTACCCAAATTTTAGAAAAAAATGCAAATTTCCAAGTTTCAATTTCTCTACTTCTATAATACCTAGTAATACCTCCAAAGATAGTTATTACTTTACATTCCCCATATGTCTATTTCATGTTTGGATCATTTTGGGAATGACATTTTAGTTTTTGGGGACGTTACAAGGCTTAGAAGTTTATCTTGCAATTTTTCAGAAAGGTCTGAAGTCACTTTGTGAGGCTTACATAATAGAAACCACCCAAAAATGACCCCATTCTAGAAACTACACCCCTCAAGGTATTCAAAACTGATGTTAGAGACGTCGTTAACCCTTTAGTTGTTCCACAAGAGTTAATGGCAAATGGAGAAAAAAATTCAGAATTTCGATATTTTTTTTGGCAAATGTTCCATTTTAATTATTTTTTTCCAGTAATAAAGCAAGTGTTAACAGCCAAACAAAATTCTATATTTATTGCCCCGATTCTGTAGTTTGCAGAAACACCCCATATGTGGCCGTAAACTACTGTATGGTAGAGGGAAAGCGTAGAGGGAAAGGTGCGCCGTGTGGTTTTTGGAAGGCAGATTTTGCTAGACTGTTTTATTTACACCATGTCCCATTTGAAGCCCCACTGATGCACCCCTAGAGTAGAAACTCCATAAAAATGACCCCATCTAAGAAACTACACCCCTCAATGTATTCAAAACTGATTTTACAAACTTTGTTAACCCTTTAGGTGTTGCACAAGAGTTATTGTCAAATGGAGATGAAATTTGAGAATTTCAATTTTTTGGCAAATTTTCCATTTTAATAAATTTTTTCCAGTAACATAGCAAGGGTTTAAAGCCAAACAAAATGCTATATTTATTGCCCCGATTCTGTAGTTTGCAGAAACACCCCATATGTGGCCGTAAACTATTGTACGGGCACACAGTAGGGTGTAGAGGGAAAGGTGCGCCGTATGGTTTTTGGAAGCCAGATTTTGCTGGACTGGTTTATTCACACCATGTCCCATTTGAAGCCCCCCTGTTGCACCCCAAGAGTATAAATTCCATAAAAAAGTGACTCCATCTAAGAAACTATACCCCTAAAGGTATTTAAAACAAACAGATTTTACAAACTTTGTTAACCCTTTAGGTGTTGCACAAGAGTTATTGGCAAATGGAGATTAAATTAGAGAATTTAAATTTTTGGGCAAATTTTCCACTTTAATCCATTTTTTACAGTAACAAAGCAAGGGTTAACAGCCAATCAAAATGCTATATTTATTGCCCCAATTCTGTAGTTTGCAGAAACACCCCATATGTGGCAGTAAACTACTGTACGGGCACACAGTAGGGCGAGGAGGGTAAGGTGCGCCGTAAGGTTTTTGGAAGCCAGATTTTGCTGGACTGGTTTATTTACACCATGTCCCATTTGAAGCCCCCCTGATGCACCCCTAGAGTAGAAACTCCATAAAAGTGACCCCATTTTGGAAACTACGGGAAAAAGTGGCAGTTTTGTTGGGACTATTTTTAGGGTACATATGATTTTTGGTTTATCTATTGTGGTAATGTGAACAGTGCTGGAAGGTGTGTTGTTTCACTTCAGGTGCCTCAGATGGGTGAGACAGATAAAATCCAGAGAGTGGCAGTAGTCTCAGCAAAGCATAGTTTGCTGAGACACTTCTGTATACATTTGTTGGGCTGGATTTTACTTGGACTGATGGCTAGACTTGGTAGAGTGAGTTCCCAGTCCACACCCTTCTAGTACGGGTTGTCCTTTTTACCTGAGATTATGGCAGGTGAGGCCTGCTGTAATCAGGCTTGCATAAAACGCCTCAGAGTAGGTCAGTCTGAGGAGGGAGAAGTGTCTGTGATACTGGAGCAGAGGCTCTGTGTGTGGTCTCAGTCAGGAGGACTGAGGGGCCACAAGGCTATGCAAAGCCTGTTCTCTCCCCTGTGTGGACTGATGCTTGATGAATGGAGCCTGCTAAGGCTTGGAGCCTGAGACCCTGACACTAAGCAGTACTTAGAGGTGAGTCAGGGAAACCTACGTGTTTAGGTAGAGCCCAGACGGGCAGGAGTTTATTTTGTACAACTGTTTATGTTTACGCGGACGTGCCACAATAAAACACAGTTTTGGCCCTTAAATCCTGGTGTCTGTGAAGATGTCTGTGAGTGTGACCCCCTGAAAGAGAGACGATCCCTTACACTATATTACATTTTTGTGAGGCAAGGTTACCAAAAATAGAAATTCTGAAATTTCATCTCCATTTGCCATAAACTGTTGAGGAACACCTAAAGGGTTAATAAAGTTTGTAAAATCAGTTTTGAATACCTTAAGGTGTGTAGTTTCTTATATGGGGTCGCTTTTATGGAGTTTCTACTCTAGGGGTGCTTCAAATGGGACATGGTGCCATCAAAATCTGCCTTCCAGAAACCATACGGCATTCCTTTCCTTCTGCGCCCTGCCGTTTGGTCATACAGCAGTTTACGACCACATATGGGGTGTTTCTGTAAACTGCAGAATCAGGGTAATGAATATTAGGTTTTGTTTGGCTGTTAACCCTTGCTTTGTTACTGGAAAAAAAAGGATTAAAATGGAAAATGTGCCAAAAAATTGCTGTTTAGCACCGTTTTTTTTTTTTTTTTTTTGACCGTGTTCATCTGAGGGGTTTGGTCATGGGGTATTTTTATAGAGCAGATTCTTACGGACGCGGCGATACCTAATATGTCTACTTTTTTTTATTGATTTATGTTTTCCACTATATTATCTTTTTATAAACAAAAATTTTTTTTTAGTATCTCCATAGTCTAAGGCCTCTTTCACACGGGCGTTGCGGGAAAAGGTGCTGGTGCGTTGCGGGAACATGCACGATTTTTCCACGAGAGTGCAAAACATTGTAATGCGTTTTGCACGCGCGTGAGAAAAATCTGCATGTTTGGTACCCAAACCCTTCTTCACAAAAGTTCGGGCTTGGGATCGGTGTTCTGTAGATTGTATTATTTTCCCTTATAGCATGGTTATAAGGGAAAATAATAGCATTCTGAATACAGAATGCATAGTACAATAGCGCTGGAGGGGTTAAAAAAAAAAAAAAAAATTTATGATCATGTGATGGACCATGTGATGACCGGAGTGACATCACCACAGGTCCTTTTCCTGTACACAGCAAAGAAGAAGACAGAAGAGAAGCCGGGCTGCTCGAGCAAGTGGATTAAGGTGAGTTAAATTTTTTTTGTTTTCTTTTAGCCCCTCCAGCGCTATTGTACTATGCATTCTGTATTCAGAATGCTATTATTTTACCTTATAACAATGTTATAAGGGAAAATAATAAAGATCGGGTCCCTATCCCGATCGTCACCTAGCAACCGTGCGTGAAAATTGCACCGCATCTGCACTTGCTTGCGGAAGCTTGCGATTTTCACGCAGCCCCATTCACTTCTATGGGGCCTGCGTTGCGTGAAAAACGCACAAAATAGAGCTTGCTGCGATTTTCACCCAACGCACAAGTGATGCGTGAAAATCACCGCTCATGTGAACAGCCCTATAGAAATAAATAAGTCCTGATTCAGTGTGGGTGCAATGCGTTCAACTCACGCATTGCACCCGCGCGGAAAACTCGCCTGTGTGAAAGGGGCCTAAGAGTCATTTATTTTTTTAGTTTTTAGCCGATTATCTTAGGTAGAGGATCATTTTTTGCGGGATGAGAAGACGGTTTTATTGGCACTATTTTGGGGGGCATATGACTTTTTGATAGCTTGCTATTAAAAAATTTTGTGATGTAAGTTGACAAAAAAAAATACCTTTTTTTTGCACCATTTTTTATTTTATTTTTTACCGTGTTCATCTGTGGGGTTAGGTCATGGGATATTTTTATAGAGCAGATTTTTACGGACGTGGCGATAACTAATATGTCAGCTTTTTTTATTTATTTTAGTTTTACAAAATATTATTTTTGAAAATTTTTTTGTTTTTGTTTTAGTGTCTCAAGTCTGAGAACCATAGTTTTTTTTATCCGATTGTGAGTGGCTAAATTGGGATATAAATTTAGTACTCCATGGAAGTGTAGTACTCCCTGAAGCAACCATTAATGCAGAGGCCCGGATGATCGGGGCACGTATCACACTGAGTAGTGGTGTCCTTCCGTCTCCCCTCCTGTGACACACTCTGCACTTTTTTTTCGGTCCGTCCCTTCTTTCCAATATGGGGGACCACACCTGGAAAGTGTTGGCCAGGGACGATCCGGGCGCCTTAAGTTCCTGAGGTACTCCGGCCTGCTCTTTCCCGGTCAGAAAAGATCAGGGCCTTGAGGACTGCCTCATAGAACTGAAGGAATGTCCCTGTGTTGCCAGCTCTACGGGACAGCACAAAAGAGTTGTACAAGGCAACCTGTACCAAGTAGACCGCAAATTTTTTGTACCATGCCCGGGTTTTGCACATGGCATCATATGGCTTGAGGACTTGATCAGAGAAATCAACTCCTCCCATATACCGATTGTAGTCGACGATACAATCTGGCTTGAAGACCGTTGCCGCGGTATCTCGCACAGGGACAGGGGTGATGCCATTACCGTGAATTGTGGATAGTATTAGGACAGCCCTCTTGTCCTTATATCTGACCAGCAACAGGTTTCCACTGGTAAGGGCACGGGTCGCACCCCTGGGGATAGGTACCTGGAGGGGGTGGGTAGGGAGGTCGCGTTGATTTTTCCGCACTGTCCCACAAGCGGATGTGGATCTGGCGGCGAGGGACTGGAACAAGGGGATACTAGTATAAAAGTTATCCATGTACAGGTGGTAACCCTTATCTAGCAGTGGGTGCAGAAGGTCCCACACAAGTTTCCCGCTAACACCCAGAGTGGGGGGACATTCTGGGGGTTTAATACGGGAATCTCGCCCCTCGTACACACAAAACTTGTAAGTGTACCCTGAGGTACTCTGTTTGTACAGCTTCACACCATACCTCGCCCGCTTTGAGGGAACATACTGGCGGAAAATGAGTCTCCTCTTGAAAGAAATGAGAGACTTATCAACCGCGACCTCCCTTCAAGGTACATAGGCCTGTACAAATTTGGCCCCAAAGTGATCGATGACCGGCCTGATTTTGTACAGGCGGTCATAGGCAGGATCACCTTGGGGAGGACATGCTGCATTATCTGCATAATGCAGGCATTTCCGGATGGCCTTAAACCGGGAACGTGTCATAGCCGTACTGTAAAGTGGCGCCTGGTAGAGGACGTCCCCACTCCAGTATTGCCTGACACTAGGTTTCTTGACTAGGCCCATGTGCAGCACAAGGCCCCAAAATGCCCTCATCTCGGCTGCACTGACCGGAGTCCAGGCACCGTGTCTAGCTTAAAAAGAGGCCGGGTGTTGAACAACAAACTTTTGGGTGTACAGGTTTGTTTGCTCCACCATTAGATTTACAAAGCTGTCACTGAAAAAAAGACTAAAGTAGTCGTATTCAGTGAAGCCCACTGTGGAAATCTGGATTCCTGGTTGGCCTACAAAATCAGGAATTACGACTCAAAACGCTCTGGGGTACACCATGCAAGTTCACCTGCAGGGGGCTCCGGTGGACTTAACTGGTGGGCCGGAAAACTAGTACGAGCCCCATAGCTGCTCGTACTAGGGTGGGCCACAGGGTCCCTAGCATGGTGGTCCCCTTGTTCCACCTTGCGGCGTCTCCGCCGCCTTGGGGGCTCATCATCATCTCTAGATGATGAGGAGGACGCGGATGACAAAAGGAAAGTTGGGTCATCCTCGTCCTAACTCGGACTCTCGGAGTCGGAGGCAAGCTGGGCGTATGCCTCCTCGGCTGAGAACATCCGGCGGGCCATAGGGGAGTGTGTGCGTGTTAAACTTTATTTGGTGTGCGTGTGTGTGGGGGCACGGGTGTTCGCGAACTTACCCTTAACCTAACAGACAAAAAAATAAAAAATAAAAAATAACTAAAAAAAGGGCAAAAATAAAAAAAAATAAAAAAATCGCTGATCAACCGTCTGAAGTTGATCAGCGGTGTGGTGTGCGATGCGCTAACAGTGGCCGGACGCTAAGAGTGAACAGTGGCCGGACGCTAAAACTAAACAAAACGCTTGCGTCCCAAAAAAAGTTGTGGGGGGGAGGGGGGCAAGCTGCAGCACCCCTGGGGGGGTTTAGGGTCACACAGCTGTGTTGTGGCCCCCATACACTTGATTTAGGGTGATGCAATCAAAAACTACTTTTTTTCCCACTAACTTTCACTGAATATCCCTGCCTAACCTAACCTGTCCCTAACCTTTACCTAAATACCTGGGTGCACAGATGGGGGGTGCTGGGGCACAGATGGGGTGCTGGATGATCCTCTGGATCCTGATCTCTGCACAGATGGGGGTGCAGGCTCTGAGTTCCGACGCGTGGCGGGCGGTGATCGGAACCCGGTGCCTGCTCAAATCATTGAGCAGGCACCCGGGCACAATGCGCCGGGGGGTCCTGTGACTCCCCCAAGTAGGCGATCGCAGAAAACCGCAGGTCAATTCAGACCTGCGGTTTGCTGCGTTTCTGGGTTATTCGGGTCTCTGGGGACCCGATAACCCGGAACAGGATGGTGATCGATGGTGTGATAATACACCACCAATCACCATCCTGCGATCCTGAGAGGTGATGTGACATCACCTCTCAGGATCGCCTCTCATTCGTCGGCTGGGCGGGCAGGAGGCTCAAATTAGTGCAGCGCTCCTCTCTTTCTGCTTTTCAGTCCGGGAGCTGAGGAGAGAGAGGAGCGCTGCACTAATTTGAACCTCCTGCCCGCCCAGCCGACGAATGAGAGGCGATCCTGAGAGGTGATGTCACATCACCTCTCAGGATCGCAGGATGGTGATTGGTGGTGTATTATCACACCATCGATCACCATCCTGTTCCGGGTTATCGGGTCCCCAGAGACCCGAATAACCCGGAAACGCAGCAAACCGCAGGTCTGAATTGACCTGCGGTTTGCTGCAATCGCCTACTCGGGGGGGTCACAGGACCCCGTGGCGCATTGTCCCCGGGTGCCTGCTCAATGATTTGAGCAGGCACCGGGTTCTGATCACCACCTGCCGCGTGGCGGTGATCGGAAATACATAGGACGTACAGGTACGCCCTGTGTCCTTAAGTACCGGGACATCAGGGCGTACCTGTACGCCCTATGTCTGGAAGAGGTTAAAGAGCTCAGTTCAGTCATTGCTGTGCTCCTGTTTATAATTTTTAAAGATTCTATAGGGACCCGATAACCCTCTGGGGACCCGATAACCCGGAACAGGATGGTGATCGATGGTGTGATAATACACCACCAATCACCATCCTGCGATCCTGAGAGGTGATGTGACATCACCTCTCAGGATCGCCTCTCATTAGTCGGCTGGGCGGGCGGGAGGCTCAAATTAGTGCAGCGCTCCTCTCTTTCTGCTTTTTAGTCCGGGAGCTGAGGAGAGAGAGGAGCGCTGCACTAATTTGAACCTCCCGCCTGCCCAGCCGACCAATGAGAGGTGATCCTGAGAGTGATCCCACCGGGTTCTGATCACCGCCCGCGTGGCGGTGATCGGAAATACATAGGACGTACAGGTACGCCCTGTATCCTTAAGTACCGGGACATCAGGGCGTACCTGTACGCCCTATGTCTGGAAGAGGTTAAAGAGCTCAGTTCAGTCATTGCTGTGCCCCTGTTTATAATTTTTAAAGATTCTCTAGGTACTGATACAGTGCCAAGTGATTGGCACAAGGCAAATGTGGTGCCCATATTTAAAAAATGATCTAGGTCCTTCACAGGTAATTATAGACCCATAGGCTTGGAAAGTATAGTCTGTAATTGGATTGAAAACTGGCTGAAGGACCGTGTCCAGAGAGTTATGGTCAATGATTCCTATTCAGAATTCTATTCTATTATTTAATTTATTTGTTAATGATATCAAGGACCGAATTAATAGCACCATTTCTATTTTTGCAGAAGACACCAAGCTATGTAGTACTGTACGGTCTATGGAAGATGTTCATAAACTACAAGCTGACTTGAACACTCTGAGTGATTGGGCATAAACTTGGCAAATGAGGTTAAATGTGAATAAATGTAAAGTTATGCATCTTGGTAGTAATAATCTCTGTGCTTCATATGTCCTTGGTGATGTAACATTGGGAGAGTCACTTATAGAGAAGGATTTGGGTTTCCTTGTAGATGGTAGATCAAATAACAGCATACAATGTCAATGCTTCTAAGGCCACCAGGATATTGTCATGCATTAAACGAGGCATGGACTCGCAGGGCAGGGATGTAATATTACTACTTTACAAAGTGTTGGTTCGGACTCATCTGGAATATGCAGTTCAATTCTGGGCACCAGTACATAGAAAGGAAGCACGGCAGCTAGAAAAAGTACAGAGGAGAGCGACTAAACTGATAAAGGGCATGGAGGGTCTTAGTTAGGAAGAAAAATTAAAATAATTACATTTATTTAATCTCTAGAAGAGACGTCTAAGGGGGAACATGATTAACAAATATATAAATGGACCACACAAAAAATACGGTGAAAAACTGTTATATGTAAAATGCCCTCAAAAGACAAGAGGGCACTGCCTCTGACTGGAGAAGAAAAAGTTCAGTCTCCAGAAGCGTCAAAGTTTCTTTACTGTAAGAACTATGAATCTGTGGAATAGACTTTCTCAGGACGTGGTCACAGCAGGAACAGTGGACAGTTTTAAAAAGGGTTTAGATAAATTCTTAAAAGTAAACAACATTAATGCTTATGAAAACGTGTAGAAAGTCTCACTTCCTTCTGGGATTAGCATCCCACCTATCCCTTGGTTGAACTTGATGGACTTATGTATTTTTTGCAACTGTATCAACTATGTAACTATGTATATCTAATATATAAAGCTGAGTGTATGTGTGTATGTCCGGTAAAGGCATCCACACAGTCGCATTTGGCATACCGGAACATCAGGTGTCCGGGAAGGTTTCAGCTCTCTAGGACGTACAGTTCCTGAGATATTCCCAAAAAATGCATTAGCCAATAGAAGCCTGGTCACATGACTCTTATCAGCCAATAAAAGCTTGCAGGCCCTTAGTCTCCACATACACACAGCTTTACACCAGGTTTCCATAAAAACACAGCCATTTTTCTTCACTGCTGTAGGTCAACTTTAAAGGGGCAGGGCGCTGTGGATGACACTGTTAAGGGAGCGGAGTACTGTGGCGATCACAATTCAGGGAACAGGTAGGGTGGCCATTCAGGCCACCCTTAAAAGACAGACTTAAAACCCCCGCCCTCCTTCCAGTGAAGCCACGCCCCTGACCTGGTTTAGACACACCTCCTTCCACTCCGCAGCTGACAGGGATTGAAAAAATGAAGGTAAAAATCAAATTCTCTCAGCTGCAGAGGTGAGAGGGAGGGTGACTTTCTTCCTGCAGCTCACACTCAGACAGTACAGTGCTGCTGTTTGAGAGTGAGCTGTTCAAAATGACATCCCTGTATCTGTTCAGGCCTTGCACTGTATGGAGGACAGGGAGTCTGAAAGCCGGACTGTCCGCCCTAAGAAATCTGGCCATCCTAGGGGCAGGCTGCTTTAGAGGTCACAGTTAAGGGGACGGTCCATTATGAAGGTCAGTGTTAAAGGGCAGATTGCTGTAGAGGCCACTGTTAAGGGGGTGGGGTGTTGTGGAAATCACTGTCAAGGAGACGGAGTACTGTGGAGGTCTCTAATAAAGGGCCTGCTGTTGTTGAGGTCACTGTTAAAGGGGCGGATCACTGTGGAGGTCACTGTTAAGGGGGCAGGATGCCATGGAGGTCACTGTTAAAGGGGCGGGCGCTGTGGAAGTCTCTGTTAAGGGGCAGGGAATGGTGGAGATCACAGTTAAGAAGACGGTCCGCTATGGAGGTCAGTGTTAAGGGGCATCAGGACGAAATATATGGGGAAAAACTGTTCCTTGTAAAATCCCCTAAAAAAACAAGAGGCACTGCCTCCATCTGGAGAAGAAAAAGTTCAGTTTCCAGAGGTGACAAGGACTCTTTACTATAAGAGCTGTTGACTTGTCTACTCCAGGACTTATTCACAACAGGAACAGTGGACAGTTTAAACAAAAGGCTTAGGGCCCTTTCACACTTGCGTTGTTCCTTTCCGGCATAGAGTTCCGTCGTCGGGGCTCTATGCCGGAAGAATCCTGATCAGGATTATCCCCATGCATTCTGAATGGAGAGAAATCCGTTCAGGATGCATCAGGAGGTCTTCAAATATCCTCCGGTCAAATATCCTGAACACTTGCCGCAAGGTCGGATCCGGAATTAATGCCCATTGAAAGGCATTAATCCGGATCCGGCCTTAAGCTAAACGTCGTTTCGGCGCATTCCCGGATCCGACGTTAAGCTTTTTCTGAATGGTTACCATGGCTCCCAGGACACTAAAGTCCTGTTTGCCATGGTAAAGTGTAGTGGGGAGAAGTATACTTACCGTCCGTGCGGCTCCCGGGGCGCTTCAGAGTGACGTCAGGGTGCCCCACGCGCATGGGTGACGTGATCGCATGGATCACGTCATCCATGCGCATGGGGCGCTCTGACGTCATTCTGGAGCGCCCTGGGAGCCGCACGGACGGTAAGTATACTGCTCCCCCGCTCCCCACTACTACTATGGCAGCCAGGACTTTAATAGCGTCCTGGCTGCCATAGTAACACTGAACGCATTTTGAAAACGGATCCGGACAACACAAGTGTGAAAGAGCCCTTAGATAAATTCTTAAAATGAAATAACATTAATACTTGTGAAAATGTGTAGAAATCTGGGTCTCACTCCCATTTTCTATAATTTACATCCCCACAGGTACTTTGGTTAAACTTGATGGACTCGTGTCTTTTTTCAACCATATCAACTATGTAACTATTTTAAACAAAATAATTCAGAAAAAAAATAAAATCTAAGGCTACTTTCACACTAGCGTTGTTTTAATCCGGCGTTCAATTCCGACACCGGAACTGCCCGCCGGATCCGGAAAAACGTGTGAAAACGGATTACATTTGAATCTTGATCAGGATTTTGATCACAATGAAAAAATGCATTGAAAAAAACGGATCCGCCATTTATGGACTTTAACGTCCCCATTGACTATAATAGGGACGGGGGCGGAGCTACGGCGCCGCACAACAGTGCACGACGAAAGGCCGCCGGACTAAAAGTACTGCATGTCCGACTTTTTAGTCCTGCGGCCTCTAACAGCTAACTGCCGTGATGCGCCGGAGCTCCGCTTCGTCCCCATTATAGTCAATGAGGACGAAGTGGTGGTCCGGCGGCACGGCGAAATAGCGGCAGGACGGATTCGACAGGGTGAACAGCCTGTCGGATCCGTCCTGCCGCTAGTGTGAAAGTAGCCTAAGTTAATTAAGAAAATTACCCCTTACACAGTTTAAAATATTTATATTACATTATTCTAAAATGATTTGCTTATACGTATAAAATAGCATTTCGTGGTGTAAAACATGATGCAACTTTTCAAAGTTCTCCTTGATAGACGAACAATGGAGAAAAGGCAGATAATGGTAAAATACATTTTCCTAAGAATTCTTGAAGACTCGCTTTGTTTCTATTTTATTACTTGAGATTGTGAGAATGCATTTTCTACGAATGCATTACCACATTTGCTTTCATCTGAGATCTTCATGCTGTAGTTACTGTTGATCGGCCTCCATTATCTCATTGTCCATCTTAGTACTACCTAATAAAGTCTGTGCTTTATCTTGTTGTGCAGAATTACACAATATGTTGCCTCTCTACAAATGGCCAGAATAAGATATTGTAGATGAGTAGCCTTTCCTCCTTTCTTGTTCATATCATCTGGGCGATTGCTTCTCCATTGACCTAATTCAATGCCTAATGTTGTCCACGAGGTTTACTGGGGCGTGATCACATCAATCCTTTCTCTGGAAACATTTGTCACTATATCAAAACTATTTCTGCTTTCATCTATCTATTGCAAATAAATGACTGAACATTTACATCAATCTCTCTAGATTGAAGGATATTCAACTCAGTAGTTTATGGAAATTGTTGAAGCTTGTGATCTGGAAATGTGTTTGTCTTAGCAGAACGCTGTGCACTGGGGCAAGAGATTTTCTCCTTGATGTGGATTACACCAATCATAGAACAATCAAACCCACACATCAGAACAAATTTCATGTCTACTTGATTAAATCCCCAAATTAAAGCTCTACTAGAAAAAAAAAATCTCTCCATATACTCAATGGAGGGCTTAAAGGGAACGTATCACCTACATGTTTAACTAATCAAAACCAGATAATGAACTATATTGATTTTTTCTGAACTGTTTTTATCTCCTGTTCTATTTTTTTTTTGTGGTTGCAGAGGCATGGACAGAAACCCCATAGAGGCACTCAGTAGTGCTTCCGTGGGGTTCCGTGCCTCTGTTCCTCACTGCACCTTCTGGATTGCGGACCCATTCAAGTGAGTGCCCATATATTGCGGACCTGCGACCAACAATGGTCATGTGCATGAGCCCTTACAGAGCTGCCTATTGTGTAAATAAGAGATGAAGATTTTTTTTAAAGAGGGTTGTCCAGGATTATAAAAAAAAAAAATTCTTTTCATAAAACAGTGCCACACCAGATGTAGGATAGGAATGGAAAAAAAAGAAAGAATATGAAAGAGATTAGAAGGGAGCAAAGACAAACCAAGAATAAGCGGGATGGAATGGAAACAGAGGCAGAACTGGATAGTAGAGATAGTAAGCTCCTGTTTACACTTTTGGAGCATCTGCCCCCGGCGCTGTCATATTTGACAGCAGCAATAATGCAGCATACAGTATTCTTCTTAGGCCTCATGCACACGACCGTACGTTGTTTCCGCGTCCGTTCCACCGATTTTAGCGTTTCTGATGCGGACCCATTCATTTCTATGGAGCCGTGTAAAATGCGGATAGTCCACCGTTTGTTATCCGCGTCCGTGGTTCCAGTCGGTCAAAAAAATATAACCTGTCCTATTCTTGTCCGCGAAAAACGGTTTGCGGACCCATTCAAGTCAACGGGTCCGCAAAAAGTGCGGATGCACAACCGCATGTCATCCGCGCGCGTCCAATTTTTTGCATTCATTTTCCTGGCAACCTGTCCGCCAGACCTTGTGGCAAATAAAAATAAAAATACAAAAATTATATACAGGAAGGAAGTTGAAGGTCACAGATAATTCACATAGCTGATTGCTAGGCACCTGTGGGCAAAGTGTGGTGTTTGGTTTGGCAGTCAGTGGATTTTCATTGTTCATGCAAATATGCCTCGCTGGAACGTTGAAAAATGAATTACACTGGTCCAGGAGAGGCCCGAATTATGGGACAGCAGGATAAATTCATACCAGGACCGAGTACGGAAGGAGGTGGCATGGGACAAAGTTGCCCGTTCCATGAGGCGGTCCGAATGGCAAAAAGCTGATGGCAGAGGCCGGGCAGATTTAGGTAAGTGCCAGCAATGTCGTTGTACTGTTCTGGGCCTGTGTTGTCACGAATGAAGTAGCTATTAATTCCATGATGTCATAATATACTGTATATTTTGTTGGCCTGCTTAATTTTGTATAGGCCTATGTATGGTTTTTGTAACAATCGTGCAATTTATACCATACTCCATCATTTGTGTATTTTAAATGCCTGTCCCTACCTTTGCTACAGCAAACAGTAGTAATGGATAACATGCATGTGCACGTTTTATTTGGTGACAGATGTGTCCCTGTTGTAATTGAGCATACAATAGTTGTCACTATCCCATATTAGAAAAAGAATTATTCTACAAATGTATAGCACGACTAATCTCCGGCTTCCTGAACGTATTGTATATTAGTATACCCACACCGGCACTACTGGACCATGTGATGTCTAATCGTGCATTATCGGACATTTATCTTAGTTGGCCACTTGATTTTGGTCAAATGTTTGCTTTGCTATTAGTTCTGTTATTATTTAATATTTATTTGTCCTATTTATATGATTTTTATTGTTTTATTTCTTCACAGTGAAACAGACCAAGACCCAGTGGAATAGCTGCCGGGATCAATTCCGCCGGGAATTAAATGAAAGAGGCTGTAGTGGCCCAATTAAAGTTTTTGAAGCCTGTCATGGATTTGAGGCCGTAAGTATGTTTGTGATACAAAACAAACATTATTTGAAGGGTCTCAATAGTTCATAATGTAGGTTAACACTAGTAGAAAATACTTAAAGTGGTTGTGTGGCGTTTTACTATTGATGACCTATCCTCTGTGTAGGTGATCAATTTAATTTTTGGGACGGAAAAACATCTGGCAACACCGCTGATCAGCTGTGAGATGAGACAACATGTGCACAGCGCACATGCCATCTCCCGTCTCTCTTCCGGTGTGGCATCTGGATCAAATAACATAGATATCTGCAATCATTGCAGGAATAGAGAAGGGAGATGGCACCTGCGCACTGCACGCATTTTCTCCTCATACAGCTGATTGTCATATTTTGCCGGTTGTTGGTCCACCGCCAATCTGATGATGTGTACCTATCCTATGGATCGGTCCCAAATATGAAAATGCTGGGCCAAGCCCTTTGCATCATTTAGGGCCTGAATAGTGTTGTGATTTGCTTATGGTTATTTGTGTTCATATTTTTGGGTACATACATGCTAATTTGTGTATTTTGTTTTATGTTTTGTGTTTGTAACCCTTCAGTACTCTAATTGTGATTTACATATTTTTCATGTTGGGTTACAAACCACAAAATTGATTTAATCAGGTTATAATAAAAGGCAAAATACATACTCCTATTATATTGAGTATTGATGCTGCAACTGCGTCCCTCCAGCAGATTTTGAAATACAACTACCACCATGGCCCTGTGATGCCTGATACATGTTTTTGGTCAGTTTTTTTTTGTTTATTATTCGACATAAGGAGGTTGGCATGGTAGAAACAGGCCAGATCCAGACGGACAGAATCTCAGCACTTGGTTAGCTCCTTGAATGTGTATACCTGGTTTCATGCTGGACATCTCCAAACTGCAAGCAATGTTTGAAAAAGAGTTTCCCATTTAGTGTTTAGGCTCCAAAAAAACACATCAGTGAAGTATATTTGGTGGATGTTATATAATAACATCGAAAGTGGCAATACCACATTAGAAAACAATTTGTGATCTATGCAGGCTCACCGTATATAGTACACACAAAGCTTTTATTATGTTCAAATCATTACGTACTACTGAAATGTTGTAGTCAAATGATGTAATATATGTTTTCATGTTATTTTTCTATACAGTACTGTGGACAGTCTTGATGAACCAGATTAGTCGGATTTGGGTGCAAGTGAGACTCCAGCAGTTTTCTCACCAGAAAGCAGTTCGGCTCCAACACCAGCAGAGGAGACTGAACAACAGTCAGTTGAGCCGCCCACCGTTTCCCAGGGGAGCCCCGAAAGGTCCCATCAGCCTAAGCCTAGGCGTCGCCGAAATGTGCCCCACTCTTCCTCTGCCCAACAGACACCCGAGTCATTGAGTTCCTTGCCTAGAGGAGGAGTGAGGGCGAAGAGGAAGCTATGCTGAGGGGGATGGCGCTGTTACTGAGGCGCTTTTATTCCAGAAAAGTATAGCACGTGTGTAGCAGGACTGGCTATGGTATTAGACATCTTTGCATCCCCATACCAGGGAGACATTCTGAGCCAAATCAATACGCTATGCTGCCAAATAATGTCTGCACCCTCGCAGCATGCGCCCAGCTACACACAACCACAACCGCATGGTCCACTTTGCCCTGTGCCAGCTTATTGGGTGGTACAAGGCCCCAACCAACCCCCTTCCCATTCTACTCATGCTGCCATTTATTCTACTGTGGCACAACAACCTGGCCAGGTATTCCTGTAACCTCATTTACTCCTGGGCCCTTCAGCAGAGAATAATTTGATTTGTAAATATTTGTGTACTATTGTTGTTTTAATTTATTGTTCTTTATGTTCCCTTTATATTTGGCAAAATTGTCTGCCTTTTTTTATTTGGGGGGCCTGGGTTTAAGTAAATTTGACTATTAATAAATGCTATGTGTTGTCACTTTTTCATAAAGTTCAACAATAGTGGCTGGAATCAAACATAATAACTATGGGACGAGGCTCAACAAACAACTCCACCTTTTGATGGTGAAGTAGCAATACAGATTATATAGGCCAAAGGAAACGGGGGTAGTCAAAACATCTGTTTGCATGGGGATAAATCTAACATAATATTGGTCGACACTAAAAAGCACAAATGTACAAACACACTAAAACTAATGGGTTGAGTAATGTGCAACCACTTGGGTATGTACATTTTCCTACCCCCACTTTGAATTGAGTGTTATTTTTCAAAAAAACAATATGATGTTACAGAAATATATGTAGAATGTGACATTTTTATTGTGTTAGATTATAGCTTGAGATCCAATATATCACATTTCACCAAATTTAAACATTATATAGACACACAATACTTCTAGTAACCAAACTTTATTTTCTCTGTTAAAAACAAAAAATAAAATTAAGAAAAAATGAGGTATTAGAAGGTTTTTTGAAACATATAGCAAATACAATAATGATGTTTATAAAGACAAAAAACCATAAACATCTTTATTATTTATAATGAGCTTGATTATGTTTTTGTTCCAAAAAACCTTAGCCCTCAAGCCCACGTCAAGGGTCCTCATTCTCTTGCGAGTCTCTACACTCAACTACATAAATTACACAAGCTATCTAGAAAACAAAAAAAAACTATTGAGCACAGAAGAAATTAAACACTGCCACAAATAGCATCACTCTGCCATGGCAAGGACCCCTCTGGGCTTAAAAAGTAGTTTGCATAGAGTTCCCAAACTGCAATGCCTGCAGTCCCAGGTCGTCTATGCAGGGTCCTATCCAAACCCAAACCTGGTGACGTAGGAAAATCTTCCATGTCAACAGAAGATGAAGCCTCATGAATTCTGGTGAAGTTCTGTAGAACAACACAAGCTTTAATCACCAGTGTAGCATTCTCCGGATCCATCTGTATGGATGTCAAAAACACCCTCCACTTGCTAGAGACTATCCCGAAAGCGCACTCAACATACCAATGGTAGTTGAAAATACACCTCTTTGACATCCAAATCACGCTTTGGGAAGGGTCGCATAACATGGTGAGTCAATGCAAACTCTTCATCCGCCACAATGAGAAATGGAGCCGGCGGACCAGCAGATTTGGGCAGTCTTCTGGACTTGGGAAGGGCAAGCTGGTTGGCACAAAGCCGCTCACCCATTCTAGAAGCACTAAAGATGCAAGCATCTGCTGTGCTTCCATAGGCCCCAATATCAATTGGTAGTTACTGTCAGCAACTACCAAAAAATATTGCTTATAATTGAAGAATCGGGAGCCTGAGTGAGGAGGCTTCTTCACACGGATGTGCTTGCCAACCAGTGCCCCGATGCAGTTGGGAAACTGCGCAGAAAGATTAAAGCCCTCAGCAATCCGAACCCAATCGTCCGCCTTGGGTTGTGGCATCACCGTCTCTCGGGGGTTGATGCCAGATGACATGGCAAGTGTGACGCACAATCCGAGAAATTGTTGAGGTTCCCAAAAGAAACTCAAAATGCAGGGATGCAAAAGAGTTCCCAGTTGCAAGGAATCTGTTGAAAAATACAGAAAAATAAAATACCAGTAAGCAACTGAAAAAAGGTAACATACAATACATGATTCGTCAAATGTTTGATAGGAGACATATGGGTACAACTATCTATGTCCATTCACTATAAATAACATTTCTTTAAAGTGATTTTGTGTGTATGAAAAAAAGACTCAGAAATTGTGGTGTGGGCACTACTCACACAAGCTATGCTAGAACAACTGTGTTTACGCCATTTCCATGCAGAATGTAAAGGATGATGTGAACACTCTGCATGATGATGACATTAGCCAAACAAACACAAATAGTAAACCATTTTAAAATACACGACTACCTTTAATCTGACCATGTTATGTGTCAGGGATTTAACACCAAAAATATATTTGACAATAGGCCAAACATATTATGGACAAACAAAAAAGACCATAGGTGTCCATTTGGTAAATGGAAAACAGTGTCCACCAAATACAGCCACAAGTGGACACCTGTAGTTATAACTCGGTACCAGCTCCCGAGTGAAACAAGCGAAAAAACAAGAGAACGGAGCTCATAGTACCAATAATAAAAATATTTTTTTATTGTAACATGATTAAAAGGTATATATATAAAGCAATCAGTAATATGCCGTGAAAAAGTGAAAAAAAGCAGAAAAAGAGCGCCACCCTGGGATAGCACACATATCAAATATAGAAAGTGGTGATCAATGGGATAGAGTATATGCGGTACAATGACCAACCAATGACCAAAAAATGTGACCTGAATATTTCAACAGTCAAAAGTAAACCTACACAGGCAAAAAAGGAGACTACAGCAGGATTTGCATTGCAAGTGCAACATAAATGACATGAGAAGCAACCCGCAGTAGAAACTAAATATGAAGTGTCCAGAGTCAAATGCCGTGTAGGTAAAAAAGAGACAGAGACTCACCGAAAGAGACCGTGTGCTATAACACCCAGGATGACACTACCCCAACGCGCGTTTCGGCGTGCCTTCGTCCGGGGGTCAACCAGCAAAACAGCAAGCAATCAAATGTAGACACTGACATCCAACAGAACGCCAAAAATTTCTCAGGATGCTGCTAAAGATCTTGGTAGAGGGTATGAAAGTGTCCTTTCCGGTAGGGTTGGGAAACAATCGGATGGACCCAAAATCGCCACCTTCTACTCGGTTGCTCGTCCCAAAAAAAGGGAGCGCTGTCCCCATCGCTGAGAAACTAGCCAGTGCAGTAAAATTACCACATAAAGTGACGCATGTCAGATTTGTAAATTTTGACCTGGACTCTGGGGCATCAATGACCCTTGGTCATGAAAGGGTTAAAAGGACTTTTGGGTCTCTGAAAAGTTTTTGGTATAAAAATCTTCCTATTACACTCCCTACACTGTCTGTCCCTTTCTATGCACAGCTCTCTCTAACACTGAGCAATTTAGCGCAGGTTGCGCTGCAAATATATATTGCTGCCGTCACACACAATAGTCCTTACAAGGACTTTTGGGTCTCTGAAACGTTTTTGTACACTTATAATAATATTCGATTACACTCCCTACACTCTCTGTCCTTTCCTATCCTCAGCTCTCCCTGACTTAGAATGAGCCGAACTCGCGTCATGACGCGTTCCGGCCAGCCAATCACTGTAATGCCAGTAGCCAACATGGCTACTGGCATTACAGTGAGGGCAGTACTTACCTGCATGTTTATTGGCTGCTTAGCAGCTGTGAAACGTGCAGGGAGGAGACTCGAGCGTTGTGCTCGAGCACATGCGGTACTCGGCCGAGTACCGCCATGTGCAGAGTGTAGCGATGCTCGAGCCGAACTGGTATTCGGCCGAGCATGCTCGCTCAACCCTACTGCTTAGGGTAGCCCTTTTTCAGAAACATATTTTCTATATATTTTGGGCATTTTCTAAACTATATACTGTATTTTAAATCACACAAAGCATCGCTTGTCGGTCAAGAAAGAAATGTGACTGATTACCCTCTGCTATAAGAATGTTTTTCCAGTTCACCTTGTATTACCTCTAATGAGAGCATTTTGTAGGTTCCTCAGAGCAGGGCCGGCGTCATAACCCGGCATCCCCGGGCAAGTGCCGGGGCCCAATGCTCCTGGGGGGGCCCACTGAGCTGCTATGAGCACTTCTATCAATGACACTGCTGTCCTTTCACATACGCAGTACCCCTCTGGTGGGCCCTCTGAGCCGCAGAGACTCAGGACACGCCCCCTCTACACAGGACACGCCCCCTCTACACAGGACACGCCCCCTCTACACAGGACATGCTGCCTGAGGAGAGAGACGGCAGGGCTGGAGCTGGAGCAGAGAAGTGTGAACACAGTCTGTAAGTGAGTCTGCACTGTGACTGTCTCTTCTCTGTGGGACAGAAGGAAAGGGGGGGACTCTTCCATCTGCTGCTGCTTCATTCTATTTAGTTGTGTTACTGTTTCATTAAGCTGTTTGCCTCCATGACACCTGCCCCCCCCCCCATATCCTGTCCTATATCACCCTTATGGAGCCCCTGCTGTCTCCTTTCCTCCCTCATGTATCCAGAGCTCCTGTCCCACCCTCCTATCTCCTGTTGCTGCCCTGCACAGACCTCCTGCCACTACTACTTGTATGAATCCCCCTCAGAGCCCCTTCAACCTACTTGCTGTGTCCACCCCTCCTGTCCATCCAGGGCCCCGGGCCCCTGTCTCACTCCTCTGCCTCTCATTATGGTGGCATCTGAACCGCATTCACCATAAGGACCTTCTAACATCACAGGGTCATGTGACTGTGCCCCCCACCCCGTACTGTGCCCCTTTATACCCTGCATTGTGCCCTCCTACCACACCCTGTGCAGTGCCCATAGTCATTCCCTGTACTGTGCCCTCTTATACCCTTTTATCCGGTCACTGTATGGTGGTTTTATCCTTGTATGGCGGTGTTATCACTATATGGCGGTGTTATCACTATATGGCGGTGTTATCACTATATGGCGGTGGTATCCAATAACTGCATGGCCATAACTGTATCCCCTTTCTGCCCACACCACTTTTTTTAGACCTGGCATGAGCGGGAAAAGATACAGATTGCGGTGTTAAGGACCTTTGCGCCACATCTGTGTCAGAAATACGCCTAATATAGACGTATTTCTATATAATAAATGACCCCCTAATCGTATGATTATTCGGGGGGTGGGGCTAATATCTTTATATTATATAGATTCTAGTGTATTATACTGCGCCCTGTATTTCCCAGTAGAGAATGATCCTTGGGAAACACAGTCCTCATCCCTGACCACCAGGACCAGGTAGCGCTCTGTCAGTACATGGCGGCCTCCCCTCTCCGCCACGCTGCTCCGCTGTGTACTGGTGCTTATTCTGACACTAGGGCTGGGTTCACATCATATTTTTTCCATCCATTTAATGCATACTGAAAATGTAAGCGTTACCAGACGCCTCAGACTGATGCCGTACAGTGGCGTCCGTTCACCATACAGTTCCATGGTAAAAAAACATACGTTAACGTCTGCATTTTTTACTTGACTCTGCAGGATACAAAAACATGGAGTGCTGCACATGTGTATACATCAAACCGATAGGAAAAACGTAATGTGAACATACATTGGGGGGGAGGGGGGCGTACTAAATTTCGCTGTGGGGCCCAGTCAGTTCTAGCTCCATCACTGCACATCTCCTTCTCTCCTCCAGGCCTGGCTCACTGCTGCAGCGGGCCAGAGTGAATGACAGGACCACCAGCTCCCCTGCAATGATAGGTATGTGAGGGGGCCACTGGGGGGTCATTCATCACACTGTGAGGGCCCCTTACACAGTATAATGACTCCCAGTGCCCCCCATTTAGTATAATGATCCCCATTGACCCTCCATTTAGCATAATGACCACCAGAGCCCCCATTAAATATAATAACCCCTTGTGCCCCCTCCATACAGTATAACCCCCAGTGTGGGGGCGACTGGGGGTCATTATTCTGAATGGAGGGCCACTGTGGGGTCATTATACTGTGAGGGCCCTTTACATAGTATAATGACCCCCAGTGTCCCCCATTTAGTAATGATCACCAATGACCCTCCATTCAGTATAATGACCCCCAGAGCCCCCTCCATACAGTATTCCCCCAGTGTGGGGGCTACTGGGGGTCATTATTCTAAATGGGGGCGACTGGGGGTTATTATTCTGAATGCAGGGCCACAGGTGGTCATTATACAGTGGGGGGGGAATTGGGGGTTCATTATACTGTGTGAAGGGCCACTAGTAGTCATTATACTGTATAGGGGCCACTGGGGGTCATTATACCGTGTAGGAGCCACAGGGGGACATGTCAATGTAAAAAAATGCCTCATGGGGGCCCACTGGGATTTATCGCCCAAGGGCCCACATGAACCTGGAGCCGGCCCTGCCTCAGAGCCACGATACAGAACTAATAAGCTATAATATGGTTAAGAAAGGTGACATGAAAGTTAGGGTCCATTCACACATCCGTAGTGCATTGCAGATCCGCAATACACCCGGCCGGCACCCCCACAGAAATGCCGCGGCACGCTCCGGAAATGCGGATGCGGAGAGCACATAGTGTGCTCTCCGCATCCTTTCCGTCCCCATAGAGAATGAATGGGTCCGCCTTCATTCTTTAATTTGCGAAACGGATGCGGACCCATTATTACGGATGTGTGAATGGAGCCTTATATGTATAGCTGTACATATGTTAGAAGTAGTGATGAGCGGCAGAGGTCATATTCGAATTCGCGATATTTTGCGAATATTTTGTAGAAAATTTGTTAAATATTGGCGAATTCGAATATTCGTTATATTCTACATTCTTTTTTTTTACTCAAAAATCGGCAAGGTAATGATCGCGTAATATGCAAAAATTACGCAATCAATACAGGCGTGGGTCAAAAACGAATATATAGCACTATAGAAAATAGTGCTAAATATTAGTTTTTTTAGAATATTCGTCATTTTTTTCCATCTGAACACATGATTCCTCCCTGCTTAAGTTGCTTGTGGGCCAATGACTTATTGGCCCACAAGCAAGAAGCATGGAGGAATCATGTGTTCAGATGGAAAAAATTACGAATATTCGAAAAACTAATATATAGCACTATATTCAAAATATTTGCAAATTCTTGAAGTTGCGATATTCACGATAAATATTCGCAATTTGAATATTCGCACTCAACACTAGTTAGAAGGCCAAGGATGAAATGGTTAGAGGTAAAATAGCGACATGAACAACCAGTGGGGTAGCTAGGGGGATTGCAATGGTCACTATCGTCCCTATTGTCACAATAACCAGATGAGTTTCCCTTCTATATGCAATGTGGTTATATAACACATGAATATATATCTTTTTGCTTGCTAAGTGGTTGTAGCTTCCGTAGGGATGGAACGAAGGAGCAAGGTCTAATTATACTATATCTAATATTCTATACTATAAGTCATTTGAGGTTTAGACCATCATTTCTTTACTGTGTGATTAAATTGAGTATACTCTGTATGACATTACTGGTATTGCTGACTGGTACGCTCCCTTTATCTCACCTCAATATCAGCCTAATGAGTGCTCTTTATAAATTATTTACATGGTAATCAGGTTAGCTGCTGTTAATGGAGTGATACAGTGCCACGGTGACAAACTCAGCTTAATTGCAGTAAGCAATGCAGATGCAGCAGAGCTTAATAGTTCACACTACTGCTATTCCAATTATTTAGAACAAATTAAAGTAAAACATAGCATAATTTATAGTCTTATGCCCAGTTTATAAAGGGATGGCATATCACATAATATTCCATCACTGTGTAACTAATGGGCGTTTGACCTTTGGGATCTGCACTAGTGGTAAGAATAAGAGGATCACAGTACTGGTGTAGCACTATCCCCTATTAACTGTTATTTAAGTGAATGAGGCTGAGCTGCAGTGTTCACTGCACAGCCACGCTCCTGGCCACCAGTTGTGCATGCAGGGGTGCTCCACCAATGAGGCCAGGGCTAAATCCCTGTGTGGAGGGAAATCTTAGAACTGAATGCATCAGCAAACCATCATGATTCCATATCCTCATGGTATGTCTTCACTTCATAACAATGGAAACCCCTTTAACCCCTTCCCGACATCAGCGCATCATAAAAATTGCTTCTCAACAGCTGCTGTACGGGTATGGCAGGTTGATCAGGTGGCATGTTCAGGGTTTGTGGAAGGACGGGGCACTCTCCCTGTCAGCATCAGGTCTCTGCGCTGCGGTGACAGGGACCCCATGGCTGGGAGGGAATCGGGGCTTGCCTTCTACGGAAGCCTGGCTGGGTTTCACAGGTAGGCTATCAATGTATTACACTGGTACATTGAAATACACAGGAGATCAGACCCTCAAAAGTTGAAGTCCCAAAGTGGAAGAAAAGTAAAAAGTAAAAAAAAAAAAAAGTATTTTTCATCATAAAAAAATAGAAAAAAGTTTAAAGTTAAAAAAATGCCCCTTTCCCATAATAAACACATGTAGAATTGTAAAAAATACAAAAAAAATACAAACATTCATTAGGTATCGCTGCGTCTGTAATGACCATCTGTATAAAAATATCACATGATCTACCCTGTCAGATGAACACTGTAAATAAATAAATAAATAAATAAAAACTGAGCCAAAATTTTTGGTGACCTTGCCTTACAAAAAGTGTAATAGTGAACAGTCAAAAAATACTATGTAGCCCAAAATGGTACCAATATAAACATAAACTCATCCCACAAAAATTATTCCCAACACAAGATGATTGACAGAAAAGTGAAAAAAATATGGCTCTCAGAAAATGGCAACACAAAAACAGCATTTTTTTTTCCAAATATGGTTTTATTTAGCTTGCAAACAAAAATAAAAATATAGACATATTAGGTATCACTGCGTCCATAATTATCTGCTCTATAAAAATATCTAATGGTCTACCCCTTCAGGTGAATGCTTTGTGCAAAAGAGGTAAAACATAAAAAAATATATATAAATAACATTGATATCTCTATAATCGTACTGACCAGCAGAACAAAGGTAATGTGTTATTTTACCGGACAATGTTCGTCCCAATAACAAATCCCAAAAAGCAATGGCAGAGTTGCCACCTTATCTTTACCCTACTTCCCAAAAAGCTAAATAAAAAGTGATCAAAAGGTTGCATGTGCCCCATAATAGAACCAATGATAAAGCTCTGTTGAGAGAAAAATAAAATGTATGGTTGTCAGAAAATGGCTGTACTGGTCTCCAGAGGCTGATCAACAGCATCATAGCGCCCGTAAAGCATTCCACCAAAATCTGCCCTCCAAAAACAGTATGGCGTTCCTCAGGGGAGTACATAAAAATCACTGGGCCCCATAGCAGGAATCTAAATTGGGCCCCCATTCCCCTTTTATAGCCCCTCCCTTTGTTCCATGAACTATTCTTGCTGCTGCGTTTTATAATTTATGCCATCAGGGCCGGATTGGGATTACAAAACAGCCCTGGCACACAAAAGAGGTATAATAGATGCAGTGTGTACAGATGTATATTATATACAGCAGTGTACACTTATGTGAGGTACGCGGTATAATATATGCAGTGTGTACAGGTATATAGTATATTCCTTAGTGTTCTGATATGTGAGGTACAGGGTATAATATATGCAGTGTGTACAGGTATACAGTATATACAGCAGTGTACTGATATGTGAGGTACGGGGTATAATATATGTAGTATATACAGTAGTGTAATAGGAGAGGTACGAGGTATAATAGATGCAGTGTGTACAGGTATATAGTAAAAACAGCAGTGTATTGACACCTCGTACCTCACATATCAGTACACCACTGTATATACTATATATCTGTACATATTGCATGTATAATACTGTGTAATATATGCAGTGTGTGTTCATGTATGTGTGTGTATATATAGTACAGACCAAAAGTTTGGACACTCCTTCTCATTCAAAGAGTTTTCTTTATTTTCATGACTATGGAAATTGTAGATTCACACTGAAGGCATCAAAACTATGAATTAACATATGTGGAATTATATACATAACAAACAAGTGTGAAACAACTGAAAATATGTCATATTCTAGGTTCTTCAAAGTAGCCACCTTTTGCTTTGATTACTGCTTTGCACACTCTTGGCATTCTCTTGATGAGCTTCAAGAGGTAGTCCCCTGAAATGGTTTTCACTTCACAGGTGTGCCCTGTCAGGTTTAATAAGTGGGATTTCTTGCCTTATAAATGAGGTTAGGACCATCGGTGGCGTTGAGGAGTAGTCAGGTGGATACACAGCTGATAGTCCTACTGAATAGACTGTTAGAATTTGTATTATGGCAAGAAAAAAGCAGCTAAGTAAAGAAAAACGAGTGGCCGTCATTACTTTAAGAAATGAAGGTCAGTCAGTCAGCCGAAAAATTGGGAAAACTTTGAAAGTAAGGGCTATTTTACCATGAAGGAGAGTGATGGGGTGCTGCGCCAGATGACCTGGCCTCCACAGTCACCGGACCTGAACCCAATCAAGATGGTTTGGGGTGAGCTAGACCGCAGAGTGAAGGCAAAAGGGCCAACAAGTGCTAAGCTCCTTCAAGACTGTTGGAAGACCATTTCAGGGGACTACCTCTTGAAGCTCATCAAGAGAATGCCAAGAGTGTGCAAAGCAGTAATCAAAGCAAAAGGTGGCTACTTTGAAGAAGCTAGAATATGACATATTTTCAGTTGTTTCACACTTGTTTGTTATGTATATAATTCCACATGTGTTAATTCATAGTTTTGATGCCTTCATAGTCATGAAAATAAAGAAAACTCTTTGAATGAGAAGGTGTGTCCAAACTTTTGGTCTGTACTGTATATATATACATATTACACACAGAGCAGTGTATTGAAGTGAGACATAGAAGGTATAATACTGTAGATGCAGTGTTTACAGAAATATGTGGTCAGTTATACATTATGGTTACTGTGTGTGTGAGATACATGAGGTAGTGGTCACTATAACTGTCTGAAGTATTATACATGAGTGAGCAATAAGTAAAAACAGGGCATGGAGGGGGGGGGGGGGGAAATGATGAAAAGTGGAGGACCTCCTCTTACCACTACATTCCAGTCTGTATGGATCAATGCAGAGCTGCTTGTGAACTTCTAATACTTGCTGTTAGGGGTTGAAGGACCTGTGATGATGTCATCACAGGTCCTGGCAGATATACCTTTGAAACCTAGGAACTACACCATTTTTGGTGCAGTTACTTTGCAAGATTCTGCAGGACCTGTGATGTTGAAGATGATGTCATCACAGGTCCTGGCAGATGCACTGTTCTAACCTGGGAACTACACTTTACACTGTGCAGTTCCCTTACAGGACCTCTGATGACATCATCAAAGGTCCTTTAGCTTTAGAAAGATAAACAGGAGCAATTAGGGGACGGGGCCTCTCCTCCCCTTTGGGCCCCTCTTTCTCACGGGCCCCATAGCAGCTGCGTGGTCTGCCTATATGGTAGGTACACCACTGGCGTTCCTTCTCTTCTGATCCCTGCCATGTGCCTTTAAATGCAACATGGCACCCAAAAATATTCCAGCAAAATCTGCCCTCCAAAAACCATATGGCGTACACTTACTTCTGAGCCCTGCCGTGTGCACATAGAGCAATTTATGACCACACATGGGGTGTTTTTGTAAACTTCAGAATCAGGGTCATAAATATTGATGTTATTTTGGCTATTAACCCTTTCTGCCGAACAGGAAAAATATATAAAAATGTAAAATTTGCAAAAATTTTCTTTCCTTTAAGTCTTGTGAAACACATAAAGGGTTAACCAGCTTTGTAAAATCAATTTTGAATACCTTGGGGGTGTAGTTTCTAAAATGGGGTCATTTATGAGTGGTTTCTACTACGTAAGCCCCACAAAGTGACTTCAAAACTCTATTGGATTTTGGAAATTTCCTGAATTTTTTTTTTAATTTTCTTCTAAAGAACTAAGCCTTCTAACGTCCTAAAAAAAATTAAATGACATTCAAAAAATGATGCAAACATAAAGTAGACATACGGTGAATGTTAATTAATAACTACTTTATGAGGTATCACTAGCCATCTTAAAAGCAGTAAAATTAAAATCTATAAAATAGTGATTTAAAAATTAATAATTTGGGATTTTTTAAAATTAATAAAGGTAAAAAATATCTACTCAAAGTTACCTTTAACGTAAAGTACATTGGGTCATGAGAAAGCAATCTCAGAATCACTTGGATAAAAAAAAGCATTCCAAAGTTATTACAATATAAAGTGACACCTCAGATTTGCAAAAATAGGCTTTGTCAGGAAGGTGAAAAAAGGCAGTGTCCTGAAGGGATTAATTCAGGGCTTGTATTGTAGCGTCGAAGATTCTACAGTCATTGGTCAGCTGACCAATGAATGAAAAAAGAACCATAAAAACATAAAAAATGGCCCATTTGGTAGGTCCCTGTGATGAACGGCATTGAGCGGGTTACCCGCACCTGTCGGTGAAGGGTCCCACCCGTGAGCTCCATGACAACCAAAAGGTTAAGTTTGTAGGAATTTTTATAAGCAAGTTTATAAAAGAAATTCTTTTTTATGCAAGTTTTTTTTCACACTGTTGAGTTTAGGTGCATGTAAAAATACACTGATTGACAAACTCTGCATGTAGGATTATCTCCTGTTTTAGGTTTCGTATCCCTTTAACAACTTAGTGACCACTAATATGCTTCCTCTGCCTTTCCATGCACTTGAATGGGTCCGCAATCCGTCCGCACTTCAATTTTTTTGTAGTGCGGACGGATCACGGACCCATTCAAGTTGAATGGGTCTCGATCCCTCCCGGCTGCCGCATGGATATTGCCTGTGCTTTGGGGACCGCAAATTGCGGTCCCCAATTCACGGAATGGCCACACAACGGCCGTGTGCATGCGGCCGAAGCCTATTACGCCCTGCCAGAAGCTAAGGCAGTCAGTTTAAAATGATAAGCATAATGGACTTAGATAAGTAATGCAGTGTATTATGTGATCAAACGATCACAAGTAAAAAAAATAATCATCAAAAGTCTATAAAAAATAATGTTTTTTAAAATAAAAAAGAAATATTAAAAGCAGAGTAAAAAGTGATCAATAAGTACCCCAAAGCAATACCATTAAAAACTACAACTCGTTTGGCAAAAAAGCAAGCTATCCTACAGCTGTTGATTGAAAAATACAAAAAGTTATGGCTTTTGGAATGTGTCTATGAAAAAACTATAAAAATTGATGGTTCATTATAGCCCAAAACTGGCCTGTCGTTATGGGGATTAAATCATAAGTAACCTAATGGTTTCACTTTTTATAGGCTGTTGACTGGATAACGTTTTTTTTCCCAAAAGTTGGAAAAAACATTTACCAATATAAAATAAGCCTTGTACCTAAACTACGACAGGGTATATAGTAAATATTCATCCTAGAAATTCTATCCTTGCATAGTTGGTGAAAATAAATAATGCATTCATATCGTTCTTTAAGCCCCTAAGGATTAGAACTATATTGGAATTAGAATCAAATAAATATTGCTGTTTACTTTTCATTAATAAGTCATTTTTATGTTTTTCAGTCGATGAAATTAATTTCATCATGGTTTAAAAATGGAGAAAATAGTATGAAAATACATTTTCAGTCTATTTGCCAAACATCATAAATAAATTACATCACACATAAATAACATACATTAATTGCACATGTTTATTGTCAGGTTGATATAAGCTTGATATAAACTTTATTAACATTTTTATGACCTTTTTTTTTTTTTTTTTTCACTTGTTCAAATTCTTATTTTTTTTAATACTTTTATTGTATTATATGTTATATATTTAAAGTTATGTATGTAACATATGCCCTAACATCTTACACATCCTGATGTGTTACTGCTTAAAAAATTCACACATACCTATATTGATAGGTAAGTATTAATACTAGTGTTGATCGAGCACCAAAGTGCTCGCGTGCTCGCGTGCTCGGACCGATCACCCCAGGATGTTCGAGTGCTCTACTGAGCACCCAAGCTCAATTAAAGTCAATGGGAGAACCCTAGCATTAAACCAGGCACCCCCTGCTCTGAAGAGGGATGGTGTCTGGTTCATAAGAAAAGGTCAGAAATTGATGGAAACAACACCGAAATGGTTTGGGAACAGCATGGGGAGGATGTCTGGATGCATCTTGGACTCCCAGGTCGCTGTTGGGAACAATGTTGTCCGAGTAGTACGCCACTTTTACAGAATGACAATAATACGCACAAAACCGAAGATAAAATTGATTTTAGTGAAAAAATTGTTAGGAAACATTGTTTCCTATATATTTACTTGTATATAAAGTACAAGTGCTGCAAAAAATTACATGGAAGAGGCACTCCGATACAACTTATATATCACATAATGGAGGGCCTCATTCACATTGTGGTACAATTGTTCAGGTAGTCGGACTCCTAAACTCATGAAACCTATGCATTAAGTGAAAGGGCTGCCAAAAATGGCAAGGAACCAGTACTCCAATACACCCTTTGTTACATATAAAGGAAGGCATCATACACACCCTTTAAAAATGATGATTGATGGCCTGCTGGTGACCCTCAAAATCATTTGGAACAAGGGCCTGCTTATCTGATCATCTAAAACATTAGGGGTGAGGGGCTGCTGCTGAGATGACCCTCTAAAACATTAGGGATGAGGGCCTGTAGGTGAGCTGACCCTGTAAAACATTATAGGTGAGGGCCTGCAGATGAGCTGACCCTGTAAAACATTATATGCGCGGGCCTGCAGGTGAGCTGACCCTGTAAAACATTATATGCAAGGGCCTGAAGGTTAGCTGACCCTGTAAAAGATTGTAGGTGAGGGCCTGCTGGTGAACTGTCCCTCTAAAAGGTTGTAGGTGAGGGCCTGCAGGTGAGCTGACCCTGAAATACATTATATGCGAGTTCCTACAGGTGAGCTGACCCTGTAAAACATTGTAGGAGAGGGCCTACAGGTGAGCTGATGCTGTAAAACATTATATGCGTGGGCCTGCAGGTGAGCTAACCCTGTAAAACATTGTAGGTGAGGGTCTGCTGCTGAGCTGACTATCAAAAAATGATGGTTGAGGGCCTGCAGGTGAGGTGACCCTGTAAAAGATTGTAGGTGAAGGCCTGCAGGTGAGCTTACCCTGTAAAACATTATATGCGAGGGCCTACAGGTGAGCTGACCCTGTAAAACATTTTATGTGAGGACCTGCAGGTGATCTGACCCTGTAGAAATGTAGCGCACACATTACACTGGAGATTAGAGATGTCCTTGCAGTTCGCCCGGCGGTTGTTTCACGGCGAACTTTGCGTGTTCGCGATTCGCCGAACATGCAAACATATGGTGATATTCACGCCACCATGGTGGTCTGTGGTTAGGCTATCAGGGCCAGAATAGCACCCCCTGTAGGGCAATATCAGGGACAGTTCTTTGCCCACCCTGTCCTTCAATACCACATCATCATCTAGCCCAGGGATAGATGTTTTTTGCTTTCCCTCCGGGATTCATCGATGTGCACTGGAACCCCCTGGATTGTGGTAGGACATATGGTTTCTGATTTGATGCTGCCGAGCACTTGTTATTGCCTACTATGCTTTTTGCTTAACTTTAATAATTTAATTTATTTTCATTTTGAAGGATATCTTTTAGGGCTCATTCAGACGGCCGTATGCTGTCCGCAAAAATGCTGATCCGTTTTTTGCGGACAGTTCAGCATGTCCGTAAAAAAACGGATAGCATTTAGTATTTTTGCGGACCTATAGACTTCAATGGGGCCATGTCCTGATTTTCATGGACAAGTATAGCACATATTTCATTTGTTTTGCGGAACCGTAGAATAGAAAAGTGAATGGGTCAGCATCTAATCCGCAAAAAAACGAATCCGCATTTTTGAGAATAGCATACGGCCGTCTGAATGCCCTTAATAGTAACATTATTTAAGGTTACATTTTATCCTTATGTATATTCTAATGGATTGCCTTCCTTGTACAATGTTATAATGTACTTTCTAACATAGAAAGTATATTATAGTGCATTTGTATTGTGCGGCAGTTGTGTGCGGTTCTGCTGCAATACCGCAGGTATATAGAGAGACAAGCGTTATTGGAACAAATAATTTCTACTGGTGTGATATACCAGTTGCCCCCCCCCCCAAAAAGTGAATGAAGCAGGGGTGTTATATACCAATAATATACTTTCTATATAGTGCATTTAGGTAGTACAGCATTTGTTTGCGGTTTTGCTGTGTTCCCTCTGCTACACACAGTGACAAACGGTATTGGAAAAAATAATTATAACTGGTGTGATATACCAGTCGCCCCCCAAAAAACTAATAGAAGCGGGGTGTTGCTGTAGTAGGTTGCGCCTGTTTTGCGCATTCGCATTGAATAAAATAATGAATGGAGATCGCAAATTTGAATAATACATCTGGTATGTCACTGTCCATGTTGTGGGACTGTTTGTGCACTTCTAGTATTTATTTATTGGCTGAAAATATGAGCTGAAGGTTTTTCAGGTTCGCCTGCCATTAAAATGAATTGGAACCGCCGCGGACTTGCAATTCGCGAACAATTGATCGCGTTCGCGAACCGTCCGAGCAGATGTTCGTCAGCAGATGTTCGTCCATCACTACTGGTGATGTGGCACTGGTAATGTCACTGTCAGAAGCGGACACCGTCTATTGAAATAGTAAACTGTATGTCACAGATACATTTTTTCAGCGCACACGTCACACTGGAGATATGGCGCTGCTAATGAAACTGTCCGCAGCGGACACTGTCTATGGAAAAAGTACACTGGAAGTCACAGATATTTTTTGGATGCGCACACTTTACACTGGAGATGTGGCGCAGCTAATGTCGCTGTCTGCAGCGGCCTAACTATTGCACGCTATTTAGCGCAGGATGCGCTAAAAATACATATTGCTGCCACACACAATAGTCCTTAAAAGGACTTTTGGGTCTCTGAAAAGTTTTCTAATAAAAATATCCCTATATCACTCCCTACACTGTCTGTCCCTTCCTCAGCACAGCTCTCCCTGACTAAGACTGAGCGGAACACTTGTCATCGGGTGCTATGTAGCACCCGATGACGAGTTCCGGCCAGTCAATCATTGTAATGCCAGTAACCATATGCGTAGCAGCCAAGAAACATGCGGGAGGAGACTCGAGCATTGCACTCGATCACATGCGGTATTCGCCTGAATACCGCCATGTGCCGAGCATCGAGATGCTCGAGCCGAACTGTTGTTCGTCCGAGCATGCTCGATCAACACTAATTAATACACATTTTCAGTATTTGTCAGAAATGCTGCCCTTTCACTAAAGAATAGACAAAAAGAAAATTCTATTGAAAGTTATGTTTATTCTTGTTTCCTTCGTAAACGTTCTTGTGCAAAACATCTTATCTTGAATGCAGAATGATTATACGATATGAAATGTCATAGCTTTATAGAAGACCTGTCACCTCTCCTGACATGTCTGTTTCAGTAACTACTTACATTACATTCCCCTTGTAATAACAATTCTGGAGCATCTATTTCTACGACTTTATGATGTGTTAGTCCTTTATTATTCCTGCTAGAAGTTATGAATTAATTGCTACCAGTTTGCAGTAAAGGTCCATCTGAGTGATTTCAGTTGGGGGAAGGGGGGGGGGGTGACCCTGTACAGTCTGAAACTGTCTGCACAGATTGGAAAGTGTCAGACTCCGCAAATAGTAACACCCATCTGGATCACCCTCATTGCAAACCTCTAGCAATTCATTCATAACTTCTAGCAAGAGTAGAGTCATAAGAATAGATGCTCCAGAATTGCTATTACAAGGGAAATGCAAGTTGTTATTAAAACAGACATGTCAGGAGAGGTGACAGGTCACCTTTAATTAAAAGTCACAATAATTTGACCCAACTAAATTTGTAAAGAAGTTTGTTCTCCAGTAAATGTGAGCCCTGAGGCAATAGATTCAAATTAGAAAATGGATCACTTCAACTTTTGCTTTGTTAAGGTTCTTTTACAAAAACTGATGATCAGGCCGATTATCGGGGGTGAGCATTTGTATAAATGCTGGTTCCCAATAATTGGCCTGTGTAAAAGGTGTCAGCAGAACATGATCACCAGATGAACTAACATTTGCCGGCACCTAATACACAGGCTAATTATCGGGAACCAGCAGCACAAATCCTAATTCCTGTGCAGCAGATCGTGCTGTCTAAATAGGGATCTGCTGCACAAGAACAAAGATTCCCTATGGGGACAAGTGATTACTGTAGAAATCACTTGTCCCCATATAAATGCAGCCCTTATCTCCACTGATTAGTGATGAGCGAGACCTGAATTTCAGGATAAATTCAATTTGTCGTGAAGCTGACTAGTGAATCGATTTAACCTAAAATAGTGTAAAAACCAAAAAAAAATAATACCTACCTGACCTATTTTCTCACGACGGGCCAGCCATGGCCATCTTGCTTGAAGATCTCTGCTGAAATTCAGTGCGCAGTGACGTATGACGTCACCACACCAGCCAGCGTGATTACATCATTTCGGTCCGAGCGAGATTTCGTGCGAAACCATCACGAGCAAATGTATCAGTTAAGTATTATTTTAACAGTTTAAAAAAAAAATAATATAACACCAGATTATTGCTATCAGAAGCTGGGACTGGCACAGGGAGAGGCAAAGGAAAAAAGAGGGGAGAGATGGAGTTGACAATAGATTGGAGGGGTGTGAGAGTGCTAGATGAGAAAAATATTGCAGTAGTCCAGGCGGGAGATGATGAGGGCATGCAATAGCATTTTAGTTGATTCAGGGGTGAGGAAAAGATGTTCATCAGTTGAAAGCGGCAGGAGGAGGTGAGGGTTTTAAAGGCTTTCTGTCACCAGATTTAACCCTATTAAGCTAAACCTAACTAGCCTATTCCTACTTTTATCTATGCCCCCTTTACGCCAGAAATCTAACTTTTATAATATGCAAATTTTAGCCTATAGGAGCGGGGGGGGGGGGGGGTCGTTGTTCCTGCTCCTAGAGGCTCCGTTCTCCCACCTTTGTGGGTTAGATTTCTGGCGTAACGGGGGCATAGATAAAAGTAGGAATAGGCTAGTTAGGTTTAGCTGACATTAGCACGTTGCTAATGTCAGCTAGCTTAATAGGGTTAAATCTGGTGACAGAAACCCTTTAATGTGTGGCTTGAAGGACAGGGCAGAAGCAAATGTTATCTTCAGGCAGAGGACCTCTGAGACTGGAGAAAGCATGGTGCTGTGAATATCCAACATATCCTATTGATATGCCATGAGGAAATATCTTTAGAAACATTCAAGTCCTTTTTACACTCATCTTTGCAAAGGCCACAAAATGTCTGATGAATGGTGACTGGAAGAGATGGCAAATATCCAGTATGGCTTTACTGGTTAGCCAGCAGCATTTTGTCCATAACCTTGATGGACATTTTCCATAATAGCTAATGCAATAACCATTCTCTCTCCATTACTGAACCTGCATTATCCCTCTTCTTTTATCCCTACTCAATCATATTAAGGAGCCTGTTTTTTCTCCATTATAAGGGTATTTTCTCTCTATTTGCACAATGCAAACATCAGTCTGGGAGTTATTATCGGATGAATCTTATTATTTCCAAGCTCTTTTGGAATATCACTAACTCGGTGCCCTTCAGGCAACACGATGATCTGTGATTGACATGATATAATCTCTTATGTCCTATACAATTAATAAAAGTGTGATGTATGCTCGGTGTTATCGCAGTCACTCTAAGATGATGTCATGAATAGAAGGGACAGCAGGAAACATGAATTAACCAGAGATGTTTTCCATATTTCACAAGACTGTCTGCCTACGGATATAGATGAGACTTTTACTGCATACATGTATGTGTTACAAAATATACCAAAACAGTTGTAGTCCATGTATTATTAATGTATTTCTATCCTAGAGGTTGTACAACAGATATACAGCCTGGTACCATTTAACTCTTAGGGGACTATAAGTCCCAATGTATCCCAGCTGTTATGACTGGTAAAAAATAATGTACGTAGAGCTCAGTTACAAACTAAAGCAAAGTGATATGTTTAGACTAGTTCAACTTCAGATAACTTTTTAATTCAAACCAACCTTAGCAGTAGATTTACTGTAAAAGACTTAAAGGGAATGTGTTGGAAAATGAATATTCTTCATAGCCAGCTCACCCATATGCTCCAAAGATCCCTACTACTCGGAAACCGCTTGTGAGCGAACCACGCTATACAAAATGAAGTGTCTTGAGAATCTTAAGAATCCTACATGTTACATGTGTTTACACGTGTAGGATACTGTCGTGAACAAGGACACAATGTGTGTCCAAAATGTGTAAGCATTGTTTGTGACTGTATTTTGGCTAGTGATACAGTTATGGATGTATGTCTGAATAAAGCTCTCATTTTAGGATCCTTAAGACTCTGGACATTTCTTTTTATATATGTTATCAGAAAATGGCCTATTGTTTAAATGAAGTTTTTAACAAACATTTTAAAATAATTTTTGGTGATGTTATTTTTAATTTTTCACGTCAATAGTTATCTATCTGTCTCTATCTATCTATCTATCTATCTATCTATCTATCTATCTATCTATCTATCATCTTGTATCTATCTATCCATACATGCAAACATAAAATCCTTTAGTTTTTAGCACTGGCCACTAATTCTAATAATAAGCACCACTACTTGGTTTGTACAGATCAGTTCAGAGCAGTCATGTGCTTATCATTATAGTCAGGATTACAAAGAAAGATATCACCTATATATAGCTAAAACAGGATCCACCATTGACAATAGGTGATATCACAGTTTATCAGCTCCCTCCTGTCCTCTGCACAGGTGACAGAGCATGCCAAGAAAACTCTCTCGTAGAAGTTGAGTCTCCTCCTGTCCATTGTGTCTATGTCTTATGGTGGCTTCAGTAAAGCATATATCTAAATGCTGTTTAGAACTGCTCAGCCAAGATGGCCGGCCCTATAATCATGTTCCTGAAATAAAATAAAATAAATCTGGAAAAAAAAAGATCAGAAAAAAGGATATGTGTCACTATCTAGTTTTTAACTGGCAGAATACAGCTATTCCTCTCAACTCTGCGGTTTAGCTCTCCTTAGAACAAAACGATCTGCATTGAAATCTAACAAGCCAATCCTTTCTTTCTCTTGAAATCATCTGTCAGGGAGAACCGGGAGGCTACAGGACATAAAAGAGAGTGAGGCAAAATTTGCAATTTTGGACGAATTTCTGTTTCTTGTATGGGAGGCTGGGTGCTTAAGTCATTGTAAAATTGTCAGCTGATAAAGAAGAACAGTAGGGATAAAGAGGAGCTGTCACCTCTCCTGACATGTCTGTCTTAAAACTATTCTATTAACATTCCCCATGTAATAACAATTCTGGAATATCTATTCCCATGGCTCTATGCTGTGCCATTCTTAAATTTTTTGTACTAGAAGTTATGAATGAATTACTACTACTACTAGCAGTTTGCAATAAGGGTCTAGCTGAGTTTTAACGGTTAGGGGTGTGTCCTTGCATAGTCTAATATTATCCAATCAGTGGTACAAATGTCAGACTATGCAGAGACACATCCCCAACTGGTAAAACCCATGTAGACCTTCACTGGAAACTGCTAGCAATTCATTCATAACTTCTAGCAGGAATTGTAAAGGAATAAAACAACATAGAGTCATAAGAATAGATGCTCCAGAACTGTTATTACATGGTGAATGCAAATAGTTACTAATACAGAAGAGGTCAGGTGAGGTGACAGGTCCTCTTAAAGGGTAAAAAAAATAAAGCATTAGGTTTATTTACCATTTACACATTATTTTTTAGCTACAGTGAAAAAACAATTTATACAGGTGCAAAGTTCTCAGAAGAAATGGGAAGAGATCATTTATAGGCACTTACAGTAACTCAAACATTGTTTCACACTTGAATAACGACAAGAGGGAGCCATAAAACCCATACGTTCGTAATACGACAGGTATTTAAAGTACTCTTCACATATCTTACTATGAAATATATAAAAATAAGGTAAGTGCATACAAATCACATTGAAAGATGAAATTATTAAGTGAAGTAGTCCATTTTTTATATATGTACACAAGTAAGCAGTGGCCTGTTTGTAGCTGTAATTTTTATTATTTCACTGTATTATTGTTGATTTTATTAATTGCACATAGTTTAGTTTTTATGTACATTATTAAAGAGTTGCTGTCGCCTCTCCTGACATTTCTATTTTAGTAACTACGTGTACTCCCCATGTGATAACAATTCCAGAGCATCTGTTCTTATGACTCTATGTTGTGCCATTTCTTTATTATTCCTTCTAGAAGTTAAAAATGAATTGCTAGCTAGTTTGCAGTGAAGGTCCAGATGGGTGTTGTCAGTTGAGGGTGTGTCCCTGGGCCAAATCAAACAAATGATTAATAAAATATTAGACTTGGTAATTTATTTATCAAGGAAAATGATTCAATATCACATGTTTGCGATTGACAGAAGTATGTGAACCTTTAGGATTAGCAGATAATTTGAAGGTGGAATTAGAGTCAGGTGTTTTCAATCAGTTGGATGACTATGAGGTGTGAGTGGGCAACTTGTTTAATTTAAAGAACAGGGATCTATTAAAGTATCATAGCACGAACATGGGAGATTTATGAGGCCCTCAGAAAAAGGGTTGTTGATGCTCACCAGGCGGGAAAAGGTTACAAAATCTCTAAAGAGTCTGGACTCCACCAAGCTATTTTGTATGTAGAAATGGGCTAATGTGCAGGACTAATCAACACTTACTAAAAAAGTTTTGTTGCAGTTATTGCTGCACAAGAGGGTCATGATATGTGCTGATAGCAAAGGTTCACATACTTATGCCACCCACAGACACGATACTGGATAATTTTCCTCAATAAGAAAATGACCAAATCTAAGATTTTTGACTTATTTGATTTGGTTATCATTATCTACTTTTTAGAATTTGTGTGAAAAAAGCATGCAGTTTAATTCCCATTTATGCAGAATATAGAAGGTTCTGAAGGGTTTATAAACTTTGAAGCACCACTTTACTTGTTTAGCTGCATTCTATTGAAATGTAGTCAGGGGATTAGATATCAGCAGAACATACTAAGGCACAGTGGCTGCAGCAGTCAATCATGCCCATAAGCCTGGGGGGACAACAGGTCTTTTTACCACACTATTTGCTTGATCTCCTTTCTGATTTTCTTTTATGCCTAGCATTCAAAGTTATGTAAGTTTGAGACCCTGGAGTGGAGGAACCAAGGGAAGAAGATTTATGAAGCTGGACATACCCCACTGTCAGAAAGGAGATCATTAACTGTTCAATGCCAAATGTTGGTCAGTATATAGTCAGTATATAGTCAAGAAAGGAAAGCTGTGGAGAACATTGAAGACTTGCGGCTGAAAGGCTTACAATTGTCTAATAGTGCATGTCTATATGGAAGAGACTACTGAGCTGTACAGGATATTGCACTCCACCCCTATCTTTGTTTAGAGTGGCGGTGGTGGTATGTTGGGGTATCCACTAATGTAAAACCCATTTCAGAACCTACAGTCTAAGTAGATTAAAGTAGAATATTCATGCACTGGATGAAAACAGAGAGGAAGCTCATATATAGAACTTCACAAAAAAGCACAATATTGCATAAAACCCCTGATTGTCAAACACCTTAGATGCTGTGGTCACTATTTAGAAAGCAGGTCGACTCCAACCAGAGAAGATGTACCTGTACAGTAATCACTAGCTGCTAGTGCTTCATCAATAGGTCACTCAAGGGACCCAGCAATGCTGCTAAAAAGGTATGCACAGGCTGCAGCTGGCAAGCATGATGAGAACTTGTGCTGGGAGTCCAAGCTCAACTTTTGCACCAAGCCCATAAGCCCTTAGTTACACCCCGGCTAGGGCAATGAATCCATCACAGACTTGAATGTTAGTATAAGGGCTCACATATGGCCATAGACCTGTGGATCCATAAAACTGCAATATATATATACAGTCATGTGAAAAAATTAGGACACCCTTTGAAAGCATGTGGTTTTTTGTAACATTTTTAATAAATGGTTATTTCATCTCCGTTTCAACAATACAGAGAGATTAAAGTAATCCAACTAAACAAAGAAAACTGAAGAAAAGTCTTTTCAAGATCTTCTGTAAATGTCATTCTACAAAAATGCCTATTCTAACTGAGGAAAAAGATAGGACACCCTCACATGTATTCCCTCTTAAATTGGCTCAGATCTCACACAGGTATATCACACCAGGTGCACATAATTAGTAGATCGTTACTCTGCATGTTGAATGAGGCTTGCCCTATTTAAACCTCAGACATTTAGTTTGGTGTGCTCCTGACTGTTGAAGTGAGAGTGAGCACCATGGTGAGAGCAAAAGAGCTGTCAGAGGACTTCAGAAAAAAGATTGTAGCAGCCTATGAGTCTGGGAAGGGATTTAAAAAGATCTCAAAATATTTTGAAATCAGCCATTCCACTGTCCGGAAGATAGTCTACAAGTGGAGGGCTTTCAAAACAACTGCCAACATGCCCAGGACTGGTCGCCCCAGCAAGTTCACCCCAAGAGCAGACCGCAAGATGCTAAAAGAGGTATCCAAAAACCCTAAAGTGTCATCTCGAGAACTACAGCAGGCTCTGGCTACTGTTGATGTAGAAGTACATGCCTCTACAATCAGAAAGAGACTGTACAAGTTTAACTTGCATGGGAGGTGTGCAAGGAGGAAACCTTTGCTTTCCAAGAGAAACATCGAGGCCAGACTGACATTTGCCAGCGATAAAGTTGACAAAGACCAGGACTTCTGGAATAATGTTCTTTGGACAGATGAGTCCAAAATTGAATTATTTGGACACAACAGCAGAGGACATGTTTGGCGTAAACCAAACACAGCATTCCAAGAAAAGAACCTCATACCAACTGTGAAGCATGGAGGTGGAAGTGTCATGGTTTGGGGCTGCTTTGCTGCAGCAGGACCTGGTCAGCTCACCATCATAGAATCCACGATGAATTCTACTGTGTATCAGAAGGTGCTTGAAGAACATGTGAGACCATCAGTTAGAAAATTAAAGCTGAAGCGGAACTGGACCATGCAACATGACAATGACCCAAAACATACTAGTAAATCAACCAAAGATTGGCTGAAAAAGAAGAAATGGAGAGTCCTGGAATGGCCAAGTCAAAGTCCAGATTTGAATCCCATTGAGATGCTGTGGGGTGACTTGAAAAGGGCTGTACATGCAAGAAACCCCTCAAACATCTCACAGCTGAAAAAGTTCTGCATTGAGGAGTGGGGTAAAATTTCCTCAGACCGATGTCGAAGACTGGTAGATGGCTACAAGAACCGTCTCACTGCAGTTATTTCAGCCAAAGGAGGTAACACTCGCTATTAGGGGCAAGGGTGTCCTATCTTTTTCCTCAGTTAGAATAGGCATTTTTGTAGAATGACATTTACAGAAGATCTTGAAAAGACTTTTCTTCAGTTTTCTTTGTTTAGTCGGATTACTTTAATCTCTCTGTATTGTTGAAACGGAGATGAAATAACCATTTATTAAAAATGTTACAAAAAACCACATGCTTTCAAAGGGTGTCCTAATTTTTTCACAAGACTGTAGCTCTGTATTGTACTTTTGTGTTACTCTGATTTTACAAAGTTTTTTTAAGGATTCCATGACAATCTGAAAGAAAAGAAAATCACGGTTAACTCTATGGCATGCGTATTACAGAGGTATTTTCATCTAGAAGCATTCCTTCAGAAGGACAGGGGCAAAGCGAAGAGGGGAAGGTAGGATATATGCACTGGGTGCTAGGTTCAAGGGGGCTGGGTGCTTCTTTAGCCTGGGTATTTAGGACACATGGCTAGTGTAGGAAACTAAATCATCGCCCTGGGTGAAGGAATCTTTACCTGTGACTTGGTAGAGAAGAATAGAGCACCATATTGAGTACATCTGTTGGCTGATCATACATGGTCTTGTCATTTCCATAAGAACTTACATAGTTAATTTGTGGTGATGCCCCAGCTAATAGGTTTGTCAGTACCTTTTTCCACATCACAATGATTTCTACAATAAAGCAGGACTGGACTGGGAACTTAATTTGTCCCTGGCAAAAAAATAAGTTGTAGGTGGGTTCAAATTGACAGAAGGAGGCACAACACAAGTAGGCAGGTCCGACATATGTAGGCAGGGACAACCGAAGAAGGCTTGGTTAGCAAAACCATAGAGCAGAACCAAAAAACTTCCTAGCAGAAATAAATACCGCAGTGCCGCACAATATACTGCTACCTGCACAACAGTATTCAATCTGTATCACCATCCTGAGGACAGTGATACAGTTGAACTCAGGAGAGCACCTGTGGTCGCTGGCGTCACATAGGAGAGCATCAGAACATAATGTACTATGGGGGCAGTAAGGAGGGCTTGGTCAGCTCCAATAGGCATTGGCCCACCAGAAAATTTCCCTGCGGGGTCTATGGCCAGTCCGCTTTTGTTTACTGTAGTCTTGCCCCAAAATTTTAACTCTTCCCCCCAAAATGTATATAATCGTCTCTAGTATGTATCCATGAGATTGTGATCCTCACTGGTTACAGGGAGTATAGTGAATGGATATTTCCACTGTACGGCACAGCTGAATATGTTGGTGCTATATAAATGACGGGATATAAAATCCCATCCGGTCTGAACCTATTGTAGATAATACAATCTAAAATATATTTACAGTTCTCTGCTTATTTCATTTTGATCGATATGTATTTGAATTTCATATCCTGTAATGACATCAACCTATTTAACCACATGTGCATAATATTATTTGTAAGGAGTTTAACACACAAAGTAATAACCTCGTTACTGAAATGAATCTTCGATGCTATGATTCATCGTAACAAGATTTCTACTAACTGCTTTCGAAAGGGAAAAAAAATGAAAACTTCAATTGGCTTACAGAATTTTATGATGCATCAAGTCCTAAAATGCTGACGCGTGTAATAAATTGGTAGATTATTTCATAGTGATTGAAAATTAGTTAAATGTCTTAACTCAAAAATCTATGCCAGAAAAGCCATTATTACACCAATACCTTGATCTATAGCATACTCTCCGCAAAACGAATATGAATGTGCCGGTGTTTTACTTATCTAGTAATACCGAAAGAGCTTTAAATAGTTTATCAATACTTGTTTAAATAAGAGACATAAATCTGCATAATTAGATTTTGTTTAATGCTGGAAGTTATGGCTGTATTTGATCTTGGGAAAAAGCTCTCTACAGCGGAATAGAGGAAAATGATAGACAGATATGAACTATGAAAATATGATATATATATATCCTGCTTCCTCCCACACTCCAAAGACATACTGATAGGGAACTTAGAATATAGTAGCGGTATATAAGTGAGTGAAATAAACAAACAAATAAAATAAAGATATATATATATGACTAAACTTTTTACTGAGAAGGGACACAGCGAACAGAATCAAAAGTTCACGATCTTGGATCAGGTCCCTATGCCTAAGGGCTCATGCACACGACCATAGTCTGTTTTGCGGTCCGCACAACATGGATACTGGCCGTGTGTGCCCCACATTTTGTGGAACGGAATGTCCTGGCCTCTATAGAACAGTCCTATTCTTGTCCGTAAAACGGACAAGTATAGGACATGTTCTATTTTTTTTTTGCACAGAACGGATGTACGGATGTAGACCGCACACGTGTGCTGTCCGCATCTTTTGCAGCCCCATTAAAGTCAATAGGTCTGCATCCAACCCGCAAAAAATGAAGATCAGATGTGGAAAAAAACATGAGACCTAAGAGAGGGATTAGCATGGATCCCTTATCTTAATACTGTATTAAAACCTAATGGTTTAAATGCGGATTTTAAGGTAATGATGGGAATGTAGAGGTGGGGTTTGCCCCTAATGTACCGTATACGCTGCTTTTTTTGGGCTAGAGATGAGCAAATTTTTAAAAAATCCGATCCGAATTTATTTGCGGCGAGTTACATTAAAAAACGTCTATTTCCTGGCTGCAGAGAGCCTTTATAGAGTTGTAGAACACTGTGCCTTGCAGTAACACGCTTAGGGAGTCTGCAGTGGTAGTGAAATAATACTTTATGGTGACGCTGCATTTGTTGACGCAGGGCTGTGGCCACGCTTCACCTTCTGTCCACAGATTCTACATATGGCCATGTTCACCTCCTCCGGCGGCTTAACAAAAAACTGTCACACCACCGAGTAGGTGATTTTACCCCCAACACTCCGCATAGACTGACTGCTACTGCCGCTGTCTCCGTGAACCCGTGCACCGCTACTTCCCACGCAGGTAGGCTCCTGCAAAGTGGGTGGTCTACCCCGGGCATGTTTGGCTACCGACCCCCTACTGCTGCCACCCTGCTGACTCCCGGTCACGATAGCGACTTGCAGGCTCCGCCACTGCCTCACGAGCAAGCTGCCACCCTCTTCTCCCAATGATGAAGCCCCTTCGTCAGAGGGGGTGAAGACGTGATGACATACGTTTCCTACATCGCTCCTGCTCCAACCGTTCTATCCCATCACACTATGCAAGACACGAGCCTCTCTATCTGAACCACGGGACGCCCCCACCTCTGGGCCCTTTGCGTTCTGCTAGACCGGACTATTGGCGGATCCCCTGTGTTTGGCCGTCTTGCCTGGCAGTGTCTGCTTGCTACCTTGCTCGCAGACGGGGCGGTCGCCCTCCTTCTGATGTATCGGTCTCCGCTGCTTCCTGCCGCCCCCTCCTTGGATTTTCGGTGTCGGTTGGGACCTGGTTACAGGTTTGAAGTATCGAATATATGTTGCTTCGTGTCCTCCTCTGCCTCTATGTTTGACCCCTCCTCTCCCATGCCCTGTGTAATCGTTTTCTCGATCTCCCCACTTCGTCTATTCATTTATAGGGAATATGGGACAGAAGGTTAAAATTTCTCAATTTCATAAAGTATTGCTTAAAACATGATTTAATAATACGCGTTCTCCGGGACAAAAGGCTTGGCAAATTGATTACCCGGGAATTTCCCTCGAAGATTGGGATAATATATTGGCGAATTTAAGTTTAGTTTCTTATAATTTTAATCAAGTTTTGGTTCAATATAATATTTAAAATTTAGTTTAACAGATTGAAGAATGGGGACAATTCGATCCGATAATTGGCGGCAGTCCTTGTAATGGCTTATTCGTGGTTAACACGCACTGGAAAGGCCTTTATTGGGGCAGTGGACAACTGTTTTCTGACTTTCCACGATTAGTTAATAAAGTGTTGCCTAAGACAGGAGAAAATCGGCCAGTCTTTTGGTTATTCGAGAACGTGGTTGTGATGGAAAAAGCATTCCAAATAACAATTTCTCTCCACCTGGAGATGAATCCTGTCAAGATTGATGCAAGTGCAGTATCGGCTACTCATCGAGCCAGAAACTTCTGGGGGAACCTGCCTGGCATGAACAGGCCTCTAGTAGCTACAGACAACGAGAAGACAAAGCCTCAAGATTGCTTGCAGCCTGGAAGAGTCGCGAAGTTCATCAAGATATAAACCATAACTTCCAGCCCCTGGTCTCCTCGTCAGGGAAAAAAATCACGAGTTCCCAGTCATCATGGATGGGAAGGAGGACATCCTGTGGTGCACGGAGATGGAGAGGGTCTTCGGATTGCCCCCGCACTATATGGATGTCTCAGAAATGAACCGCTGCTCCCGACAGAAGCTCCTGGGAAGGTCATGATTTTATAATATATCATTATTAAAGAAAAAAACATGAAGCCCCTTCGTCACCCGGCTCCCAAGTGCAATCAGCGACATAATCATCATCGAGTACTGTCTGCACGTCAATGATGTCCTCCTCAACTTTCTCTTGGTCAGAAGCCTAACTGCTCGCAACACCAGCTCCCACGTCACTCTCCTCATCACTACTTGCCCGCCTAGTGGAGGAAGCGGCGGATGTCTCCTCCACATCTTGGCTGGCCAGTAGCTGCTGACTGTCTTCTAGTAACTCATCCTCACTGTATAGTGGAGCTGAGCCCACAGCATACAATACTTCTTTGGCTTTGGGAACAGAAAAGTACTGAGGCAAGTTGAGGACAGGTGAGGGCACAGGGCCTGTTCCCGGGCCATGCCAACTAAGGGTTTTTTCTTATAAACCCACTGACTCTTGGCTGGAGGTGTCTGATGTCACTTGCGACGAAGTCGAAGATAGAGTCAACCACTCAAGAACCGTTGGGTTGCTGGTCACGACATGACCGCTAGCTGACACTGGGAGCTCAGGCCTCTCGAAGTGACCTCTGCTGCCACTGCCCCTTACTCAGCGGCGACCTCTGTCTGCGCCAGAAACATTTACGCCTCTGCCACTCCCCTGTGCAGGGCCTGGCACTTCTCTGTCTGACATACTGTTAGATCAAATAAAAATAAAAAAAGGAAATTAAAACTCCCCAAAAAAGTCTGCAATTTTCTTACTTCACCACACAACGGCTAATACACCCATTTTTTCCCACTAATAAATGCCACAAAAGGTTCTAGAACAGATAACTGCACCGCTGAGAGGAATTATTTATTTTCTTTTTCCACTAATACACGCCACAAAAGGCTTTAGAACAGATAACATCACCGCTGAGTGCCAAATATATATTTTTCTTTTTCCGCTAATACACGCCACAAAAGGTTTTACTACAGATAACTGCACCGCTGAGTGGCAAATATATATGCCTGTATCAAACAGCACTTGCACCCTAATAAGAACAGTTTGCTGGAATTACAGAGCTGTATAATGGCAATTTGTATCCCCAGTCAGTGCAGCAAGGTGTAATAGGATTGTTCCTATTACCCAGGCTGTAACCTCCCCTACTGAACCCTTTTCAACATAAAAGCTGTGGAATGCTTCCTCCCTATCCTTTCCCTACACCTTGAATAATCTTTCCCTGCACTTGTAAATTGTTTTTTTAGCACAATGAAGTTTATTCTAACACTGTCCCTAGCGCCTGCAGACGTCTCTCACTGGTAAATGGCAGAATATAAGATGGCTGCCGCTATTTATGGGGCTGTGACATCACAGGGCTGTCTGTCTGCTGATTGGCTGCATGCATGGCATTATGGGTGATCCCACCTTCGCAGAGTTCCTTTCTCCATGTTCTCACACGTGCGCAGCAGCGATTTTAGGAAACAAATTCCACTTCATCAGCTTCAATTCGCTCATCTCTATTGATAACACTGATAAATATATTTTTTTTCATTTTTTTACTTTTAGTCACAGTGAATATGAACACAGACGGAGAGAGCTGACCTATACATCTGACCTAATGTGTAAAAATGATTATGCGAGTGATTATAATGTCGGTTGATACTTTTTATAACTATGCAGAACTAATAAGTGATATGGGTGGGTATTTATTGGAATGTGTGGCCTGCACCCCTGGTTTATAGCTTGTCTTTCTTATTTTTCACCCCTGTCAACGTGCATGTGAATTGGTGGATGATGGGGTTGGAGGATTGGTCTGATTTGCCTGACTACCATAAAGGGTGGCAGACATACATGAGCAAGCCATGTTCCAGGGCATTTTTCATTAAACTTAATTTTTTTCCAAATGTTTTTCTCCCCTTACATTTTGTGATTAAGCATTCTCTTTTTCTCATAAACAAGATGGCGTATAAGGCACTTGAAAACATACAGACGCGTGCCCTATTCATATGAGAGTACCGAGAGTTGTTAACTCGGTTTTTGATTGAGCATCCTGCCCTCCTAGGATTATGTTGAGGTGAAACGTCAGAACTTCCAGACAGACAGAATAAACTATATGTCATCACTAGTGTTAAGCGAAGTTATGAAAACTTAAATTCGGCTGTTTCACCGAATTTCACAAAGAAATTCACTTTGGGCTGAATTACTTCGTCATGAAGCACATTTCTTTGTAAGTGGTGGGTGCAATGACAGGGAACAGCTAATGCGCAGTCCCCCATCATCAAACCCCCCAGATGCTAATCACGGCATCTGATGTAAAAATGGATGCCTTTCAGGGGTTAAAATATAATAGTACTCACTAGAGATGAGCCAATCGAAGTTGACAAAGTGGTATTCGATCCGCATTTCAGTAAAAATACGATTTGCACCGAGTCCGAATTTCTTCACACTTTTTCCTAAAATGACTGTTGCACGTGTTAGGACATGGAGCAAGGAACTCTGGGAACAATGGATCAACCACAATTCCATGCATGCAGCCAATCAGCAGCCAGCCCTGTGATGTCACAGCCTTATAAATAGCCTCAGCCATCTTGGATTCAGCCATTTTCCAGTGTACTTAGTGCAGGGAGAGACGTCAGCAGGCACTGGGGACAGTGGTAGAAAAGACTTTAAAACTTTTAAAACTTTTATTTTGCTTTATGGAAGTTCAGGGAAAGGATAGGGAGGAATCATTCCACAGTATTGAAGCAGAACAGGGTTCAGTAGGGGAGGTTACAGTTTGGGTAGTAGGAACAATCCTATTACACCTTGCTGCACTGACTGCGGATCCAAATTGCCATTATACAGCTCTGTAATTCCAGCAAACCGTTCTTGTTATTGGGGTGTTACAGCTATTAATAGGGTTTATTACAAATAAATATTTCTATGTCTTATTTGCCCTTGTGCGGTGCAGTTATATGTTCACCATTGTGTGGTGAAGTGAGAAAATTACAGCCCTTTTTGGCGTTTATTAGTGGCACAAAAATATATATTATTTGCCGTTCAGCGGTGCAGTTATATGTTCTAAAGCCCTTTTTTTGGCGTGTATTAGTGGCACAAAAAAAGGGCTGTTGTGTGGTGAAGTGAGAAAATTACAGACTTTTTTGGGGTGTTTTAATTTCCTTTTCATTTATTTATTTGATCTAGCAGTATGTCAGACAGAGAAGTGCCAGGCCCCACACAGGGGAGTGGCAGAGGCCTATATGTTTCTGGCGCAGGCACAGGTTGCAGCAGAGTAAGGGGTTGTGGCAGCAGGAGTTGCAGCGAGAGGCCTAAGCTCTCTGTGTCATCTAGTGGTCGTGTGTTGACCATAAACCCAGCGGTTCTTGAATGGTTGTCTCGGTCATCCACTTCGTCCTAAGTGATATCAGACACCTCCAGCCAAGGATCGATAGATTCGTCAGACAAAACCCTTAGTTGCCATGACCCGGGAGCAGGCCCTGTGCCCTCACCTGTCCTCAATCTGCCTCTGTCCTTTTCTGTTCCCCCAGCCAGACATGTATTATATGCTGTAGGCTCAGCTCCACTATACAGCAAGGACGAGCTACTAGAGGACAGTCAGCAGCTACTGGCCGGCTAAGATGTGGAGGAGACATCTGCCGCTTCCTCCGGTAGGGGAGCAAGTAGTGATCAGGAGAGTGGCGTGGGAGCTGGTGTTGTGCGCGGTCAGTCTCCTGACCCAGAGACCTTTGAGGAGGACATCAGTGACGTGCAGACAAAACTCGATGATGCCGGGTGAATTAGGAGCTTCATTATCATTGGGAGAAAAGGGTGGCAGCTTGCCCGTGAGGCAGCGGTGGAGCCAGCAAATCACTAGCATGACCAGGAGTCATCAGGGTGGCAGCAGTGGGAGGTTAGGAGCCAAACGTGCCCGGGGTAGACCACCCGCTTCGCAGCCTACCTGCCTGGAAAGCAGTGGTGCAGAGGCTCACAGAGGCAGCGGCGGTAGCAGTCAGTGTGGAGTGTTGGGAGTAAGATCACATACTCGGCAGTGTGGCAGTTTTTTGTTAAGCCGCCGGAGGAGGTTAACATGGCCATTTGTATAATCGGCGGGCAAAAGGTGAAGCGTGGCCAGGGTGCCAGTGCTGGCTCCACAACCCTGCATCAACATATGCAGCATCACCATAAAGTGGCCTGGGAGAACCGTGGCTCCGATGAGGTGGTCCAGCCTGCCGCAGCAACTGCTGCATCACCCAGTGGCATGCAGACGATTTCAGGCAGTCAAGGCTCCACCACCTCAGCCGAAGGGAGCTGTCTGTCCTTCCCATCATCTGCTGGTCCTGATGCTTCTGCTCCTTCTCCTACTCCTCGTCAGTCATTCCATCAGCAATTGATCACCGAAGAGATTGCCAAGAGACAACATTATGCATGCACTCATCCAACAGTGCAGAAGCTGAATATGCTTCTGGCCAAGTCGCTGGTGCTGCAGTCCTTCCCTTTCCAAGTTGTGGACTCTGCACCTTTCAGAGAACTGATGGCTTGTGCCAAGCCGAGGTGGAGAGTCCCAAGCCGTCATTTCTTTGCCAAAAAGTCAGCACCAGCCCTCCACACACATGTAGAACAGAAAGTGGGCCAGTCCTTGAGCCTGTCAGTGTCTGTCAAAGTGCACGGCAGCGCCAACGTGTGGAGCTGTAACTACTGTCAGGGACAATACATGTCCTTTACAGCCCACTGGTTGAATGTGGTTCCTGCACAGCCACACCAGCAACTTGGCCAGGTGATGCCGCTTCTGCCTCCACGTTCTCACGCCGTTGTTCTTTCGACAATGTCCGCCTCTGTCTCCTCGTCCTTCACTGTGTCCTCAGCCTCCACTGCAGGAACAACTCACAATGCCCCTCCAGCATACCACATGTGCAGGGCATGGCAGTGTCACACTGTTCTGCACCTCGTTTGCCTGGGCGAACGGAGTCACACAGGGGAGGAACTGCTCCTTTTCCTTCATCAAGAAATCGAATCCTTGCTTTCTCCACGACAACTCAAAATCAGAATCATGGTGACCGACAACGGGAAGAACATGGTGTCGGCGCTGCGTCAAGGAGGGCTGAGCCATGCGCCCTGCATGGCACATGTGTTCAATCTGGTTGTCAAGCGGTTCCTAAAGTCTTCCACCCATCTGCAAGACCTCCTAAAAATGGTCAGGAAACTTTGCATGCACTTCAACCACTCTTACACCACAAAGCACACCCTCTTTGAGCTACAGCGGCAGAACGGCATCCCCCAACATAGGCTAATATGCGATATTTCCACCCATTGGAATTCCACCCTCCATATGTTGGACTGATTATATTGCTGCTAATTTTTATTGGACTGATTATATGAACATAGAAAGACCATAAATTATTTCTCGATGATCCAAGCAAACAGGAGTACTCCCCTGTGTAAATTTGATATCAGTCAGTGGCAGCTAATGTGTGACAACTGCCGTTTGCTCAGGCCCTTTGAGGAGTCCACGTTATTTGTCAGTCGCCAGTTCTATGGGATGAACAACGTCATTGCACTGCCTTATGTCCTGGAACAGATTCTGGTAAATCTGTCTGGTAAAGGGACTGGAGACGTGGCGCCTAGATCTCATGGCCACATGAGCCCTGTGGGGGCTGAACTGAAGGAAGAGGAGGACATTGGAGCACAAGCAATGTGTAGTGAAATGGGTGGTTTTTCTACACAGGCGACAGGAGAGGAGGAGCAGGAGCAGCCAGAGGAGCTAAAGAGCGATGAGGAAGAGGAGACAGAGGACCCAGACACACCAGGGCAGTATGCAGTGGAGATGGAGGCAGGGAGTCCCTCCGAGTCACTTGCACAAATGGCCCGATGCATGCTCACTTGCTTGCGTAGTGACTGCCGATTTGTCAGCATTCAGCAGAGGGATGACTTCTGAATCTCCACCTTGTTGGATCCTCTCTACCGGTTCAAAATTGGTGTCTTTTTTACAGCCCCTGAGAGGGAGGACAAACTGAACTACTATAGAGACATCTTATGTAGTCAGTTGGCTGCTGCATATCTGCGCCATCGTCCATCCTCTTGCATGTCTGACCGGCGGGGGCCCTCTGTTCTCATGTTCCTCTGCAATGGCTGCTATAGCGGGGGGGGGGGGGGAGCAGTTCCATCTCCATCAGCAGCAACTTGAGTCTAGAGTCGCTGTTGAGCAGCTTTCCTCACCTGGCTAGTGAAGAAACTACTTACCAGTAGAAGCAGCAGCTAGACCTGGAGCAGGACCTAAACCAGCAGATGGTGGCATACTTGGACAGCACCCTGCTACCCCACATTGAAGATCTGCTGGACTACTGGGCAGTCAAACTGGATTTGTGGCTGCAACTGGCAGAGTTTGCCCTGGAAAAGCTGTCCTGCCCGGCCAGTAGTGTGGCATCAGAACAGGTGTTTAGTGCTAGGGGGCCATAGTTTGACCAAGAAGAACTCGCCTTTCCACCCAGAATGTGGAGAGACTGACCTATGTCAAGATGAATCAGGCATGGATCAACCAGGATTTCCACCCTCCAATGCCTGATGCATAAGACTAGATCATCCATGGGGCCACACCATTTTGACAAAAGAGACCTGTCTCTTCTGGCTACCTGCCTCAGCTACTATTCTAATGCTGCCACCCACCTCATGCCACACATCTGATGCCAAGTTGTCCTTCTTTCACCCACCATCTTCAGCTGGTACTGGTATTCCCAGCCATCTCCCCACTCTGTCAACGGGTCACTCTGTGGTCTGATGCTGCTGCCACCTCACCACTCAGGTCTCCTGATACTGCTGCTGCCACCTCCACACTGTCATTGTGCCACCCTGTGGCCTCCTCCTGATGCTGCTGCTGCCACCTCCAAACTTTGTCATTGTGCCACTCTGTGGCCTCCTGATGCTGCTGCCACCTCCACACTGACATTGTGCCACCCTGTGTCCTCCTTCCGATGCTGCTGCTGCTGCTGCCGCCACCTCCACACTCTGTCATCATGCCACTCTGTGGCCTCCTGATGCTGGTGCTGCCACCTCCACACTGTCATTGTGCCACTCTGTGGCCTTCTCCTGATGCTGCTGCTGACGCCACCTCCACACTCTGTGATTGTGCCACTCTGTGGCCTTCTGATGCTGCTTCTGCCACCTCCACACTGTCATTGTGCCACCCTTTGCCCTTCTCCTGATGCTGTTGCTGCAGCCACCTCCACATTCTGTCATTGTGCCACTATCTGGCCTCCTGATGCTTTTTCCACCTCCACACTGTCATTGCGCCACTCTGTGGCCTGCTCCTGATGCTGCTTTCACCTCCACACTCTGTGATTGGGACACTCTGGGGTCTCCTCATGCTACTTCCACCTCACCACTATGTTATAGGGCCACTCTGTGGACATCTCATGCTATTCCCACCCTCCCCACTTCATGACTGGGCCACTATTTTGCCTTTCGGCCTGGCTGACATCATTTATTTTACCCTTCTTCTGATCTGTCAGAAGGAAGGAAAAATGAGATGCACAATGGATCCTGTCTATGTAACAGCTGTAAGGCCTGCATGACATGGTCCCTATTTTGCATCAGAATTGGCTTATGATTTGGTAGCCAAAAGAAAGAGTGGGTACAAAACACAGAAGACATGCAAATATTCCCTTCACGTGGCATCTCTGCTTTGGATCCACTCCTGTTATTTTTTTGGCTTTAGCAAAACTGATGGATTACTGAACAAATGCTGACTGAGTGAAAGCGGATGCTCCACAGACAGGATCAGTTTTCTGTGGGTTATTGTTCTGACGCATCAGAGGAAGGGCAAAATAATTAGTGACGTCAACACAAACTTACTGCTGACACCCACTCCACTCTGTTGGGGGGGACTCTACTTGTATAAGCGTTTTATAGAACAGGTTCTGTAGAAATCTATGTGGAATCAGGGAATTGGTGTAAAAGGAGTGCACTTTTTCACGTTATAGTAGGATCTTGGGCCTCTGCACGGTTCTTTATACCTGGCGCTAACATTGACGGTAAGGCTGAGTTCACACTTGAGTTATTTGGTCAGTTTTGTCCTCGTAACTGCCAAAATAAGTGAAGTGTACAGTGATTCTAAGAGCGAGGCCTGTCATCTGCATGTCATATGGACTCACATTTTTGTTTCACTACCACAGCAGACTCCCTATGCGTGTTACTGCAAGGCACAGTGTTCTACACCACTATAAATGCTCTCTGCAGCCAGGAAATAGAAGTTTTTTAGCGCGATTCGCCACAAATAAATTCGGATCGAACCAAATTTTTCTGAAAATTCGGCGAACCGGCCGAATCGAATATTTTTAAAAAATTTGCTCATCTCTAATTCTCACCTTATCCATTTGAGCGTGAAGAGGCCGCTGCGGCCATCTTGATTGAATATTCAATACTTTTCAATGGGATATATATATATATATATTCTTTTGTATGAATTTGTTTTGTCAAAAGTAAATAAAAAAAATTTGAATATCATACTATTTGTCCCCGTTTGACTTTGTATGAAATGAAAAATTAAGAGATATAAGTCTGGTTCCAAATGAAGGCTCAATCTTTGCCACAAAAAAGTATTGCTTTGAAAAGATGAACATTAAGGTGTCAAAGGTCTTGGTTCCATATTTAAACCACTGCACCCAGAACTAAACTTAGGCTAGTTTCACACTAGCGGCAAGGGACTCCGGCGGGCTGTTCTGGCGGGTGAACAGCCTGTCGGATACGTGCTGCCGCTAGTGCACGTGTGCCCCCGGACTACTGCTCAGGCCCCATTGACTATAATGGGGGCGGGGTGGAGTTCCGGCGGCAGCACAGCAGTGCATGCCGAGAGGCGGCCGGAATAAAATTATGACGAACAATTTAATGAATTATTCTTCCATTTAGACCTTTTATGTCTCTGAGTTTACTGATGCAGAAGGACAATATTATATATGTAAAGAGGACTTGTCCGTCACCTCTACAACATGTCTGTTTTGTTACTGCAACTGCTTGCATTCCCCATGAATTAATTCTGGAGCATCCTTTTCTTATAACTGTATGTGCTGTTTCTCTCGTATTCCTGCTAGAAGTTTGTGAATAAAAGTACAAATAGATGTTACCAGTTTGGGTGTGTTCCTGCAGCTACTCCCCCATCCACCAATGGAAACACCCAATTTATGTAAGAAGTTAAAGAGTAACTAAACTTTTAATTACCTTTTTGGTAAAATCTCCCTAATGCCATAATAATACTTTTTTGTAATATACTTTAAGGCATTTTGTATTTTTGATCGATTTTTTTCCTCCCTAAAGCACACCTTTCCCTGTGTGCTTAAATCCACTTTTCTGTACACCGCTGACTTCTCAGCGGTGTACGGAGTACAGAGTTTACAGTCACTTGATTTGATTTGATTTCATTCAACTTTATTGTCATTACATATGTATAATATAGGGTAACGAAATACAGTTTGTATCCAATCAGAAGTGCAAAGAGCAGCAAGTGCAATAAAAAACAAGTTACAGTGGATATAAAAAGTCTACACACCCCTGTTAGGCTACTTTCACACTAGCGTTCGGAGCGGATCCGTCTGATGTTTCATCAGACGGATCCGCTCCGATAATGCAGACGTTCGCATCCGTTCAGAACGGATGCGTCTGCATTAAAACTTAGAAAATTTTCTAAGTGTGAAAGTTGTCTGAGCGGATCCGTTCAGACTTTACATTGAAAGTCAATGGGGAACGGATCCGTTTGAAGATTGAGCCATATTGTGTCATCTTCAAGCGGATCCGTCCCCATTGACTTCCATTGTAAGTCTGGACGGATCCGCTCGCCTCCGCACGGCCAGGCGGACACCCGAACGCTGCAAGCAACGTTCAGGTGTCCACTCACTGAGCGGAGCGGAGGCTGAACGCTGGCAGGCGGATGCATTCTCAGTGGACCCGCCTCCACTGAGAATGCATTGGGGCCAGACGGATGCGTTCGGGACCGCTCGTGAGCCCCTTCAAACGGAGCGCACGAGCGGACACCCGAACGCTAGTGTGAAAGTAGCCTTAAAATGTCAGGTTTCTGTGATGTAAAAAAATGAGACAAAAATAAATAATTTCAGAACTTTTTCCACCTTTAATGTGACCTATAAACTGTACAACTCAAGTGAAAAATGAACTGAAATATTTTAGGTAGAGGAAATAAAAAAATAAAAAATATATAATATGGTTGCATAAGTGTGCACACCTTTAAACTAATACTTTGTTGAAGCACCTTTTGATTTTATTACAGCACTCAGTCTTTTTGAGTATGAGTCTATCAGCATGGCATATTTTGACTTGGCAAGGTTTGCCTACTCTTCTTTGCAAAAACACTCCAAATCTGTCAGATTGCGAGGGCATCTCCTGTGCACAGCCCTCTTCAGATCACCCCACAGATTTTCAATCGGATTCAGGTCTGGGCTCTGGCTGGGCCATTCCAAAACTTTAATCTTCTTCTGGTGAAGCCATTCCTTTGTTGATTTGGATGTATGCTTTGGGTGGTTGTCATGTTGAAAGATAAAGTTCCTCTTCATGTTCATCTTTCTAGCAGAAGCCTAAAGGTTTTGTGCCAATATTGACTGGTATTTGGAACTGTTCATAATTCCCTCTAGCTTAACTAAGGCCCCAGTTCCAGCTGAATAAAAACAGCCCCAAAGCATGATGCTGCCACCATCATGCTTCACTGTGGGTTTGGTGTTCTTTTGGTGATGTGCAGTGTTGTTTTTGCGCCAAACATATCTTTTGGAATCATGGCCAAAAAGTTCAGCCTTGGTTTCATCAGACCATAACACCTTTTCCCACATGCTTTTGGGAGACTTCAGATGTGTTTTTGAAAATGTAGCCTGGCTTTGATATTTCTCTTCGTAAGAAAAGGCTTTCATCTTTCCACTCTACCCCATAGCCCAGACATATGAAGAATATGGGAGATTGTTGTTACATGTACCACATAGCCAGTACTTGCCAGATATTCCTGCAGCACCTTTAATATTGCTGTAGGCCTCTTGGTAGCCTCTCAGACCAGTTTTCTTCTTGTCTTTTCATCAATTTTGGAGGGACGTCCAGTTCTTGGTAATGTCCCTGTTGTGCCATATTTTCTCCACTTGATGATGACTGTCTTCACTGTGTTCCATGGTAGATCTAATGCCATGGAAATTCTTTTGTACCCTTATCCTGACTGATACCTTTTAACAATGAGATCCCTCTTATGCTTTGGAAGCTCTCTGTGGACCATGGCTTTTGCTGTGGGATGAGACTAAGAAAATTTCAGGAAAGACCAACTAGAGCAGGCATGCGCAACCTGCGGCCCTCCAGCTGTTGTAAAACTACAACTCCCACAATGCCCTGCTGTAGGCTGATAGCTGTAGGCTGTTCGGGCATGCTGGGAGTTGTAATCACAATGTAGGAGAATAAATATACAGCGGCACTCACCAGTGTGTTGAAACAGTTGCAGTACTTTTATTCCATAAATCAGATGTAGCAGGGGGCAGACAATTCTTAGTCACGCATTAACAGCGACGGCCGTTTCGCGCTACAATCGCTTCCTCGGGCTGTGCGTCGGGCGGTACGCACAGCCCGAGGAAGCGCTTGCAGCGCGAAAAGGTCGTCACTGTTTATGTGTGACTAAGAATTGTCTGCCCCCTGCTACATCTGATTTATGGAATAAAAGTACTGCAACTGTTTCAACACACTGGTGAGTGCCGCTGTATATTTCTTCTCCTACATTGTGGTTACATGCATCTTACCTACTACGATCAGCTGTGCACCACCGGCAGTGTGTATCCTCATCAGCCCTGAGATGCGTCTGGCTACTTGCGAATTGTTTGTGTGGCTGTGCCGCCCCCTCTTTATCTATGTGAATTATGCTGGGAGTTGTAGTTTTGCAACGGCTGGAGGGCCGTGGGTTGAGCATGCCTGAACTAGAGCAGCTGAACTTTATTTGGTGTTAATCAGAGGTACTTTAAATGATGGCCGGTGTATGCTGACTCCTATTTAACATGATTTTGAATGTGATTGCTTAATTCTGAACACAGCTACATCCCCAGTTATAAGCAATATTATGCAACCACATTATTTTTTGTTTTTTTTGTTTTCTTCCCTCCACTTAGTAGATTTCAGCTTGTTTTTGAATTGAGTGGTACAGTTTATAGGTCACATTAAAGGTGGAAAAAGTTCTGAAATGATTTATCTTTGTCAAATTTTTTTACATCACAGAAACCTGACATTATAACAGGGGTGTGTAGACTTTTTATATCCACTGTATATACAGATAAGGAGCGTGTAGAAAGGAGGAATAGTTATGTACAAATAAGTTAGGTATAAAGGTGTTTATATTGCTATATAGAGAGCAAATATACAGATGTACACATATATACAGATATGCAAATGTGCTAATGTGTACATATATACAGATATACAGATGAACAGTTTCTATATTGCTATACAGATGGCAAATATACAGATGTACTATGAACAATTATACTGATGTGCTACGTATATACAAATTTACAGATGTATAGTAAAACGATCTGCTATGCTATGAATGAATTTAGTAATCTTCCGGGGAGCACGGGCAGGAGCAGCAATGTTTGCTCTTGCCCGTACTCCGTTTCCTGCGACTTCATTTATAAAATGTAGACGCTGTACTCCGTACACCACTGAGAAGTCAACGGTGTACAGAAAAGTGGATTTAAAGCGCACAGGGAAAGGTGTGCTTTAAGGAGGGAAATGTCTATTAAAAATACAAAATGTCTTAATAAAATATATTACAAAAAGTATTATTATGGCATTAGGGATATTTTACCAAAAAGTTCATCAAAAGTTTACTTACTCTTTAAACAAATACCCCTGATGGAAGTGTAATCTAAGAAAAAGGTGCTGTAAGTATTTCTACAGGTTTCTGGAACAATAATGTTGCCTAATATGTTGGTGACAGCAAATCGACATGTCAGGGGTGTATATTTTGGACTGATAGATATTTCTATCAATTGCATAAAGTGTATGCATCTAATACTGTGCAAAAATATATTAAAAACAACTTCTGTATTAGCCAGATAGTAATTACATAAGTTTATACAGGGTCAGACTGGGGTACCTAGGGCCCACCCGTAAAATTTATTTTAGAGGTCCACCATACGGGTACATTCAAATATAATAAATAATCTAACAAGTTTTTTATCTGAACATAGGCGGGTTGAGGGGCTGTACATTGAATATATGTATATAGTGCAGTAAGTTTACTGTGTTATGTGCCACTTGTACAGGGGGTGGGAGACTAGGGGCCTGCCTTGCTCAGGGGCCCACCGGGGGATTCACCTGTACCCCTGTGGGCCAGTTCAAGCCTGAGTTTATCCATCTACCACCTACAGTATGTACCACATAACAAGCTCTTGGCTAACAAAATCCTTCCTTGCTTTGAAACAAGAGAAGCTGTTTCATGACAGCCCAATGGCGAATAATCCTCATTTCAATAAAAGATTTCTTGCAAATTGCAGACACCGTCCTTTAACCTCTGTGTAGGAATGTGGAAGTATGTCTCAGAGTGAACTTAAAACTCAGTTGATACAGTGGATAAAGGGAGCAGACAAGCGGAAACTTTCTAAACTACTCTCCTAGATGACCTGTCCTTAAAAGCTTTATGTGCTGTTATCGCAGGGCTACAAGCCAGATGTGATTCAATCCACTCTCCGTATACCATGAGAATTGAGTTGCTCTGAGAATACTTGGGCTGTGAAATAAAAAAGGGCGAGTAGAAAACATAGATGCAGCTGCTTCTCAGGAAACCTCAATGCTAAACTTTTTTTCTATGCTTTTCCGCTGGGATGCAGCATGAAATTATCCTGCAATACGGTGCCCAAATAATGACGTGCAATAACCATATAATCTTGCCTACGGCCATATGTACACGGCCGTTGATTGGCGGTTCCGTGCATTGGGGACCGCAATTTGCGGTCCCCAATGCACTGGCAACATCCGTGTGGATTCCGCAGATAGATCCAGACCCATTCTACTTGAATGGGTCTGTGGTCCGTCCACACCACCAAAAAAGTAGTGCATGCGCTACTTTTTTGAAATGAGGAGGAATGGACAGAAACCCCATGGAGCCCCTCTGTAGTGTTTCCGTGGGGTTCAGTGCCTCCGTTACACGCTGGACCTTCCGGATTGCAGACCCATTCAAGTGAATGGGTCTGCATCTGTGATGCGGGGTGCACATGGCTGATGCTCACCTAGCAATAACATCCAAATAGGGATAATTGAATTTCCAGAAATTCAATTTGGGTTTCAGAACCAAATCGATTCTACACAAATCAAAAGTTCTTCAATCTCTTTGAAAATCTGTAAATTATATTCTGGTGCTCTCTCTCTCTCTCTCTCTCTGCAAAAATTCTACTGAATCAAATCACATGAAAGATTGATTCCATAAAACCCATATTTTTGAAAAAATTCTGTAAAATTGTAATTCTGTAGAGTTCATTCGCTCATATCTATATCCAACCCATTCCAGTCGCTACCAACACTGCGCCATGTGCCCTGATTCTTCCGGTTCTCTAAAATGTCGCTCTCTTTGGGTCTCGCAAGAAATGGCGCAAAAAAAACAGCACCACTCAGATAGGAGATGAATCTTATTTATTGTGAATGGATCAGCATAAAAGAACAATGCGTTTCAAGGATACCAAGGTCCCCTTCATCAGGTTAGCTTGCTGGACTTTCTTTGGGTCTAACAGGACACGCATCAGTTGGAGAAGAGACATCTGAGGTGCACTGCTTTTGAGAAAAAATATGGTGTACAGAAGAGTGGAATTCATGGAGATGTCAACGACACTCGTCTGACAGGTCCAGGCCCTCGTGTTCTGTTAACTGCTGTGACAAGAAACATTTTCACGGTTTCCTGTAAGCTTACTATGGGAATGCTCACATCTGTCAGCTGCATATTATGATACCTATATACTGTGCACAGAGTATACTCTCTTCTCTTACCCAACCTGCTGTCTAGTGGCTGATAGATTGGCGATGGACTATTCTGTTTTCAGACATCTCCTACCACATTACAAAGATAATACAAAATAATAATAAGCCAAAGAATTAGTTGACATTTTGGATAAACATTATGGTAAGGGGTCCTAAGATTCACCACACAAACAAATCAAATTTGTCTTGATTTTCCCAGAAATTTGGGCTCCAGCCCAGTCAAAATCTTTTGCAATTCAGATGATTCTTTCAAAATAGAGTCCAGTCCTAGTCCTGGTGCCTTGCTAGTGCTGGACTTCTAGGTTCAAATCTGACCAAGGACAACATCTGAGTTTGTGTGGGTTTCCACTAGGTACTCTGGTTTCCTCCCACAGTCCAACAAATAAATAGGGTGCCTCAAAGTGTCATACATGACTTTTCAGGGCAATCTGAGCACTTTCGATTTAGGTTGAATTTATTTGTACCCATATTTGTCAACTGATTTGTTTGAATCAGACCCAAAAAGAATTTCAAGAAATCTGCTCATCTCTAATGATCACAATTAGTTGAATGTTATGCAATATTGAATATTGTAAAGACACTTCTAGGCACTTTATATACTGACTTAGCAGTTCTAAAGTTGACTTTGATATCATGTTACAAAAGCCAGTGAAAGCCGTTGAAAAGTTAGTTAAATGCTTCTTGTCATTGCACTCCCTTTATAGTTTATGGGGTATCTGGCAATGCTGGATTTGGTGAACTCCAGCAGAGTGTTCTTTGCCAGCACAGCCTGACAGATTTATCGGAGATGTGAACACAGCCTAAACCCGTTAAGAACCAAGATTAGGATTGCTACATCTATAATTGGATTTTTTTGCATGGTCACAGTTTGCTAACCCTGGTTATACTCCCTACAGCCTTATCTCTCTTGACTCCTGTTTCCTGTTCCTTATCTTGTGTTATCTTGGAATGTCTTATTGATGTGTACACAAATCCAATTACTATATAAATGTCTTATAAAGATAATACCCAGGACACAGGGAAACCTATGTTTACCTTACATGGCATACAAATGTATTCCAATAAATGTAATTGCCCAATCTGATTTTTCTCTTTGTTACAGAAATATGTACGATACATTGAGAAATACGATCTTCGAGTCATCTCTCCAGTCTCCATGTTTACTTTATTGTCCCACTGGCTTCATTACAATTTCGAAACAGTTCACAGGCCTCTGTGCCTGCCATGTCTCAAGATTAGATGCCTTTCACACAGTGTTTGGAATTAGGTAGAGCTTGCTGTATTTTACCAAGCTACAAAAAAAAAAAAAGTTTTATCTCCCATAGGATGTGGAGCTGTAAAAAGTGTCATTGGCCTGGAGGTAAATAGAAAAAGCTGTACTTTAAATGGAAAAGGCTATGGAGAAATGTATGCTGGCGCTGCAGTTTGTTAATCTAAGGATCTCAGTAGAGGCAACAAGAGTAATGCTATCTCCAATTACACTGCAAAAATTGAACACAGTCATCTAAGGCAAATGGTGTGCTGAAATCTGGCAAGATGCGGAGTTTAGATTACAGTATTATTATGTTACATATTATAAGCAGTGACAAGCATAATAGATGTAGAATGTTTTATTTTCCTATAATTTATACAAAAAATCTGACATTACAGTATATTAATCTCTTGAAAACAAAATCACATAGAAGAATTCACATTATAAATAACTTTTAATGATAATTAGAGGCTGCAAGATTGTTTAGTCATAGTAATTTATAACACATTCGACAATTAATCATATTAATAATAATAAGTAACTTACAAAACAGTGCACTAATCAATCTTATGTCCACGTCCTGAATGTGTTCTGTAGTGTTCCCAGGGCCGGAGCTATAATAAGGCAGACCAAGCGGCTGCCTTAGGCTAGGTTCACACCTAATCGTTTTACAGCGCGTTCCTACGCGCTGTAAAACGCTCAACATACAAAAAACAATGTTTCCCTATGGGCATGGTTCTCACCTGAGCGTTTTACAGCATGTACGAACGCGCTGTAAAACGCCCTACGCCCCAAGAAGTACAGGAGCTTCTTTGGGGCGTATTGTCGCGTGTAACACCTCTGTTTTTCATTGTACGCCTCTGTGGTCAATAGCAAGAACGCGTGTATGACGAGCGTTTCCAAAATACAAAAATGCCCGATAAAAACGCCTGTAAACAGCGCTTATCGAATACGCTCAGGTGTGAACCCAGCCTTAGGGCGCAGAGACGGGGGTGCGGAAAAAATGAAACTTTTTAAAAAGAATACCCTGTATTTTTCGCCCCTGGGTCTTATGGGGCAAATACTAATGAAGCGCTTCCATTTTGGAATTGATTCATTAGTACCGAAGGACCGGGAATCGGTGAAGGATCTTCACTCACCGCTTCCTGGTCCTCCGCTCGGTTGTCTGCTGTGCAGGGCTGCACACCATGTGACCTCACTGTGCGCAGCCTTCACAGCTGACAGCCAAGAACCAGGAAGAAGAGTGAGCGCTGGTGGTGAGGAGCGGCGGCGTCAAGGAGCAGGAGAGGTAAGTTATTTTTTTTATATTTTATTTGCGCTGATGGCTGACATGGGGGGGCATGATTGATGGCATGGGGCATGATGGCTGACATGGGGGCATGATGGCTGACATGGGGGCATGTGTCACGGCTGAGGATGGGGAAAACCCTCAGCCGTGCGGTATCAGCAGATGGAGTCGCTGCAAGGCCAGGACAGAGAATTAGGGAGCTGGTCACCTCCTACACATCCCTAACTCTGACCCTGTCTCCTATCCGTATGAGCCAAGGTAGGAGGGCTCATACTCCGTAACCTGATATTCCTGCTCGCCCTCAGGGTGGCCCTGGACTAGGAGCAGGGTAAGACGACCCGTTCCTCCTAGACACGGAGGAACAGGAGTCTCACTGGCCAAGCTACATAGAAAGGGGAACATAAACAGACATATGGCAATGACAGGTAAGTGAGACTAGTTCTACACTTACCTGCCACAGACACACAACCTGGAACCCACGTGCAAGTGCTGCTATCAACAACCAACATAAAGGACACAGCACACAGCAGACATCACACGGGAACCCAGTAAACCATATGCTGCAATAACAGATAAACAATAAACTAACACCAGATATAACGTTTATGACAACCAGGGTGGCCCTCACTGGCAGATAAGTGTGGAACTAGTCTCACTTACCTGTCATTGCCATATGTCTGTTTATGTTCCCCTTTCTATGTAGCTTGGCCAGTGAGACTCCTGTTCCTCCGTGTCTAGGAGGAACGGGTCGTCTTACCCTGCTCCTAGTCCAGGGCCACCCTGAGGGCGAGCAGGAATATCAGGTTACGGAGTATGAGCCCTCCTACCTTCAGGGTTGGCTCATACGAATAGGAGACAGGGTCAGAGTTAGGGATGTGTAGGAGGTGACCAGCTCCCTAATTCTCTGTCCTGGCCTTGCAGCGACTCCATCTGCTGATACCGCACGGCTGAGGGTTTTCCCCATCCTCAGCCGTGACAGTACCAAGACCGTAGGCAACTGCATGCCGTTAAGAGTCACGACCATGACCATGGCCGTGACACTCCCACCCCTCAAAGCCCCCCCACCAAAAAAAAGGAAACTGGTGCGGGACCCAACAAGGGCATAGGAGAAGGGGAATCAGTGTCAGAATATGCGTCTCCCCAGGACTGTGGAACTAGTCTCACTTACCTGTCATTGCCATATGTCTGTTTATGTTCCCCTTTCTATGTAGCTTGGCCAGTGAGACTCCTGTTCCTCCGTGTCTAGGAGGAACGGGTCGTCTTACCCTGCTCCTAGTCCAGGGCCACCCTGAGGGTGAGCAGGAATATCAGGTTCCGGAGTATGAGCCCTCCTACCTTCAGGGTTGGCTCATACAGATAGGAGACAGGGTCAGAGTTAGGGATGTGTAGGAGGTGACCAGCTCCCTAATTCTCTGTCCTGGCCTTGCAGCGACTCCATCTGCTGATACCGCACGGCTGAGGGTTTTCCCCATCCTCAGCCGTGACAGTATGACAACCAGGTTGGCCCTCACTGGCAGATGGTAAATAAGCAGGAGGATGTCTCCAGCAAGCATGGCTGAAGCACCCTCTCTGACTACTGCCTTCCACTGAGGCTTTATAGGGCCAAGTAGCCACACCCACAGTCAGACACACCCAGTGCACACACACACTAGGAAGGAGGTTAACCCTTCCAAAACCAGGGAAGGGAAAACAACAACTTAAAGGGGAAGTGCACACAAAACATATAACACCCCGTGCACACCGATAAAAGGCACACCTATAAAGAGAGGTTGCCAGGTGCAACCACATGCTTACTGCAGCAAGCTGCCTAGCACCGCTCAGGCTGCTCTGCTGCCACATACACAATGTTGCCAGCGGCAACCACAGGTGAGGAAACATACTATAGCCCTCACCTGTGATTGACAACAACACCAAGACCGCAGGCAACTGCATGCGGTTAAGAGTCACGACCATGACCTTGGCCGTGACAGCATGATGGCTGACATGGGGGCATGATGGCTGACATAGTGGCATGATGCCTGACATGGGGGCATGATGGCTGACATGGGGGCATGATGGCTGACATGGGGGGCTGATGCCTGACATGGGGGTCTGATCTGAGGCATTGGGGGTCTGATCTGAGGTCTGATTAACATTGGGGGTCTGATTGCTGGTCTGACCTGAGATGCAATGGAAAATATTTTTTTCTTATTATCCTCCTCTAAAACCTAGGTGCGTTTTATGGGCTGGTGCGTCTTAGAGTGTGAAAAATACGGTCCTCAAACCAGCGATTGTCTGAAGCAGAGAGAAGATACCATGACCACACAGAGGAGAGAAGCCAGCTGCTGCAGACGGGACCAGGGCCAGGTGAGCTGCGAAGGGGGAGGGGGCGCCAAAATGTAGCTTCGCTTGTGTTGGCAAAAATCCTTGCACCGGCCCTGAATGTTCCATCATGGTTCTTGTGTTCTTGACAGCAAAAAAATATAGTCTGCTCTACAGTGCTCTACTTACCATCAAAAAACACTGGAACCCCTGATGTAAACCTGTGTCCTGGCCGACCGATTCCATCCAAGTCCAAATCAATTGTAGCCTAATTAAAAGTTCTTCAATTGGCCTAAAAATGTTTTACAAAACTTGTTTTACAAAAAATGGGTAGATGGTTTTTCTGGATATAATTTTTTGAAGTCACTTCATGTATTCTACTTCCTGACCTAGTTCTTTAACTTCCTCTTGGTCCGGGCTTTTAGCACGGCAAGCAGCCTTGATTGACTTTCTCCGTTGGACCATTCACTGTGGTCAGAGAGGGAAGGGAATAAGCGACTCAATTAGAGTATCACATGTTACACTGATAAGTGCAATGCTCTTCTGTGGGCTTCTTTATCTAGGCCTATCAAGACAACAATAGATCTCTGAAACTGTTATCAGCTCACTATTATCACAAGGATTACCATTCAGATAACATGCTCCCTCACAGTAGCAGTAAACTGACAATGGGTTCACTATCTATATAGAAGTTTTATCTGTCTGTCCTGATTGCTACCGTAGGACAATACCTTATATTAAATTTTCAATGGTATAGCACTGCAGTGATGAAAAAGAAAAAACAGGCAACAATTTAAAAAAAATTGACTTGTTTATAAAAAAAAGTTAAAAAAATACCTTTTTCTGATGCAAGTATCCCTTGAAAGACCTGACAAAATATAATATAGATACCAATTTAATGTGACTTTTGAGTGTCTTTCCCCTCACCCCTTCCTCTACCTTTGACCTAAACACTGGCCAGAGTGCCAAGATGCTGGTTTAAATCACCTTTCAGGAAACCTACACAAGCACAGGAAGAGAATGCAAACTTCATGGTCAGATATGAAGCCAGGATCCCAATGCTACAAGGCACCAGTGCAAACCTCTGAGCCACCTGTCACGGCTGTATGTGAGCAACAAGAGTATACACAATAAAAAGAGCTACTGACCGGACTCAAACTAGGGAGGATAAAGGGTGACCCCTGTCAGACCCTCAAAGCTCTCCCTATGCTGCTAAAGCACATGCTCGGATCCAAATGGCGGAACGAGTCATGCCCGCGTACCTAAGACTGATGACCACTGTAACCCCTACAATAGTGGAAGGGGCACGGCCACCGGTGCCCTGTTCAGTATATGGAGGGAACCGTGGCCACCTCAGATCCAGTCAGAAAATAACCAGGTACACAACAATGTCTGCACACTTAGCTGAAGGTGCTGCAGCCGCAGAGAAGACGGATCCAAGGACAGCTGGCAATATCCGGAGTGCTTGCTGCAGCAGAACACAGGTCCAGTGAACTGATAGCTACAAGTGAAGATACTCAAGCAAGAGTTACAACTGAAATGAGAAATATAATCCACGCCCTACAATAGGAGGAGGGGTGATTTAAAGGCAGGGAAATCAACCGCAGGAGGAACAGCTGGGAGGAAGGAAACAGAAAGTAAAGACTTCATCACAGGGGCGGAGAAACAGAACAGTGAGAACTCCTCCAAACTCTAGTAGTGACATCATCACAGGGGTGGAGAAACAGAGCTGTGAGAACGTCTCAAAGCTCTGTTAGTGACAGTACCCCCACCTCTACGGGTGGACTCCGGACACCCAGGACCCACCTTCTCAGGATGAGCCCTATGAAATGCCCTGATGAGGCGAGTGGCTTTAATGTCCGACACCGGAACCCACATCCTCTCCTCAGGACCATAACCCTTCCAATGAACGAGGTACTGAAGAGAACCGCGGACAATGCGAGAGTCCACAATTCTGGAAACCTCAAACTCCAGATTGCCATCAACCAAAATCGGAGGAGGAGGCAAAGAGGAGGGTACCGTGGGCTGGACATATGGTTTTAAGAGAGATCTGTGAAATACATTATGTATCTTCCAAACCCGTGGAAGATCAAGACGGAAGGCAACAGGATTGATGACTGACAAGATTTTATAAGGCCCAATAAACTTGGGACCCAATTTCCAGGAGGGAACCTTCAGTTTAATATTTCTTGTAGACAACCACACCAGATCACCCACATTCAGGTCCGGACCAGGCACACGTCTCTTATCAGCCACACGCTTATACTTCTCACTCATCTTTCTAAGATTACTCTGAATCTTTTGCCAAATGGTAGACAAAGACGAGGAAAATCTCTCCTCCTCAGGTAAACCAGAAAGAGCCCCTCCCGAGAATGTCCCAAACTGCGGATGGAACCCATATGCACCAAAGAATGGTGACTTATCAGAAGATTCCTGACGACGGTTGTTCAGAGCAAACTCAGCAAGAGGGAGAAATGAACACCAATCCTCCTGGTTCTCTGCCACAAAACAGCGCAAATATGTCTCCAGATTCTGATTGAGGCACTCAGTCTGACCATTCGACTGCGGGTGAAAAGCAGAAGAGAAGGACAGCCGAACCCCCAGGCGAGAACAGAAAGCCTTCCAGAACCTGGACACAAACTGCGTGCCTCTATCAGAAACAATATCAGAGGGAATGCCGTGCAATTTAACAATATGGTCGACAAAAGCTTGCGCCAACGTTTTAGCATTGGGTAAACCAGGGAAAGGTACGAAATGAGCCATCTTGCTAAAACGGTCCACCACCACCAGGATCACCGACTTCCCCGAGGAACGAGGAAGATCCGTGATAAAGTCCATGGACAGGTGTGTCCAAGGACGGGAAGTTATGGGTAACGGGAGAAGGGAACCTGAAGGCCGTGAACGAGGGACCTTAGCGCGAGCGCACGTCTCACAAGCAGCCACAAAACCCTCCACCGACTTACGAAGAGCCGGCCACCAAAATCTCCGAGCAATGAGATCTACCGTGGCTCTACTCCCGGGGTGACCAGCAAGAACCGTATCATGATGCTCCTTGAAGAGTTTGTGACGTAGCTCAGGAGGCACGAACAACTTCCCAGAAGGACAACGGGCAGGTGCCTCAGTCTGGGCAGCCTGGACCTCGGCCTCCAAATCGGAATATAGAGCAGAAACAACTACCCCCTCCGCCAAAATGGGACCCGGGTCCTCGGAGTTTCCTCCTCCCGGAAAACAGCGAGAGAGAGCATCAGCCTTCACATTTTTGATCCCAGGTCGGAATGTAACGACAAAATTGAATCTGGAGAAGAACAGAGACCATCTGGCCTGTCTCGGATTCATACGCCTGGCCGACTCCAAGTATGCCAGATTCTTATGGTTGGTAAAAACGGTGATAGGGTGCCTGGCCCCCTCCAACCAATGGCGCCATTCCTCGAAAGCCAACTTGATGGCCAACAACTCCCTATCTCCCACATCATAGTTTCTCTCTGCCGGGGAGAGTTTTTTTAGAGAAAAAGGCACAGGGTCGCCATTTGGCAGGAGAAGGGCCCTGGGACAAAACTGCACCTACACCACCCTCGGAAGCATCCACCTCAACAATAAAAGGTAAGGAAACATCGGGATGCACCAAGACGGGAGCAGACGCAAAACTCTCTTTAATCTTAGAAAAGGCTGCAAGCGCCTCCTCCGACCAAGAGGAAAAATCCGCCCCCTTTTTTGTCATGTCAGTAAGGGGTTTGACAACAGAGGAATAATTCAAAATGAACTTTCTGTAATAGTTCGCAAAACCCAGAAAGCGCATCAATGCCTTCTGATTCTCAGGAAGCTCCCACTCAAGTACAGCACGGACCTTCTCCGGATCCATGCGAAAACCAGAAGCAGAGAGGAGAAAACCCAGAAATTGAATCTCCGATACCATAAAAAGACATTTCTCCAGCTTGGCGTACAATTTATTTTCCCGCAGAATCTGCACAACCTGAAAAAGATGATCCTGATGGGTCTGAACATCAGGGGAAAAAATCAAAATATCATCAAGATACACCAATACAAATTTCCCCATTAAATGGTAGAAAATACTATTAACAAAATGCTGAAAGACGGCCGGAGCATTCATCAGGCCGAAAGGCATAACGAGATTCTCGAAATGCCCGTTAGGGGTATTAAAGGCCGTTTTCCATTCATCCCCCTCTCTGACCCTGACCAGGTTGTACGCGCCTCTCAAATCCAATTTGGAAAACACCTTGGCCCCAACAATTTGGTTGAAGAGGTCCGGGATCAGAGGAAGGGGATAGGGATCGCGAATCGTGATACTGTTCAGCTCCCTAAAATCTAGGCAAGGTCTCAGAGAGCCATCTTTTTTTTTAACAAAAAAAAACTCCGCGGCCACAGGTGACTTTGAGGGACGAATATGCCCCTTATCGAGACTCTCGGAGATATAAGTTCGCATTGCGATTCTTTCCGGTTGTGAGAGATAGTAGAGGCGTGCTTTTGGCAGCTTGGCGCTGGGAATGAGGTTAATGGGACAGTCAAACTCCCGGTGAGGAGGTAGCTCCTGAACACCGCTCTCGGAAAACACGTCCGAGAAATCAGAGAGAAATGATGGCACAGTTTTAGTAGACACCTCTGCAAAAGTCGCTGTGAGACAATTCTCTCTACAAAAGTCACTCCACTCATTTATTTGCCTTCCTTGCCAATCAATAGTGGGGTTATGTCTAGTGAGCCAGGGTAACCCCAAAACTAGAGGAGAAGGCAATCCGTTAAGGACAAAACAAGATATATCCTCCACATGAGTGTCACCTACAGCTAGCCGGATATTGTGAACAATGCCCTTCAGAGATCTCTGTGAGAGTGGAGCAGAGTCAATAGCAAAAACAGGTATATCCTTTTCTAATGTGCAAACCTGAAAACCATGCATGGCTACAAATTGAGTGTCAATAAGATTGACGGCCGCTCCACTATCGACAAAAATCTCACAAGAAATGACTTTGCTCTCTAGCGCCACCCTGGCAGACAGGAGAAAACGGGAACTGCAGGTCAGAGGAAAAGCATCAATTCCTACATCAACTTTGCCCAAAGTAGCAGATGAAGCAGAATTTGATGATTTACCTTTTGAGGTTTTTCTCTTATTATCGCTCTTATTACAGTTCAAGAATCTACTAGACGGACAAACATTTGCCAAATGACCTATGCCCCCACAACAAAAACACACCATACTCTGAGGACTAAATCCTCTTTTATCAGGGGCAAGTCGACCTAGCTGCATGGGCTCCTCCTCAGAGGGGAGCGAGACAGGATGAGGCCCCTGCACCCTGAATGAGTCCAACCATTGCCCCTAGACTGACAATGGCTGGACAGAGAGGTCTTGTTTCTTTCTCTTAGACGCCTGTCAAGGCGTACCGCCAATGACATGGCAGACTCTAAGGACGTTGGTCTCTCATGGAAAGCAAACGCATCTTTCAATCTCTCTGAGAGACCATGACAGAACTGACTCCGGAGTGCAGCATCATTCCAACCTGAATCAGCTGCCCATCTCCGAAATTCAGAACAATAAAGCTCCGCAGACCGTTTGTTCTGGCATAAAACACGTAAGTTAGATTCGGCCAGAGCAACACCATCCGGGTCATCATATATCTGCCCCAGGGCCACAAAAAATCTTTCCACGGATCGAAGGGAGGGATCCCCTGATGGCAGCGAAAAAGCCCAAGTCTGAGCATTACCCCTGAGCAGGGAGATGACAATCCTCACCCTCTGCTCCTCCTTACCAGAGGAGTGGGGACACAAGCAAAAATGGAGTTTGCATGCCTCTCTGAAGCGAACAAAATTCTCACTGCCCCCGGAAAACGTTTCCGGAAGTGAGACCTTTGGCTCGCAACAGACTCCATGAGCCGGAGCAGAGCCCAATGCTTGAAGCTGAGTCATAGATTGACGGAGATCCGCTACTTCCAAAGAAAGACCCTGCATGCGGTCAACCAGGCCAGAAAGCGGATCCATGTCAAAAAAGGACGGTTTTGGTGGATTATAATGTCACGGCTGTATGTGAGCAACAAGAGTATACACAGTAAAAAGAGCTACTGACCGGACCCAAACTAGGGAGGATAAAGGGTGACCCCTGTCAGACCCTCAAAGCTCTCCCTATGCTGCTAAAGCACATGCCTAGATCCAAATGGCGGAACGAGGCATGCCCGCGTACCTAAGACTGATGACCACTGTAACCCCTACAATAGTGGAAGGGGCACGGCCACCGGTGCCCTGCTCAGTATATGGAGGGAACCGTGGCCACCTCAGATCCAGTCAGAAAATAACCAGGTACACAACAATGTCTGCACACTTAGCTGAAGGTGCTGCAGCCGCAGAGAAGACGGATCCAAGGACAGCTGGCAATATCCGGAGTGCTTGCTGCAGCAGAACACAGGTCCAGTGAACTGATAGCTACAAGTGAAGATACTCAAGCAAGAGCTACAACTGAAATGAGAAATATAATCCACGCCCTACAATAGGAGGAGGGGTGATTTAAAGGCAGGGAAATCAACCGCAGGAGGAACAGCTGGGAGGAAGGAAACAGAAAGTAAAGACTTCATCACAGAGGCTGAGAAACAGAACAGTGAGAACTCCTCCAAACTCTAGTAGTGACATCATCACAGGGGTGGATAAACAGAGCTGTGAGAACGTCTCAAAGCTCTGGTAGTGACACCACCATGCTGCCATTTTCATCCATATTGGCTGTCATAGTTCTTCAAAATGGCCATGCGTGTTCAAAGAATTGGGTGATAGACAAAAATCTAAAAATCTGTCTGGGAACACTCTTTCAGAGAAAGATCTTTCGTCTATCAGAAAATTCAAAACATGGCTGACTTCTTTTCAAACAAAATGGCCTGTCTTTAATCAGCTAAAAATGTTCATTTGTTGTCAAATTTCATCCAACAAATGATTGTTTTGGTTAAAATTGTGCATTTTGATCAACTTTATATTAAGTTATAGAGCGACTTCTCGGACTGCTTTCCTGCCAAATAAATTATCTTACCATAGAATTCAAGGAACCAAATATTTTATCAGGGATCCATACAGAACTATTTATAAAACGGGGAAAATTGACCATTTGTCTTACGATTATCCTTGCAGAAATAGAGGAAGAAGATTTCATATAATGAGCTTTGTGACACTGATAAAAGCAGGAAAACTTTGAGAGACAGATAGTCACTCACCTTCTGGGAAACCCATATGCCCAGGTATTTCATTTTAACAACTCACAACAAATCACATCTTCCAAACCTAACTCTGCCTTCTTATCCAGTGTGGATTTCATCTAATCTTCATTATGAAGAGTGTACTATATTTCTTAACCATCTCAGCTCCCCTAGCTTAAACACCCTTAATGACCAGGCCACTTTTTACACTTCTGCACTACACTACTTTCACCGTTTATTGCTCGGTCATGCAACTTACCACCCAAATGAATTTTACCTCCTTTTCTTCTCACTAATAGAGCTTTCATTTGGTGGTATTTCATTGCTGCTGACATTTTTACTTTTTTTGTTATTAATTGAAATTTACCGATTTTTTGGCAAAAAAATGACATTTTTCATTTTCTGTTGTAAATTTTTTTTAAAAAAAACGACATCCATATATAAATTTTTCTCTAAATTTATTGTTCTACATGTCTTTGATAAAAAAAAAATGTTTGGGTAATAAAAAAAAATGGTTTGGGTAAAAGCTATAGCGTTTACAAACTATTGTACAAAAATGTGAATTTCCGCTTTTTGAAACAGCTCTGACTTTCTGAGCACCTGTCATGTTTACTGAGGTTCTACAATGCCCAGACAGTAGAAAAACCCCACAAATGACCCCATTTCGGAAAGTAGACACCCAAAGGTATTCGCTGATGGGCATAGTGAGTTCATAGAACTTTTAATTTTTTGTCACAAGTTAGCGGAAAATGATGATTTTTTATATATTTTTTTTTCCTTACAAAGTCTCATTTTCCGCTAACTTGTGACAAAAAATAAAAAATTCTAGGAACTCGCCATGCCCCTCACGGAATACCTTGGGAGAGTTTTGCGTCTGCTCCCGTCTTGGTGCATCCCGATGTTTCCTTACCTTTTATTGTTGAGGTGGATGCTTCCGAGGGTGGTGTAGGTGCAGTTTTGTCCCAGGGCCCTTCTCCTGCCAAATGGCGACCCTGTGCCTTTTTCTCTAAAAAAACTCTCCCCGGCAGAGAGAAACTATGATGTGGGAGATAGGGAGTTGTTGGCCATCAAGTTGGCTTTCGAGGAATGGCGCCATTGGTTGGAGGGGGCCAGGCACCCTATCACCGTTTTTACCAACCATAAGAATCTGGCATACTTGGATAAATATCTCGGCAAAAGACAACTTTTCCTATTTTATTATACAAAGTTGGCCATGCCCCTCACGGAATACCTTGGGGTGTCTTCTTTCCAAAATGGGGTCACTTGTGGGGTAGTTATACTGCCCTGGCAATTTAGGGGCCCTAATGTGTGGGAAGAAGTTTGAAATCAAAATGTGTAAAAAATGACCTGTGAAATCCTAAAGGTGCTCTTTGGAATGTGGGCCCCTTTGCCCACCTAGTCTGCAAAAAAGTGTCACACATATGGTATCGCCGTACTCAGGAGAAGTTGGGCAATGTGTTTTGGGGTGTCATTTTACATATACCCATGCTGGGTGAGATAAATATCTCGGCAAAAGACAACTTTTCCAATTGTTTTATACAAAGTTGGCATTTGACCAAGATATTTATCTCACCCAGCATGGGTATATGTAAAATGACACCCCAAAACACATTGCACAACTTCTCCTGAGTACGGAGATACCACATGTGTGACACTTTTTTGCAGCCTAGATGCGCAAAGGGGCCCAAATTCCTTTTAGGAGGGCATTTTTAGACATTTGGATCCCAGACTTCTTCTCACACTTTAGGGCTCCTAAAATGCCAAGGCAGTATAAATAACCCACATGTGACCCCATTTTGGAAAGAAGACACCCCAAGGTATTCAATGAGGGGCATGGCCAGTTCATAGATAAATGAGACTTTGTAAGAAAAAAAAAAAAAATCATCATTTTCCGCTAACTTGTGACAAAATATAAAAAGTTCTATGAACTCACTATACCCATCAGCAAATACCTAAGGGTGTCTACTTTCCTAAATGGGGTCATTTGTGGGTTTTTTCTTTTTTGGCACAAGTTTGCGGAAATTTATTATTTTTAGTTTTTTCTCACAAAGTCTCCCTTTCCGCTTACTTGGGACAAAAATTTCAACCTTTCATGGACTCAATATGCCCCTCATGGAATACCTTGGGGTGTCTTCTTTCCGAAATGGGGTCACATGTGGGGTATTTATACTGCCCTGGTATTTTAGGGGCCCTAAAGCGTGAGAAGAAGTCTGGAATATAAATGTCGAAAAAATTTTACGCATTTGGATTCCGTGAGGGATATGGTGAGTTCATGTGAGATTTTATTTTTTGACACAAGTTAGTGGAATATGAGACTTTGTAAGAAAAAAAAAAAACAATTTCCGCTAACTTGGGCCAAAAAAATGTCTGAATGGAGCCTTACAGGGGGGTGATCAATGACAGGGGGGGTGATCGATGACAGGGGGGTGATCAGGGAGTGTATATGGGGTGATCACCCCCCTGTCATTGATCACCCCCCTGTCATTGATCACCCCCCTGAAAAGGCTCCATTCAGACGTCCATATGTTTTTTACGGATCCAAGGATACATGGATCGGATCCGCAAAACACATACGGACGTCTAAATGGAGCCTTACAGGGGGGTGATCAATGACAGGGGGGTGATCACCCCATATAGACTCCCTGATCACCCCCCTGTCATTGATCACCCCCCTGTCATTGATCACCCCCCTGTAAGACTCCATTCAGACGTCCGTATGTGTTTTGCGGATCCGATCCATGGACCCGTGGATCCGCAAAACACTTACGGACCTCTGAATGGAGCCAGCCTTACAAGGGGGTGATCAATGACAGGGGGGTGATCAGGGAGTCTATATGGGGTGATCACCTGTAATGACCGGAGTCACGCAAAGGGAGGGAAATGGGAAGGCCCTGTCCAAGGGAGAGGGAAAGGTGGTGACCCCTGACTCACCTTGCGGCTGGCACCTGACTGCCCTGACTCCCTAGACGGGTTCCTCACCCATACGCCGATCACGTGCCTAAACCCTGGCTTTCCCTAAGATGAGCCCTGTGTAGTGAACAGGGCGGTGGGATCACTAGTCCGCACCACTGACACTAAGAGGAAAACACCAAGGAGAGGACAGACAATACAGACAAACATATAATCCCAGGTGGGCGACAACAGCAGACCACCAAGGCCCAACAGGGATCCGGAGGGTAATGCTCTGGAACAACAACCAGGGATCTCAGCTACTCAGCTCCAGTGGGTCAGTATAGAAGTCCAGGCAGGAAGCTCTATATCTGGCAACCAGAGAAGTGGGAGATGGGAATATAAGGAGGTTGGGATTGCTGGACAAGAAACAGCTGAGGAGGAGAAGCTACGGATCCCTGAGTGAGCAAAAAAGGATTGCAAGGCAAACCCAGAAAGCTACCATTACGAAACAGCACTGTCTTTGTACATCAAACGCGCAGCCACCCGCTGTGACTTCCTGACCCCGGGTATAACGGAGTGAGACGTGGCTCTTGACACCCTCGTGACATCACCCCCTGTCATTGATCACCCCCCCCGTAAGGCTCCATTCAGACGTCCGCATGTGTTTTGCGGATCCGATCCATGTATCCGTGGATCCGTAAAAAACATATGGATGTCTGAATGGAGCCTTTCAGGGGGGTGATCAATGACAGGGGAGTGATCAATGACAGGGGGGTGATCAGGGAGTCTATATGGGGTGATCACCCCCCTGTCATTGATCACCCCCCTGTAAGGCTCCATTCAGACGTCCGTATGTGTTTTGCGGATCCGATCCGTGGATCTGCGGATCCGCAAAACACATATGGACCTCTGAATGGAGCCAGCCTTACAAGGGGGTGATCAATGACAGGGGGGTGATCCGGGAGTCTATATGGGGTGATCACCCCCCTGTAAGGCTCCATTCAGACGTCCGTATGTGTTTTGCGGATCCGATCCATGTATCCGTGGATCCGTAAAAAACATATGGACGTCTAAATGGAGAGTTACAGGGGGGTGATCAATGACAGGGGGGTGATCAGGGAGTCTATATGGGGTGATCACCCCCCTGTCATTGATCACCCCCCTGTAAGGCTCCATTCAGACGTCCATATGTGTTTTGCGGATCCGATCCATGTATCCGTGGATCCGTAAAAAACATATGGACGTCTGAATGGAGCCTTACAGGGGGGTGATCAATGACAGGGGGGTGATCAGGGAGTCTATATGGGGTGATCAGGGGTTAATAAGGGGTTAATAAGTGACAGGGGAAGGTGTAGTGTAGTGGTGTTTGGTGCTACTTATTACTGAGCTGCCTGTGTCCTCTGGTGGTCGATCCAAGCAAAAGGGACCACCAGAGGACCAGGTAGCAGGTATATTAGACGCTGTTATCAAAACAGCGTCTAATATACCTGTTAGGGGTTAAAAAAATCGCATTTACAGCCTGCCAGCGAACGATCGCCGCTGGCAGGCTGTAGATCCACTCGCTCACCTTCCGATCCTGTGAACGCGCGCGCCTATGTGCGTGCGTTCACAGGAAATCTCGCGTCTCGCGAGGGTGTGCCCTTTCTGCTGAAGCTCCCTCCCTGTAACTGCCCCAGCTTCTAACAGGACATAGGGCTGGTGGCAGTTCAAGATTTAAAATGGACATGTTCGACCAGCTCAGTGAGACGGACAAAAAAATAAGGAAAATAACAAACAGCAGGTGGCGTTATACAGATAGATTTTATTGAATTGCTCACGGCCTATACTACATTTTTAAATATATGCAATAAGAAAAGTCTTCAGATCCAAGTGCTGGTTTGAAAAATGCAGAATATGTTTTGTGACACAACCCCCTTAAATATTCCCAATACTTTGATAACAGAGGTCCTATCATCATTTAAAATCAATATAAAATCATCTGTAATAATAAAATACCATCTTCTAATCCCCCAGATCTATAGCCATTCAGATCTGTCCTCTCTGTAATTATCTGGGCCAGGTTAATCAGCACCAAGAGGGGATTTGTAATAATTGAGGCCCTGTAAATACATTTGACAATAATAATAATAATAATAATTTTAGCAGGTGACATGTATTGGGAAATTCACTTTCATAAAATATAAGGATGGCATTAGCCGGATGCCGTGTTTGTTGGGTACACTGATGTGCTCCTCTGCCTGCATTGTTCTTTCTTTGCTATGTTTTTGATACTTCAGCTTTTACTGATGTTGTTCTAGTTTTACAGCATGTGGTTCACAGCATGAGGTTTCCCATTAACAATGCTTAGTCAGCTCTGTAGAAAAGCTGGGCAAGTCCAAAAGGATACAAATGTCACCCCTCAATGGAGGCCGCGCTCGAGGACAGTTCTGCTGTACAAAGGATATTATGATGTAAAGCTACCAGAAAACCTTGACAAGAGTAAGAATTGGCTGGAAGAGAGCAGGGGTCAGAAATGGAGGACTGATATTTTATGAAATGTTAATCTGTTTACCTCTCTGGAGATTCTTTAGATCTATCTATCATTTTAGTCACTTATATAGCACTGACATGTCAACAGACATTATCTTCATCACTCTCTGTCTCCTGTGTAGCCTACAATCTAAGTTCCCTATGGAGTACCCAGAGGAAACCCACGCAAACATTGGGAAAACCTACAAACTTCATGTTGTCCTTGGTCTTATTTGACCCTAGGACCCTAGTGCTGCAAGTCACCAGCATTAACCACTGAGCCACCATCTAATATCTACATGTATCTATATCTATCTGTTTTTATCTATCTATATCTATCTATCTATTGTGAGGATTCGCTCTGGTAGGCAGGGTAAGCGGATGCAGAACAGAGGCAAAAAAACTGTTTGTAAAACAAAACTTCAGTGTTTATTCATACACAAGGCAAAAACAAAGCAACATTTTTCAGTCTTAGTGTTAGTTCACACAAAGGAAAGTCCAAAGAACAAAACAATCACCTTGTTAGCAGTTTTTCACCAGCAGTCCACAGCAGGCTTTAGGGGGCCTGTTTCCCCGCATGCGGCTCTCAGCCCTCTAGCTTGACACCATGCCTCAGATCCCAAAACAGAGACACCTTGCTGCTGAGCCCAGCTGTCTTTTAAGGACAGCTAGGTGTTGTCAAAACCCGGACCGGCACTTAAAATCCAATCGGGTGTTTGACACCACCTGGCTGCAAATCAGCCCAGCAGCACACACTGGGAGGAAAATACCTGTCCTCCCAGACCATACCTTTCACTGTGTCACACTGTCCATCTATCTATCTATCTATCTATCTATCTATCTATCTATCTATCTATCTATCTATCTAATATACGTCTATATAATTATCTAATATCTATTTATGTCTACTGTGGCAATGTGAATAGTGATGGGTGCAGTAAAGTCCCGGGGAATCATGAAAAAGGGGTGTTGTTTGCACTAGGAGCGTGTCACCAAGGGGCCCGGCCTTGGTGGAGTAAAGGCCCTAGATATAGGTGGCCACCAAGTTAGTTGGTGGACACCAAGATAGTTAGCTTAGCTGGCTCCAGCTAGTCCGGGGCGGGCTTTTACTGGGAACAGGCAATGTGTTGGGTGGGTGCATGTTCCCCATGCTCCAGTCCGGGATTTTGGAATATGCCCACGTCCAGGGATGCTATTTAATCCTGTTGCTGGACTTGGGTGTGGCTCCCAGTCTAGGGGAAGGAGACAGAGTCTTTGTGAAACAGAGTCCTGCTGGAGGCCCTGTACGAGTGGTCTCAGCTGGGCTGGCTGATGGGCCACAGGGCTAGATGCTAGCCGGTACGTTGGGTGACGCTTGGGCGCAAGGGTCACAAGGCCGGAGTCGGGAGGACTACTGGGCCACACTCCCCTATAAAGGTACTGGACTTGAGACCGTTTGTGAACGGTGCTCTGTACAGCCAGGAGGCTGATGGACATTGGGCTGAGAAAGCCGCATGTTATGACCATGTGTGAACGGTGCTTTAGGTGAGTCAGGTTATGTTATGTTTAGTTAGAGCCCAGCCGGGCAGGTGTTTATTTTGTATCATTTATGTTTGTTTTGCTGAGGTGCCAAATAAAGCGATGTTTGGACCTTAAACTTGGTGTCTGGCGAAGATACTTGTGTGAATGACCCCTGGATAAGAGCTAACACCCCCCCCCCCCCCCCCCCCCGAACACTATCTATATCTATCTATCTATCTTTCTATTTATTTAATTATCTAATATACACTACTGACAAAAAGTTAGGAATATTTGACTTTCGGCTGAAATTTATAGAAAACATAAAAATATCACGATACAGTGATATTATATCATGAAAGTAGGGCATTTAAGTAGAAGCAGCAATGGTGGTTTCTTCATCTCAAACAATTTATTGAAACAAAAGCCAACATCAGTGGTGGGTATACCCCCACAAAAATGTGAATGTCTCAGTAACTTGTCATGTGGCCTTGAGCATCAATTACAGCTTGACAATGACATCTCATGCTGTTCACAAGTCGACTTATTGTCTGCTGAGGCAAGGCATCCCACTCTTCTTGAAGAGCAGCCTTCAGGTCTTTGAGATTCTGGGGTACAGAGTTACTAGCCTCTACACGGCGACTCAGCTGATCCCATAAATTTTGGGATTCAGGTCTAGAGAAAGTGCAAGCCACTCCATTCGAGGTACCCCAGTCTCCAGCAGCCTGTCACGTAGTGATGTGGGAGGGAACACCACACCGACAACAGGAGGGAAGGGAAAAGGAACTAGGCCTCAAAGCTGGGGAAAGCAAAACGGACACCACCTATGGAAACCCTAATTCTAGCCCTGACTCCTATCTGTATGAATGGACCTTGAGGGTAGGAATGTTCATACACTGGAACCTGAGACCCTGGAAACCTTGAATTGCCCTGGAGTAGTGTATGGGCTTGAGATGACCTGTTCCTTTCAATATGAAAGAACAAGCATCTCCCTGAGGCCTAGTAACAAAAGACAGAGGGGAAACCACAAAATCTAAAAGGGAAGTAACACTTAACTTCTGATGTAAATGGATGAGCAGGAATTCAGAAGAGGGCCATACACCAGCACTTCCAATACCAAACTGAAGCTATCAACTGCATAGCATGATGAGTGAAGCCAGACTAAATAGGGGAGTTGGATTCACAGAAGCACCACTATTCTAAAACATAACCTTTAATACTTAAATGTTAAAAGTCAATACACCCTTATAATCAAAAATAAATAATAATAAAAATAAAAAAAAGGAAAAACAAAACCATTAGGTCAATTTGCTATTCCATTGCACGATGCTTGCAAGAGGGTAGGCAGATATTGATTGGGCTTTAGTTGGGGGCGGTGTCCCTAGTGCTAGCCCTAAATCAGTCACCCTGCCTAAATACGGAATAGCTGCCCCGATAGGGGCGATCCCGTGTCTCGTGCCTCCTAGTAACCCTGGGATGACCCTAGCACGGGGAGGATTCCAACAATGTGGAGTATATAACCCTATATTTAGACCTAGACTATTTTAAATACAAAAAATAATAAACAAATACATATACCCAGATGAAGTGACAGAAAACACCCTAAATATTAGGTGAGATAAGCAATGTAGAGTCATAGAAAAGGTTCATAGAGGTGTCCTATATCGTTTTAGAATAGTGGTGCTTTGGTGAATCCTATTTAAATGACCACATTCTACTAAAATTCCCCTGAACAGGACTGTGTTCAATCTGTGAATAAATAGGGGAGTTGGAATAACCACTAAGCTACACCTGAGACAAGAGGTGCGGTCATTACCAGCAACCACAAGGAAACCAAAGAAGCTGTCAGATCACATCACGTGCAGCCAGTCTCTTAGATCTTCTGACCCCTGTCACATTATGGACCATGACAGTACACCCCCTTCTACGGGTGGCAGCCAGACACCCAGGACCGACTTTATCCGGATGAGCTCTGTGAAAGTCTTTCACCAGCTGACTAGTATTAACGTCGCCTCTGGAACCCACATCCTCTCCTCTGGTCCGTAACCCTTCCAGTGAATGAGGTACTGAAGGGATCTACAGTTCACTATCCTGGTGATATGAAATTCTAAATTACCGTCCACCATGACAGGAGCGGGAGGCAAGGAGGACGGTTCAACAGGTTCGACATATCTTTTCAACAATTTCTTAAGAACACATTATGAATCTTCAAAGCCTGAGGAAGTTCAACACGAAAGGCTACCGGGTTAATAATGGCAGTGATCTTATATGGACCAATAAACCTTGGTTACATCTTCCAAGAAGGTACTTTCAACTTAATTAGTGATGAGTGAGCATGCTCGGGCCGAATATCGGTTCGGCTCGAGCATCGCTATGCTAGGCACATGGCGGTACTCGGCTGAGTACTTCATGTGCTCAAGCGCCATGCTCGAGTCTCCTCTCCACACTTTTTGCGGTTGTTAAGCAGCCAATAAACATGCAGGTAAGTACTGCCATCGCTGTAATGCCAGAAGCCATGAATATATATATAGCACCCGATGAAATGTGCTCGGATCAGTCATAGTCAGGGAGAGCAGAGCTTAGGAAGGGAAAGGCAGTGTAGGGAGCGAAATTCACAGTTATTATTCTAAGAAAGCTTTTCAAAGACCCAAAAGTCCTTTTAAGGACTACTGTGTATGTGTGTGTGTTTTAAAACAGCAATATAATTTTACCTGCGCTAAATTGATCAGTCTCAGGGACATCCGTGCTGAGGAAGGGACAGATAGTGCAAGGAGAGAAATTTGCTGTTTTTACTACCAAAAGCTTTTCAAAGACCCTAAAGTCCTTTTAAGGACTACTGTGTGTGTGTTTGACAGCAGCAAGCTAATTTTCTTTAATACCTATTAGTGACAAATACTGTACATCATCCGCAAACTGTGTCTTTTTGCGTAAATTCAAATAATCAGCGCAACATTTATTGTCTATAGTGTGCGTTTAATACACACCCGTGACATATACAGTACTCCATCCGAAAACTTTCTTTAGCGTAAATTTAAATAATCAGGGACCAGCCCTCCTCTACTGTCTCTGTAGTGTGTGCATGTAAAACACATCCGTGACATATACAGTACTCCATCCGAAAACTGTTTCTTTAGCGTAAATTTAAATAATCTGGGCCTATTCTAGTGTCAATAGTGTGTTGTTTTCTGTGACATACAGTACGCCATCCGAAAACTGTTTCTTTAGGGCAAATTTAACTAATCTGGGCCTAATATAGTGTCCATATTCTGTGGGTTTCTGTGACATATACTGTCCTGCATCCGAAAACAGTGTCTGTATTGCAGAATCCAATAATCTGGGCCTAATATAGTGTCCATAATCTGTGGTGTTCTGTAACCAATACTGTACTATATCAGAAAACAGTGTCTGTATTGCAGAATCAAATAATCTGGGCCTAATATAGTGTCTGTAATCTGTGGTTTTCTGTAACCAATACTGTACTACATCAGAAAACAATGTCTGTATTGCAAATTCCAATAATCTGGGCCTAATATAGTGTCCATATTATGTGGTGTTCTGTAACCAATACTGTACTACATCAGAAAACAGTATCTGTATTGCAGATTACAATATTCTGGGCCTAATATAGTGTCCATATTCTGTGGTGTTCTGTAACCAATACTGTACTACATCAGAAAACAGTGTCTGTATTGCAGAATCCAATAATCTGGGCCTAATATAGTGTCCATAATCTGTGGTGTTCTGTAACCAATACTGTACTATATCAGAAAACAGTGTCTGTATTGCAGAATCAAATAATCTGGGCCTAATATAGTGTCTGTAATCTGTGGTTTTCTGTAACCAATACTGTACTACATCAGAAAACAATGTCTGTATTGCAAATTCCAATAATCTGGGCCTAATCTAGTGTCCATATTATGTGGTGTTCTGTAACCAATACTGTACTACATCAGAAAACAGTATCTGTATTGCAGATTACAATATTCTGGGCCTAATATAGTGTCCATATTCTGTGGTGTTCTGTAACCAATACTGTACTACATCAGAAAACAGTGTCTGTATTGCAGAATCCAATAATCTGGGCCTAATATAGTGTCCATATTCTGTGGGTTTCTGTGACATATACTGTCCTGCATCCGAAAACAGTGTGTGTATTGCAAATTCCAATAATCTGGGCCTAATATAGTGTCCATAATCTGTGGTGTTCTGTAACCAATACTGTACTACATCAGAAAACAGTGTCTGTATTGCAGAATCAAATAATCTGGGCCTAATATAGTGTCTGTAATCTGTGGTTTTCTGTAACCAATACTGTACTACATCAAAAAACTGTGTCTGTATTGCAGAATCAAATAATCTTGGCCTAATATAGTGTCCATAATCTGTGGTGTTCTGTAACCAATACTTTACTACATCAGAAAACAGTGTCTGTATTGCAAATTCCAATAATCTGGGCCTAATATAGTGTCCATATTCTGTAGTGTTCTGTAACCAATACTGTACTACATCAGAAAACAGTGTCTGTATTGCAGAATCTAATAATCTGGGCCTAATATAGTGTCCATAATCTGTGGGGTTCTGTAACCAATACTGTACTACATCAGAAAACAGTGTCTGCATTGCAGATTACAATATTCTGGGCCTAATATAGTGTCCATATTCTGTGGTGTTCTGTAACCAATACTGTACTACATCAGAAAACAGTGTCTGTATTGCAGAATCCAATAATCTGGGCCTAATATAGTGTCCATAATCTGTGGGGTTCTGTAACCAATACTGTACTACATCAGAAAACAGTGTCTGTATCGCAGAATCCAATAATCTGGGCCTAATATAGTGTCCATATTCTGTGGGTTTCTGTGACATATACTGTCCTGCATCCGAAAACAGTGTGTGTATTGCAAATTCCAATAATCTGGGCCTAATATAGTGTCCATAATCTGTGGTGTTCTGTAACCAATACTGTACTACATCAGAAAACAGTGTCTGTATTGCAGAATCAAATAATCTGGGCCTAATATAGTGTCTGTAATCTGTGGTTTTCTGTAACCAATACTGTACTACATCAAAAAACAGTGTCTGTATTGCAGAATCAAATAATCTTGGCCTAATATAGTGTCCATAATCTGTGGTGTTCTGTAACCAATACTTTACTACATCAGAAAACAGTGTCTGTATTGCAAATTCCAATATTCTGGGCCTAATATAGTGTCCATATTCTGTGGTGTTCTGTAACCAGTACTGTACTACATCAGAAAACAGTGTCTGCATTGCAGAATCCAATAATCTGGGCCTAATATAGTGTCCATAATCTGTGGTGTTCTGTAACCAATACTGTATTACTTTAGAAAACAGTGTCTGTATTGCAAATTCCAATAATCTGGGCCTAATATAGTGTCCATATTCTGTAGTGTTCTGTAACCAATACTGTACTACATCAGAACACAGTGTCTGTATTGCAGATTCCAATAATCTGGGCCTAATATAGTGTTCAGATTCTGTGGGCTTCTGTGACATATACTGTCCTGCATCCGAAAACTGTGTCCTTAGCAGACTGTAAAACAATCTGCGCCACATCTAGTGACAAAACCATTAATATGAAGAAGGCGAGCACTAAGGGACGGGGAAGTGGGCGTGATGCTTATGGTGCACGCAGAGGCCGTGGCCCTGGGTGCAAAAAAACTGTGCCTGCTGCCAGTGCACCAGGAAAAAAAAAAACATCCACTGTGCCCAGATTCAAGTCCAACTTAGCTGGGCGGCGCAGGACAACAGTGTCCAAGTCGGACTAGTGCGAACAGTTGGTCGGTTGGATTGCTGAAGCTAATGCTTCCAGTCAGTTAAGCACCACCCTCTCTTCAACCAAGTCCAGTCTCTGAAGCCTAGAGTTGGTCAACCGAATCCTCACTCGGATCATCCTTCCTCCCACCATGGAGAGGCTTGCCAAACGAGTGATTCCGAACGCCTGGGTCCACAATCTGGGTCTGCTCGTCACACCACTGCCTCCTCTTCCCCTGTGTTACGCACTGCTGGCCAATCCCCTGTCGAAGGCGCAGGCCCGGATGCCCCTCGCCCTGCACCTGGACCTTCGCATGAACCATCAGCAACTACATCCACTTCCCTGTCCCAGAGCAGCGTCCAAGCGCAAATACCCAACACAGTCATTTGAACGCAAGCGCAAATACCCAACACAGGCCATAGAAATAAATGCGCAACTTTCAAAATGACTGGCCCTTGAAATGTTGCCATTTAGGCTTGTGGACACTGTGGCCTTCCGCAACCTGATGTTGGCGGCCGTCCCTCGGTACGCAGTCCTCAGCCGCCACTATTTTTCACGGTGTGCCGTGTCCGCCTTACACCAGCATGTGTCCCAGAACATCACCCGTGCCCTGACCAACGCAGTTACTGGAATAGTCCACTTAATCACGGACACATGGACAAGTGCTGGTGGCCAGGGACGCTACAATTCACTACGGCACACTGGGTGAATGTTGTGGAGGCCGGGAGTGAGTTATACCTTGGGATGGCACAGGGGCTATCCACACCCAGTATTGTGGGCCCTACGTCCATCAGGGTCTCCGCAAGCAGCTATGTTACTGGCTCCAACCCCCACTTCTCCTCCTCCGCCGTCTCCTCTTCCACTTCCACCTCCAGCAGTAGTCAGCCATCAGTCGCTAGCTAGAAGCAGTGTAGCACTACTGTGAGTAAGCGTCAACAGGCCGTGCTGAGGCTAATCTGCTTAGGGGACAAACAGCACACTGCTGCAGAGCTGTGGCAGGGTATAAGGGACCAGACCGAGCTGTGGCTCTCGCCACTCAACCTACAACCAGGCATGGTTGTGTCTGACAATGGCCGTAACTTGGTAGCGGCTTTGGAGCTCGGCAACCTGACACACATCCCATGCCTAGCCCACATCTTAAACTTAGTGGTTCAGCGGTTTATCAAAACCTACCCCAATTTGCCAGAGCTACTAGTGAAGACGCACCGCGTGTGTGCCCATTTCCGCAAGTCGTCCACAGCTTCAGCTGGTCTGTCAACGCTGCAGCAGCGATTGCGACTTCCAGCTCACCGACTGTTGTGTAAGGACACCGCTCTGAATGTGGCAGACGAGGAAATGGGGGAGGACATTACACAGGGTGATAACCAGCCCACCCTCAGTTCATAGAAATGTGTGGGGATGAGACTCAAGCATTGCGCTTGAGCACATGCGGTATTTGGCCGAATACCACCATGTGCCGAGCATCAAGATGCTCGAGCCAAACTGCTGTTCAGCCGAGCATGCTCGATCAACACTACTCCTACCTCGGATGGGTCAACTTCCACAATGAATGGCTGTGACACATCCAGTTGCACCAGTTTAGGAGCAGAAGCAAAACATTCCTTCACCACTGAAAAGGCTTGTAATGCCTAATCAGACCAGACTGAGACATCCGAACCTTTCCTAGTCATGTCCGTTAAAGGTTTAACCACAGTCAAGTAGTTCAAATTTACGGTAGTAGTTGGTGAACCACAAAAATTACATAAGCGCTTTCACATTTTCGGATCGATCCCAGTCCAACACAGCATGGACCTTCTCTGGATCCATACAAAAACCTGAAGATGAGAGTAGGTAACCCAGGAACTGCACTTCCTGAACTGCAAATACACACTTCTCCAACTTAGCATACAATTTATTCTCTTTTAGTATCAGTAACACCTGTCTCACGTGATCCTGATGAATCTCCATGTCTGGAGAATAAATTAATATGTCATCCAGATATACAACAACAAATCTCCCCACCAGATGATGAAAGATATAATTAACAAAATGCTGGAAAATCGCAGGAGCATTAGTTATTCACAAACGGCATGACCAGATCCTTAAAATGACCCTCTGGGGTATTAAAGGCCATCTTCCATTCACCCCCTTCCTTGATCCTGACCAGATTATATGCCCCCCTTAAGTCCAACTTGGAGAACACCCTGGCACCAACAATCTTATTAAACAAGTCAGGAATAAAAGGAAGGGGGTACGGATCACAGACCATAATCTGATTGAGCTCACGGAAGTCCAGACATGGCCTAAGAGTTCTGATTTTCTTCTTTACAAAGAAAAACCCTGCTGCCAGTGGGGATTTGGAAGGGCTAATATGTCCCTTAGCCAAACATTCGAAATGGATTCCTTATGAAAATCACCTACTCTTAAACTGATGTCCTGCACCATCTGTGACAAACATATCTGAGAAAGTGGTGTGGAGTCAATTGCAAACACCGAAATTTTGTTTTCTAATGCACTTGTTGTCAACCCATGCAAACAGACAAAATGACCATCAACTAGATTAACTCCTGCCCCACTGTCAATAAACACCTCAATTCCCACAGTTTTGGACTCTAGCGCCACCTCGGCAGACAGGAGAAATCGGTTACTACCAGTAAATGACAAAACTACATTTTCTGGCTCCCCACCCACACCACCAAGAGTAATATGTGGATTACATTTTTTTTTGTTTTGTTTTCACCTTGACTCTGAACGTAAGGGCAAACATTAACAAAATGTCCCCTTTTTCTGTAGAAAAAACATACTCCCTTTTTATGACTAAAACTCTTGCAAGCAGGCACAGGGATAGCTCCCCCTAACTGCATCGGTTCGTCACTAGACATAAACTCAGGAGTCTCTGCACCCAAAGTGTCAGAGGAAGCCGCCACGTTATATGATGATTCGTTTTGAGAGGGAAAGACCTTAGATTTCTCTCTCAGGCGTCTATCAATACATATGGCAAGGGACATAGCCGCTTCCAATAACTCAGGATTTTTGTGAAAGGCCAACGCGTCCTTTAGCCTCTCAGATAATCCCTGACAGAATTGGCTACAAAAAGCTAAGTAATTCCACTCTGTATCCATAGCCCATCTCCTAATTTCAGAGCAATAGATCTCCGCAGAACGCTCTCCCTGCCGTAAACCATGTAACTTAGTCTCGGCCAGGGAGATCTGATGATCATCATAGATAAGAATTAGGCTACTTTCACACTAGCGTTCGGGGCTCCGCTTGTGAGCTCCGTTTGAAGGGGCTCACAAGCGGCCCCGAACGCATCCGTACTGCCCTAATGCATTCTGAGTGGATGCGGATCCGCTCAGAATGCATCAGTCTGGCAGCGTTCAGCCTCCGCTCCGCTCAGCAAGCGGACACCTGAACGCTGCTTGCAGTGTTCGGGTGTCCGCCTGGCCGTGCGGAAGCAAACTGATCCGTCCAGACTTACAATGTAAGTCAATGGGGACGGATCCATTTGAAGATGACACAATATGGCTCAATTTTTAAACGGATCCGTCCCCATTGACTTTCAATGTAAAGTCTGGACGGAACCGTCTGAACTACTTTCACACTTAGAATTTTTTCTAAGCTATAATGCAAACGGATCCGTTCTGAACGGATCCAAATGTCTGCATTATAGGAGCGGATCCGTCTGTGCAGACAGCAGATGGATCCGCTCTGAACGCAAGTGTGAAAGTAGCCTAATCTACCAACCGGAGGGACTGTGACCGGGTCAGTAGAGAAAAAGCCCAAGACTGAGCGTCCCTTTTAAGCAAAGAAGTGTTAAGCAATGAAGGCATTGCTGGGTTTTTGCCAGGGGAGGCGGGGCCACACAGGGTTAAAAGGCAGCCGAAGATACCTGCTGCCGCACGTTCACCGGCACGTCTGAGGCAGTCTGAGGCAGAGGACTTCCGGGTCGTTCAGGTTCGGGTCGGGCAGCGCGTGCAGGTCGCGTCATCGCGACTCCAAGTAAGACTAGGGCGGCGGCACTCTGGTGGGACGCAGTAGGGGGGGGGGGTGGCAGAGACCGGCGAGCGCCGGCACACGCCGGCAGAGGCGCGCTCCGGTCTGCTGGCCGGTGGGCGGCGCAGATGCATTCCTTGGCCGCACGGCTCAGCGGCTGGTCATGGTTTGCTCGGCGCCGCCTGGTGGCCACTGGCGGCTATGGTCGGGGGGGGGGGGGGGTTCAGCGGCAGCCGGAGTTATGGCATCTGGGTCAGGCGGCTGCAAGTCGACCCCCCTCTGTGGCTTGTGAATGTCGCCGCAAGCACCGCTGGGTCTGTGGGGCGGCATGTTCAGTATAAACCGAAGTACTACGTACAAAGATGTTCATAGCCTATTGCGGCATATTCAGTCTTACTTTGGTATTTTGGCATCAGCACATGACCGCACCGCAATAAAACGACACTGGGTTACCCACCCTCATCTGAGCGGTATCGGTTACGTGGGTGGGCCATATAAAAAAAAAAAATATATATATATAATATATATATAAATGTATAAAAATGGTACATCAGAGACATGGCCATAACAAAGGTTAGGCGCTGCGCCCGGTTCATTGGTTTTCCTGCACTTTGTCGGCACCTGTGTGGCATTTAGGAGGGGTCTGCAGTAGGTGGTTCTTGAAGACGAAAAGGTTCATCCGTTAAATCCAGCAGCCTCATAAATCCCAGGCCGTCGCATCCACGCACCAGGTCTTCAGGCGACTGCACAATCAGCGCACATACAAAAAAAAAAAAAAAAAAGGGAAAATATATTTGATAAAGATAAACATAAATAAAACAACCCATGTTCATGTTTTCACAGTTCGGGTTAACTTTGTGTGCCACCATTGGCATTTACAGAAGACAAGGTATGTATCATGTTCCGACGTAGCACAAACAGTCAGTCATCCATGGCGTTAGGTCCACGGTGGAGGGTTTACCCACAAAAAAAAAAAAAAAAAAAGTCTGTCACGACCTCAGACTCGCATAAGTCCTGTCACGACCACGGGCAGCCAAACGCATCTGTCACGATACAATCCTGTCACGACTACAGGCATTCGATAAAGGAAAAAAAAAACTGTCACGACTACAGGCATTCGATAAAGAAAAAAAAAAAAAAAAAACCTGTCACGACTACAGGCATTCGATAAAGGGAAAAAAAAAAAACAAAAAAAAAAACCCTGTCACGACTACAGGCATTCGATAAAGAAAAAAAAAAAAAACCCTGTCACGAATACAGGCATTCGATAAAGGGAAAAAAAAAAAAAACCCTGTCACGACTACAGGCATTCGATAAAGAAAAAAAAAAAAAAAACTGTCACGACTACAGGCATTTCTCATAAAGGAAAAAAAAAACTAAAAAACCCTGTCACAACTACAGGCATTCGATAAAGAAAAAAAAAACAAAACCCTGTCATGACTACAGGTCTTCGTGTCACTACGTCTGTCACGTCCACAGACTCGCTATAAAGTCCTGTCACGTCCACAGGCAGCTTTGTCATACACTACGCGCACGTCCACAGGCTGGTCGAAGTCCTGTCACGCCTAAAGGCACACCACGGCTCATTCAGACATCAGCACTAAGTCCTGTCACGACCTCAGGCACACGTACCAGAACGTCTTCTCAGTCATGATCACTCCACAGGTGCCACCTGGGGTATTCCGACACTGGTCAGGGCCTGTCCCGTCTTCGGGCATCACAGCCCGGAGACCACGGGGGGCTACAACACAGGTGGCAGTAGCACGCTTGTCAGCCACGGCACCCGCGGGACGGACAGGCCCCTCAGTGGCCAGGCACACGGACACCAGCTCATACTTCGCAGCCTGGCAATAAAGGGGGGTTCTAATAAGCTCTCAAATTAATAACCAATAGGAAGATGTCGCAAGAACTCACACCTGGAGGATCCTCCGCATCGCGGGATGGTGGGGACACCCAGTCGGAGCGAAGCGTGGGACCCTCTTTACGTTCCTGGACCATACCGAAATTGGCCGCCGAGCTGCGCAGAAGGGGCATCCCCTTTCCAGCATCAGCAAGGAAAGCCGAGTTGTATTGACTTCTGATGTCTGATGTACCTCCAGTGAGTCAGGATGAGGTTTCCATGGGTACCATTCAGACGTCGCTCACCCAAATACACGCCATGATCAACAGTATGGCGTCATCCATGTCAGACCTTCAGGCCCGAATGGATTCGGTGGAAGCCAGGTCTGCGGCGGCAGCATCACCGACACCAACACCGGCGGAACCTGTGGCAGGGCCATCCGGCACTTCGGGTGGGTCATTCCACTTTCCCTCCATTGCTCCATCCCACTTCATTCCGGCCAGTATCAGGCAGGACATTTTGGAGGGCAAAGACGTCAACCTGGCGTCCCTGCTCATTGCGACACATGAGGCCCCGGACAATAGAACCATTGCCTGTGGGGAAGTTTCGGTAATCCTGAAGTCTAAGGACGCTAGACTTAACAGGAAGTTGAACGCCATGGAATTCGTTCTGGCGTTCAGTTTATATCGGGACGTGATTTGCTCAGTCAACCCGCATAGGAGGGCCGAGCTAGATCTGTATATGTATAAAGTGGTGGAATTAGCTTACAAATATGGCGGCTCGGCATTCTTCGAATACCACCGGTCATTCTCAGCCAAGGCAGCAGCTGCCCTTGTTCAGTGTCAGCGCATGCTGGATTGGTCTGACATAGATACAGAATTGTTCTGCCGCCATTTTGCTGGGCTCAAAGCTCCAACCTGCACGGTCTGCAACTCGTACTCCCATACCACGGGTTGGTGTTCTCAGTCAGGCCACATAGCAGATCCAGCACTACCTTATTCTTCCCCAGGTTCATCAAACACCAAGTCAGCTTTCGGGGTTGATAAGTTAGGTCGTCCTATTAAATACCTTGGCAGGAGCCAGATATGTAATAATTATAACTACGCCATTTGTCACTACAACCAGTGCAGGTTGCTGCACCTGTGTGCAATTTGTTTTAGGGCCCATCCACTCGCAGCGTGCCCTCAAAGGAATCAAGGCCCATCGTGACTAAGCGTGGTCAACGTGGCTCTGCTGGCGGTGTTCTTGGCTGAACATCCTCACCCAGCTTGGGTCCACTTCGTCATCCACGGCTTGACACACGGGTTTCATACAGGGCTTCTGGCACTTCCTCAAACCACGTTCGAATGTGACAATTTGCAGTCCGCAGCTAGAGACCCAGAAGCGGTCACTCAGTTGATCCACACTGAGCTAGACCGGGGGTACTTGATAGGGCCGTTCAACCATCCTCCCTTCGCATGCTGGAGAGTCAATCCAGTAGGCATCGTGACCGGCAAATTCAATAATAAAAAACGCCTAATCTATGACTTGTCCGCCCCACATTCTTTACACATACCAAGCTTGAACTCTCTGATTCCATCCGAGGAATTCACTATGAGATACGCATCTATTGACGAAGCCATACAGGTCATAATCAGTTTAGGCAGGGGCACCTGGCTGTCAAAAGCAGACATCACCGATGCCTTCAAGTTACTTCCCATCCATCCTGAGTTATGGCAGTGGCATGGCATGAAATGGCAGGGTGCTTATTATTTCGCCAGTAAACTGACCTTCGGGTCAAAGTCCAGCCCCTGGTTATTCGACCAGCTGGCCAGCGCGCTGCATTGGGTGTTGACCAACACCTTTAGGGCAAACCACGTCATCCACTACTTAGATGATTTTCTCCTGATAGAATCCCCAGATCAAGTACCACAAGATTTGCAAGTCCTGCGCACGGCGTTTTCAGACCTGAGTATTCCATTAGCCCCACATAAGGTGGAGGGACCCAGCACTGAGATCACTTTTCTAGGCATCCGCTTGAACACAGTGGACATGAAAGCCAGTCTTCCTCTGGATAAGCTGGACAGGATCAAGACTGTCGTTCATAGACTAACACAAGTGAGGGTAACCACCAGGGCAGATCTGCAGTCACTCCTTGGAATGTTGAATTTTGCAATGCGCATTATGCCGCAGGGCAGGTCCTTCATTTCAAGGCTCCTGGCACTCCTCCCGCTTGCGCCCTGCCAAGACAGTCTAGTCCAGCTGGACCAAGACGCCAATGCTGACTTGGTAATGTGGGACAACTTCCTCTCCCAATGGAATGGGGTTTCCCTCTTTATCCCGGTGGCTTCCAGTAATTCCCCAGTGATCCATACAGACGCCTCGCCTGCTGCCGGCTTTGCAGCCATTCATGGCACTCACTGGTTCGCCCAATCATGGCCGGTAGAGGTCTCCAGCATCCCAGGGTTTTCAAGGAGTTCCTCTTTCTTTGAGATTTATCCCATAGTAGCAGCGGCCGTCACCTGGAGGGCACAGTGGAGCAACCAAACAGTCCTGTTCTTAACCGACAATGAGGCTCTCGCTGACATCCTAATGAAGGGCAGGTCAGCCTCCAGGCACGTCATGGCGTTTGTACGGAAGCTGGTGTGGCTGGCTCTGCAAAACAATTTCAATTTTATATGCACACACATAAGTGGCCAACGTAATGTTGCAGCCGATGCTCTATCTCGGTTTAACTTTCCCCTCTTCTTTCAGGTCTTTCCAGAGGCAGATCTCTCCCAAACACCAACCCCGCCTCATGGCCAGCTATTGTTGGAGTAGCACCTTTCCTCCAGATCGCTAAGAACCTCATGTCCGATTCTCTGTCTAGCAACACACGAAAGGCGTACAGAACGGCCTGGCGTTTGTTTAACAGGTTCAAATTCTCTTACCCTCCGGCCGGGGAAGGTCCTATCACTTACCTGCTGGCGTTTATAGCTTTTTGCCACTTACAGCTAAATCTATCCTATAGCACCATTAAGCTGTACCTCGCGGGCATACAGCATCATTGGTATGTACAGTTCCCGGATCAACCATCACTGTTCACGGCCCATCCAATCAAATCCTTGCTGAGGGGCATCCAGAAGCAGGCTATCAGGAAAAAGCCGGCCAGGCAACCTTTCACCGGCAACATGGTTAGGACAGTTTCGGACGCTCTGGCCAATGAACCTTTCGGCCGTTATATTAGCTTACTCGTCAGGGCGGCATTATATCTGGCCTTCTACGAGTTCCTCAGGCCAGGTGAGTTCACCTGTGTACGATCATCAAACAAATTCTTGCGGAGGAACCAACTGGTTTGGGATGGTATGCACCTCATCCTCAGTTTGGACTCCAGCAAGACGGGCCGACCTGGGGAATCTGTGCAGGTCAGGTACTTTGTCACTAACAACAAGTGGTGCCCAGTGACTGTACTACGCGAATGGTTGCGGTTTACCGGGAACATGCCCGCGGAGGCCCCCCTGTTCCTGCTGGATGGGTTTCCCTTGAACATTCAGACCTTCCTCAGATACGTTCGCTTGTTGGTCTCCTCGTCAGGGGGCAACCCGTTAGCCATCACCGGGCATTCATTTCGTATAGGTACCGCCTCCGCGGCCTCCAAAAATAATGTACCGGCACACGTCATTCAGAAATTGGGCAGGTGGAAATCTGCATGCTATGCTCGTTATGTTCCTGATCCTCAACAGGAAATGGCACTTGCTTTCAATTATTTGTTGCTGTAATTTCACTTATAATACACAGATCCTAACCTTTCCTGCATCCGTGTGGTTTTTGGCCCCTTCAGGCTACCCTCAATACAGCAGTTCCGGCATAACTCTACTGCTTCAGGTAGGTACAGGTACATAGTTCTCAGCCAGCCGATCCTGGCACAAGTGTTAAGCAATGAAGGCATTGCTGGGTTTGTGCCAGGGGAGGCGGGGCCACACAGGGTTAAAAGGCAGCCGAAGATACCTGCTGCCGCACGTTCACCGGCACGTCTGCCCACCCAACCCTCCCCTTTTTCAACACATAATCCACTCTGGGGTAGCCCCCTTCAGGCTACCCTCAATACAGCAGTTCCGGCATAACTCTACTGCTTCAGGTAGGTACAGGTACATAGTTCTCAGCCAGCCGATCCTGGCACAAATGATAACACCAATTCTTTGACTCTCATCCCCAGATGAGAGCTGACGTAACTTAAAGTACAATTTACACGACTCTCTGAACTGAATGAAATTATCGCTTTCCCCCTGAAACTTTGTCCGGAAGTGCAACCTTAGGTTCAGGACAAGCCTGGTAACTACTACTGGCACCAGCAGCCTGTGATTCCTGGTTCTGCGTGCGGAGATTGGCTACCTCCAAAGACAGACCCTGCAATTGTCTAGCAAGTGCAGCAATAGTTTTCAGCGGTTAATAATATCACGTAGTGATGTGGTAGGGAACACCACACCGACAATAGGAGGGAAGGGAAAAGGAACTAGGAACCGCATAGCATGATGGATGAAGCCAGACTAAATAGGGGAATTGGAATGACCACTAAGCTACACCCGAGACAAGAGGTGTGGTCATTACCAGCAACCACACTGAAACCAAAGAAGCTGTCAGATCACATCACGTGCAGCCAGTCTCTTAGATCTTCTGACCCCTGTCACGTTCGAGACCGTGACACAGCCATTCCCTAATGATGCGACCTTGATGAGCTGGCGCATTGTCGTCCATGATGATGAAATTAAACCTGTGTTGTTCATTCAGAGGCACAATGACTGGATTAATTATGTTATTTAAGTAATATGTCATTGTCACTGTACCATTCACAAAGTGTAGAGCAGTTCTGTATTGACTAGACACACCTGCCCACACTGTAAGACCACCACCACCAAAAACTTGTCTGATGACAACAGTGGCAGATGCATAGCGCTTTCCTTGACCTCTTCAACATTGTTGGCCGCCATGATTTCTGCTCAGCATGAATCGACTTTCATCAGTAAACACCACTGAAGCCCACTGGTCCTTTGTCCAGCGTAGATGCTCCCTGACCCATGCAAGACGATGATGCCTGTAGTCAGGTACCCTTGCAGGTTGTCTAGCACGCAGACCACGCTGATGTACATTTTCAAATGGTCTGACATGACACTTGGGTGCCTCTCACCTCCCTTAAATGTGCCTGGAGTTGTGTGGCATTCATCATCTGGTTCCGCAGTGCATTGTTCACAATGAAGTGGTCATCAGTGTGGCATGTGGCTAAAGGACGTCCACTTATATTCCTTTCTTTGAGTCTCTCTGTATCTCGGTTGCAACCTGCTGATGACACTATGTGACATTCTAAGCTCAGTGTCCACTTCCGTCTGAGAACATCTTGCTTGAAGCCTCGCAATGGCGAGGTACTGTTGATCAATTGTTCGATGTCATCTTGGTCTCATGATGTCAAAATGTGAACAGCATGAGGAGGAGGACTGTTAACATAACAATTCTAATTTAATCAGGAAATTTATTGGACGATTCATGGATCAAACACCTGTTGTGAATTTTGCTGTTTAGCTCCTTGTTAGAGAACAGCAAGTTGTGCAAAAAGTCCTGAAACACTGAATAGTTGGAAATGTGCATTCAAAAGTTTAGAAAAGGTCACATTAAGTTCACCTTTAGAGGTTTGAGTGCATTTTAGCTTCATACTGAAATTTCACCCACAAGCCAAATATCCCTAGCTTTTTGTGAGAAGTGTATATTTATTTATCTATCGAATATATATATACAGTGATACCTCGGTTCACGAACAACTCGGTTCACGAACAGAAAAGTTCATAAAAATATGCTCCGGTTCACGAACTCCGCCTCGGTTCACGAACAGGAGCCGTGGCCATTTTAATGCTATTTCCAGGCTGTCACATGGCCGTGACTTCCTGTAGGAAGATCGTGGAGTGAAGAAGAGACACAGAAAGAAGTACTGTGAGTACTCTGCAAACATTTTAAGTGATTTTTAGATTTTTGGTGTGCTTTTTAGCACATACAGTACTGTACAGTTCACTGGACACCCAATATGGCTCTCAAGAAGCATAGTGGAAAGAAGAAAGTGCGGAGCAGCAATGAAGGTGACAAGAACAGCAATGCAGGTGACAATGTGCAAAGTGGAAATGCAAGTGACAATGTGCAAAGTGGAAATGCAAGTGACAATGTGCAAAGTGGAAATGCAAGTGACAATGTGCAAAGTGGAAATGCAGGTGACAAGAATGTGCAGCGCAAGCATGGTGGCAAAAAGAAAGTGCAGAGCAGTAGTAAAGGTGACAGCAAGGTTGTGAAGAAAATAACCATTGAGCTATACTATACTGTACTAATGTGTATTGTAATTTGTTTCATATTTTTGTGCTTCAAAAACCCACTAAAGAAAGGTCAGCACGGATTAACCGGATTTACATTGAACCCTATGGGAAAATGTGCCTCGGTTCGCGACCAATTCGGTTCGCGACCAGAGTCAGTTCACGAATTAAGTTCGTGAACCGAGGTATCACTGTATATATATATATATATATATATATTTATCTATATCTGTCTTTATCTATCTATCAATCTAATATCTATCTATCTATCCAATAATTGGAATGACACAAAGGGTAAATAAATACAAAAAAAGTAATATTGAGGGTTACTAAGGAGTGTCTTTTTTTTCCAGTTGGTTACTCTTTTCAACTATGTATCCACATACTCTATATGAGTCTAAAGCCTGAAGTCTTTCATGGACAGAATCAATCACATTACTTTATGCACGAGATACTGTATTTCCATGTCTGCAGAATGCACTTAGTGGAACAAAAGAATATCTTATTGGTCATCATTTATGTTCATTTTATGAGTAATAAAGGAGTCAATTTCTATTTACATACTGCAGATACTTCCAAATTCCCTAAACTCCATTAGGCCAGCTCAGATTATGTTAATTTAATTTGCGTACTATTGTCCTTTATGGTGTATGCAGCAAACTACAGCTAAATAATGACCAGCAAGAGAAATATATATCTTATGCAATATCTGCTTTCTGTGATTTGCAGTTCTATGCCTTTAATGAAATTTATATACAGTTTGAATACTTACCAACAACGAATGTAGTCATGTACATCTATGCAGCAACATCAAAGAGGGAATTATTTCATTACTCAACTCAGTTTTGAGTAGAGTAATGAAAGCCATTCATGGATAGCATGGACATGGAGCCTGCAGAAATAAAGTGCTGTCCATTAAATTCATAATCATGGTGTGTAATTGTAACAAGGTGGAGAGATAGGGAGGTGTAAAATTGAGAGTGTAGACTGCAATTTGACTAAATATTCTTCTATTAACATCAAATATTAACAAGTATTAATGAATGTACCAACTCCCTCTCTCCTAGAATCCGATCCTAAGGACCAGATGTCCTTTTCTATAGGGCCGATTTAGGCCTCTTGCGCCCAATGAAAAATCTGCCTTACCCATAAGACCTATAAAGAAGGCATTTAAAAAAAAAGTTAAAGTCCAAGTAAAACTCACAAATTCGATGTTAGGTTCTCCTGCCATCTATCCAAATGTATAATGCAGAGTGCGAGGTGCACAACACCTGATATGGTACTGGAAGAAGGTCATAGGAAAATATCAAATCTATGAATCTCCAAATCCTGATTATATAAGTTCCAATGGTGAACTATGAAGTAGTTTGGTGAACTATGAAGTAAAGTCTTCACAGGATAGTTATGGTTAATTCTAGGTAAGTGGCTGAAATATGGGCAGAAGTTGACTTCCGTTTTTTTTAACTGTAAGGATATATTCATATTTCCCAATGCTGTTGTGGGGACTATCCATGCAGGCCAGAACTTCTGGGTATTATAAGACCTAGTATTGTTGGGCGAACACCATTTTGACTCGAGCATCGCATGCTCGAGTCTCCTTCCCCCACGTTTGCTGGCTGCCACGTCGCCAATAAACATGCGGGGAAGTACTGGCACTCACTGTAATGCCGTAGCCATGTTGGGTACTGGCATTACAGTGATTGGCTGGCAGGAACGCGTCATCGGGTGCTATATAGCACCCAATGACACGTGGTTCGGCTCAGTCTTAGTCAGGGCGAGCTGCAGCAGAAGGGAGAGATAGTGTAGTGACAGGAATGTTATTTAAATTTTTTTTAGGCAGGGTTTAGTGTTGAAAATTGTTAGAGACCCAAAAGTCCTTTTAAGGACTATTGTTTTATCTGGCTGCAATATATATTAGTAGCGCAACCTGCGCTAAATTGCGTGCAATTGTTTGGCCGCTGCTGACAGTTACACAACCTCTGCTACATCTGTTGTTACATTTGAGCATCCTAAATATCTGTGACATTCAGCGCAATTGTTTGGCCGCTGCTGACAGTGAAACAACCTCTGCTACATCTGTTGTTACATTTGAGCATCCTAAATATCTGAGACATTCAGACCAATTGTTTGGCCGCTGCTGACAGCGAAATTACCTGCGCTACATCTCCTGTATAACGTTTTCGCTTCCTAAATATCTGACATTCAGTGTAATTTATTTGCGCATACCTGCGCTACTGTACGTGTGACATACTTGCAAGAATATTTAATTAATATGCTCAAGACGAGCAGTAAGGGACAGGGAAGTGGCCGTGCTGCTGATGGTGCACGCAGAGGCCATGGCCCTGGGCGCGGTGAAACTGTGCCTGCTGCCAGAACACAAGAAATACACTCATCCACGATACCTAGCTTCATGTCCCAGTTTGCAGGGTGGCGCAGGACACCACTATTGAAGTCACACCAGTGCGACCAGGTGGTTGGTTGTATTGCAGCAGATAATGCTTCCAGTTGGTTAAGCACCAAGAGTCTGGTTAACAGAATCCTCACCCTGATCCTCCTTCCTCCCACCATGGAGAGTCTTGGCAAACAAGTGATCCCACACTTGGCTCTTCCGAGGAGCTCTTTTCATCACCATTCCTTGATTTGGGCCTCTCGCCAAGCCCGCTTGAAGAGGGACATAAGGAGATCTTGTGCACTGATTCCCAAACTATTCAGCATCCACAGTCAGAAGAAGATGACGGTGGGGAATAGTAATTAGTGTTTCATGAGGTGGATGATGATGATGAGACACAGTTGCCAATAAGTCAACAGCAATTAGTGTCTCAAGAGGTTGATGATGAGGATGAGACACAGTTGTCAATAAGTAAGGTTTTTGTTAGGTCAACAAGTCAGGAGGATGACCAGAGTGAGGAAGTGGAAGAGGAGGTGGTGGTCGATTAAATCACTGACCTAAACTGGGAAGGTGGCAAGCAGGGGGAGGGATCCGCAGCACCACATCAGGCTGCAAGAGGCAGTAGAGTGGCAAAAGGGAAAAGGCCCGCAACTGTTCCCTGGAGCAACCCCGTGCGGACGATAAAATAATTGTCATTTGCAACCTGTGCCGTACCAAAATGAGCAGGGGCGTGAACACTAGCAACCTCACCACCAGCATGATCTGCCACATGGCATCAAAGCACCCTAATAGGTGGGACGAACGCCTGGGTCCACAATCAGTGTCTGCGGATCACACCACTGCCTCCTCTTCCTCTGTGTTACGTGCCGGCCAATCCCCTGTCCAAGACGTAGGCCCGGATGCCTCCCGCCTTGCACCTGAACCATCGCAAGCACCATCAGCTAGCACATCCACGTCTGTGTCCCAGCGCAGCATACAGATGTCCATATCCCAGGCTTATGAACGAAAGCGCAAATACCCAGCCACCCACCCACAGGCCATAGCACTAAATGCGCACCTTTCCAAATTGCTGGCTCTGGAAGTTGCCATTTAGGCTTGTGGACACTGAGGCTTTCCGCAGCCTGATGGTGGCGGCCGTCCCTTGTTACTCAGTCCACAGCCGCAACTATTTTTCCCAGTGTGCCATCCCCACCTTACACCAGCATGTGTCCCATAACATCACCCGTTCCCTGACCAACGCAGTTATTGGGAAGATCCACTTAACGACTGACACATGGACAAGTGCTTTTGGCCAGGGACGCTACATTTACCTGACAGCACACTGGGTGAACGTTGTGGAGGTCGGGAGCGAATCGTACCCTGGGATGGCACAGGTGCTACCGACGACAAGGATTGTGGGCCCTACGTCCATCAGAATTTCCCCACCAACTCCTCCACTTCCACCTGTGAATTCTCATCTTGCAGCACCAGTCAGCCATCAGTCAGTAGCTGGAAGCAGTGTAGCACTGCAGTGGGGAAGCGGCCACAGGCCGTGCTGAAACTAATTTGCTTAGGTGACAAACAGCACACCGCCGAAGAGCTGTGGCAGAGTTTAAGGGACCAGACTGAGCTGTGTCTCCCGCCACTCAACCTACAACCAGGCTTGGTTGTGTCTGATAATGGCCATAACTTGGTGGGGGCTTTGAAGCTCGGCAATCTCACACACATACTATGCCTAGCCCACATGTTCAACTTAGTGGTTCAGTGGTTTCTCAAAACCTACCCCAATTTGGCTGAGCTACTGGTAAAGGTGCGCCACGTGTGTTCCCATTTCCGAAAGTCATCTACAGCTGGCGCCGGTCTGGCAACGCTGCAGCAGCGATTGAAATTGCCAGCTCACCGACTGTTGTGCAATGTGAGCATGCGCTGGAACACCATGTTCCACATGTTGGCCAAGCTTTGTGAGCTGCAGAGGGCAGTAGTGGAATACCAGCTGCAACATGGTCACCGCCTTTCCAGTCAGCTTCCGCTCTTCACAAGCGATGAGTGGGCATAGATGTCTGACCTCTGTGAGGTTTTACGTAACTTTGAGGAATCAACACAGATGGTGAGCGGTGATAACGCTATTATCAGCGTAACCATCCCACTTCTGTGTCTACTGAAACGCTCGCTGCTCACAATGAAGGCGGACGCTTTGCATGTGGAAGAGGCGGAAATGGGGGAAGACAGTACACAGGGTGATAGCCAGATCACTCTCAGTTCGTCTTCTCAGCATGAATTGGATGATGATGAGGAGCAGGAGACGTTTGCCTCCGCTACAGAGGCTAGTACCCATTGCAGGTTTATTCCATCTGTTCAGCGTGGATGGGCCGAAGAGGATGAGCAGATTGAGAGTCATCCTCTTGATGAGGACAGCAAAGTCTTGTATGTTGGGACTCTGGCACACATGGCTGACTTTATGTTATGCTGCCTTTCCCGTGACCCTCGCGTTATACGCATTTTTGCCAACACCGATTTACTGGTTGTTTACCCTTCCCTACCCCCGCTACAAAAATAACTTCTCATCTCTCATTCCTGTGGTGGAGAGGACTAGCAAAATGGGACAATACCAGAAGGTCCTTGTGGAAAAATTGCTCCAAAAATTTCCAGCTGACAACGCTGGCGGAAGAGTACGTAGTTCCTTAGGCAACCAAGGAGGGGAGACGAGGGGAACACACAGAAGTTCCAACAGAGGCAGGGCAACACTCTGCAAGGCCTGGGAAAGTTTCATGACACCCCGCCAGCACCCTCACCCTGATGAGTGGCCTAGTGTCACAAGGAGGGAAACGTTTTGGAAGATGGTGAAGGAGTACGTAGCAGACCGTGTCAGCATCCTCAGTGATCCCTCTGTGCCTTACAACTATTGGGTGTCCAAGCTGAAAACGTGGCGCGAACTTGCGCTCTACGCCTTGGAGGTGCTGGCCTGCACTGCCGCCAGCGTTTTGTCAGAGCGGATATTTAGTTATACTGGGGGCATAATAACTGATAAGCGCAACCGCCTGTCAACTGAAAATGCTGACCGGTTGATTCTTATCAAAATGAACAAGGCCTGGATTGCCCCTGACTTCTCTACTCCACCAGAGGAAAGCTGCTAAACATAAAGGCACTTTAAATGTGGCTTTTATGGTGTATTGCAGGCATGCTCAACCTGCGGCCCTCCAGCTGTTGCAAAACTACAACTCCCATCATTTCCGGACAGCCTACAAAAGGGCATGGTGGGAGTTGCAGTTTTACAACAGCTGGAGGGCCGCAGGTTGAGCATCCCTGGTGTATTGAATACACTGTATTCCCCTACACCCCTAAAAAGGGTATATGGTTTAATCTTCCTTTTCTCGTCCTACTCTTCCTCCTCCATCATATCAACATTCTTATTAGGCTGCCCTCGCTCCAAATGTTTTAGAGGGTCAGCTCAGCAGCAGACCCTCACCCCTAAAGTTTTAGATGGTCAGATCAGCAGCAAGCCCTCAACCCTAATGTTTTTGAGGGTCAACAGTAGGCCATCAATCATAATTTTTCAAGGGTTTGTATGATGCCCTCCTTTATGTGTAATAAAGAGTGTATTGTAGTGCCGGTTCCTTGTAATTTTTGGCAGCCCTTTCACTTAGTGAATAGGCTTTGAGTGTAGGAGCCCCACTACCTGAACAATTGTACCACAATGTGAATGAGGCCCTCCTTTATGTAATATACAGGTTGTATCGGAGTGCCTCTTCCTTGTAATTTTTGGCAGAACTTGCACTTTATATACAAGTAAATATACAGGAAAGAATGTTTCCTAACAATTTTTCTTCTAAAATCGATTTTATCTTCGGTTTTGTGCGTATTATTGTCAGTCTGTAAAAGTGGTGTACTACTTGGACAACATCGTTCCCAACAGTGACCTTGGAGTCCAAAATGCATCCAGACATCTTCTCCATTCTGTTCCTGAACCATTTCAGTGGTTGTTTCCATCAATTTCTGACCTTTTCCTGTGAACCAGACACCCTCCGCTCTTCAGAGCAGGGGGTGCCTGGTTTAATGCTCGGGTTCTCCCATTGACTTCCATTGTGCTCTGGTGCTCTGTAGAGCCCCCGAGCACCAGAACACCCGAGCACTTTGGTGCTCAATCAACACTAGTCTTTAGGTGACGAAAGCAGCTCCAGAGAGTTTGTAAAAAGAAAAAAATATATATAAAGAAATGCAAGTAATTGTTAAAAAAAAGAAAATAGAAAGAAAAAAACATACTATTGTTGCCAACCCAAGTGTATTGATAGCCTGTACAAACCATCTAATACTACACTACTAAAGTCATACATCAAAGTCACCAAAAGAAAACCAGTTTTTAGATTTTTTTCTAGTGTACATTTGTGAAATTTTTGAAATTTAAAACTAAAAGAAATAAAAATTATAAAAAAATTACACTGTTTATATACCGTAGTTACCTGTTTATATGTCCCGGAAAAAAAGTCCAAAAATAAAAAAATTGCAAAAAATAACACCATGATAAAAAATAATTATGTCTAGTTAGAGACTTTAGAGGCCAAAAAAATGTTTGTTAAGGGATTACGTAAATCTTTTGCCTAATATAAAAGTGCATACAATCTGCTAAACAGTTGTGAAAGTTTCAAGGTCATGAGATATTTAGGAAGTGGCCAGATTTATTGTAAGTACAGGCCAGTCATATTATTAATGTGGCTTTCTGGTGAACTCTAAACTCTCGAGATGAAGACAGATGACAAGGATTTGGCAATGATTGACTATATTTCAGAAGTTTTGAGAAATCTTACTGGAAATCCAAATAATCTTATTTGTCCCTTTCGATCATTGAATTTCAAAAGTCACCTTAATCTGTTTATAAAAACCTTCAACTTTTCAATATATATTATTAATTTTCTTGTTGTTTCTTATACTATTATTCCAAGAAACATGGTACAAGGTTAACTTTCTGCACTTATGATTTCCATTGGGGAGAAATTAATCCACTTTAGTAAAACTTTTGTGCAAGGTTAGTGTAAACAAAGAAGACTCTTAAAGGCTCTATTACACCACACGATTTTGGGCCAATTATCGGGAACAAGCGTCTATAGCAGACCTGGGCAAACTACGGCCCGCGGGCCGTATACGGCCCGGCGAACCTTTTAATCCGGCCCCCGGCATTTTTGTTGCCGCCGCCGCCGCCGGCCCTGTAACAGCACGGAGTCACTGTCCGGAGTGAGGAGGGGGCGGGGCCCGCGGCCGCTCTGCGCTCCGCTCTGCGCTCCGCTCTGCTGCCTGGCCTGCCTGTCTCTTTAACAGAGCAGACCAGTGGCTGCTGGAGCGTGATGCAGCTGCCGCACAGGCAGAAAGAGGAAGGAGGCGGAGCCCCAGCCAGCAGCCACAGCCAAAGCCAAGCAACTAACAGAACTTACAGGTATTTGGTGGGGGTGGGGGGGGCTCATATAGGACAGGGGGACAGTGTGTGCTTTCCTGCCTGCTACTACATCACCCCCCCCCCCCCAGGGATTGTGGGGGTCATTAAGGGTTGGACTTGCTGCTGATGTTGAGTGTGCCAGTGTGTGTGTGTCCGTCCCTGTGTGTGTGTGTCTGTCCCTTTGTGTGTGTGTGTGTGTGTGTGTCCGTCCCTGTGTGTGTGTCTGTCCCTTTGTGTGTGTGTGTCTATCCCTGTGTGTGTGTGTTTGTCCCTTTGTGTGTGTGTGTGTGTCCATCCCTGTGTGTGTGTGTGTTTGTCCCTTTGTGTGTGTGTCCCCGTCCCTGTGTGTGTCCGTCCGTGTGTGTCTGTCCCTTTGTGTGTGTCCGTCCCTTTGTGTGTGTGTGAGTGTGTCTGTCCCTTTGTGTGTGTCCCCGTCCCTGTGTGTATGTCTCTCCCTGTGTGTATCACCTTGCCCACAGTGTTCCTATGTCTTGACGCAGCTGCTTCAGAACGTTCTGTGCGGGGAAGAAGATGGAAGAGGAGGCAGCGCCAGCATGGAGTCTGTGCGATAGACACAGGGAGGCACACTAAGGACGAAGGTAACACTTCCACATGATCTACACTAGTGTTATCTGTGGTTTTACATAGGACTGCAGGTAACACTACTACATTATTTAGCACTAGTGTTATCTGTGGTTTTACATAGGACTGCAGGTAACACTACCACAAGGTTAGCTCACACAGGGCGCCTGAACACCTAAGGCCGGCCCTGGCTGCGCACCCCAGCGCCAAGGGATGACGTCACTGATGTAATATGCCTCTTATATGTGGAGAGCGGTGATGTCACAGATGTAATATATTACTTATAAGTGATATATTACATCAGTGACATCACCACTCTCCACACATAAGTAATATATTACATCAGTGACATCACTGCTGTCCACATATACCGGTAAGTAATACATTACATCAGTGACATCACCGCTCATCACATATATGTGGAGAGCGGTGATGTCACTGATGTAATATATCGCCTATATGTGGACAGCGGTGATGTCACTGATGTAATATAACATTATATGTGGAGAGCGGTGATGTCACTGATGTAAAATATCACTTATATGTGGAGAGCGGTGATGTCACTGATGTAATATAACATTCTATGTGGAGAGTGTTCATGTCACTGATGCAATACAGCGCTCCAGATGGCGACCAAAATGGTCGCCAATGCGCCTTAAAATTTGCAGATGGCGACAAGACTTGTCATAGGCTACAGGCCTGAGGTCTATTTGGTAGTGAAATCCCAGCGCAGGCAGGCATGATGATGTCATCACGCCCGCCTGTGCCAGGACGCGGTGATTTTATGCAGTATTGAGTTTAGCCTTTTGGCCCGGCCCTCCAAAATATTTTCAGTTTCTCATGTGGCCCCATCGAAAAAATAATTGCCCACCCCTGGTCTATAGTAATGCACGTTACTGCTATTTGGCCCGCATAATCAAGCAGCACGTTTGCTGATGGGCAATCTTCCATCATCTCTCTGTATAATTAGGGATGCGCTAAGAAAAATAGTGAGGAATGACTGCAGTAGCAACATTCCTCCCACATTCAAAGTTTGCATCAGCTGGTGTAATCATACCAGTGCAAACAAGCACCAATGCATGTGTCATTATCCATCAGTGTTCGTACCACCAGAAGATTGGGCAGTCTAATACCACCTTTACCCTAGGGCACCTTGATATCACAGGAAACTTTGAAGGAGCATGATTTTACTACAACTTATGGGCAAAGCCATGTCTCCCATAGAAATTGTATTGCTTCATTTGCTTCAATTGAAATAATGCTTCCTGTTAAAGGTTATTTTTACTTAAAATGTAAAATTGGCCATATAGTAGTAGGTCAGAAGTTAAGCTGGCCATACCCATAAAATTATGAACAAAATGTAGATGGTCACCTGTCTGTTGGACCATTTTTATAAACAATCTGACCATCAACATTTCTCAATAAACTCAGCTAGTGTAAGGTGGGCAAGTGAAATACTGTATTTGACCGATCATGCCATAGTAAGTGCTGAGTGAATGGAAGTATCAGAAGTGGACTTTAATCCAAATTTCAGTAAAAATTTGATTCTCCACAAAGCTGAAATTTCTCACGCTTCATAGTAACGAATCAATTTTGTGTGCCCAGAGTGATCTCGTGTTGGCATCGTCATGCTCACCACAGCTTCTTTTGTGGGTTTTCTTCAATCAAGACAGTAACAGACAGCCTCTCCGCGATCAAGTGGATGAGATGAGTATACTGTATATTTCTTTTAACGCCTGATTGACCCCATAGCATCTAAATGTGAATCACAGATGCCGTGATCAGAATTGAACGCTGCATCCGAAGGGTTAAATGGGGGCGCGCAATTGCCATTCCAAATCATTGCGACTGCTCCTTACAATGGAAAGCAATTTGTGACAAAGTAATTCGTAAAAAAACAAATTTCTTGTTGAAGTTTTGTGAAGCAACCAAATCAAATTTTTCAAAACTTAAGTATGTAACTTGGTTACATACTTTCAGTCGGTATCTGGTGAAAAATCTGGCCAGACAGATCACATTTTTGACAATAATTCTCAAAATGGTGAAAATCAGCAATTTTCTCTCAGATATTATCCTAGCCTAAGTGGATGCCAGCAGTAATGTATATCTCATACTTGACTATCTGGATTAAAATCAACCAGTCAGGTGAAGCACCAAGATAGGATAGAGCAAACATTTGGTCAACTGCAAAGCAAACAGGATTGTAGGATGTCATTGGATTTTGGGTGCTGGTTTTAAAGTGAGCAAATTGAACTACAATTTTTATGTAAATGCTGAAACCAAATAGTACATTTCTTTCACCTACATCCCCATAGCAAAAAGCTTTTTCTGTAAGGAATTTGGTTGCATGTCAGCCACAAATTCAGAGCAAAGCAAATGCTTCCACCTGAGGCCATCACAGCGCCGAGGCTCACATCTGAGCACTTTAGCACGCCGACTCTCAAACTAGAGCAGTGCGGCATAGGCAGGCTTAAAGGGATTCTGTCACCTCCTTTTACGATTTTAAGCTGGCACCATCGCTATGTTGACTAAAGTAGCTTATTTCCAGGACTCTTCTTTTTACTTTATTTCGTTTAGTAGTTTTGATGTAAAAGCGATTTTTATGTTATGCTAATTAGGGTCCAAGGTGCCCAGAGGGGCGTTTTTCTCACTCTCCGGTGCTCAGTGATGCCCCCCTGCAGTGCCCAAGACAGCCTCCTGATAGTCAAAACACTCGGCGCATTGGCTGCAGACAGGAAGGAGGACGGGGCATATCTATAAGGTAGATTATGACGTGGGGAGGGGGCGGAACCGTTTGCCGGGCTGTGGGAGGTGTTTTGACTATCAGGAGGCTGTCTTGGGCACTGCAGGGGGGCGTCACTGAGCACCGGAAAGTGAGAAAAACGCCCCTCTGGGTACCTTGGACCCTAATTAGCATAACATAAAAATCGCTTTTACATCAAAACTACTAAACGAAATAAAGTAAAAAGAAGAGTCCTGGAAATAAGCTACTTTAGTCAACATAGCGATGGTGCCAGCTTAAAATCGTAAAAGGAGGTGACAGAATCCCTTTAAGTTTCTAAAGGTGACCATTTTAAGTTAATGTCTCCTGCTGAAGTGCACTGATCTGGTGCACAGAAACGCGTTGAGCCTTGTTTCAGCCCACATTCTCTCACAGTCTGGACTGACGCTTGGCTGCTCACTAGCCACATTCGCAGCCCATCATGCTGTCTCTGAATGTGGCATTAACCTCCTACACCTTTGCCAGTTCACGCTGACGTTTGGCTGTGTATGAGCCATATCAGCGTCTCCTTTATACTGGCTTTGTGTCTGGCACCTATTTTCTACTGTCCCTGACGAATGGCAAAGTGCACGGACATCCTCTAGGTGATATTAGTGCATCCAATTTGTAGCTTGTTGCTCTCATTGAGTCTGGCACTGGATATTTTAGGTCTCAATAGTTTAATGTTCACTTGACCAACAATGACTATCTAGATTAAAATCAACCAGTCAGGTGAAGCACCAAGATAGGATAGAGCAAACATTTGGTCAACTGCAAAGCAAACAGGATTGTAGGATGTCATTGGATTTTGGGTGCTAGTTTTAAAATGAGCAAACTGAACTACAATTTGTATGTAAATGCTGAAACCAAATAGTACATTTCTTTCACCTACATCCCCATAGCAAAAAGCTTTTTCTGTGAGGAATTTGGTTGCGTGTCAGCCACAAATTCAGAGCAAAGCAAATGCTTCCACCTGAGGGTCTTATAGCCTGGAGGGACAAAGTATTAGGAATTGTCTTTTTCGTAAACCTATTCTTAACTCGAAACCTCATTTGTACTGACAACGCTTCATATAAACATGGCCCTGCAGCACATAAAGCGAGTTATTAGCCACCCAATCTTCTTTATATGGTATGTGAAGCTAGCGCAAACAGATCTGTTTATTCACATTGTATCTCCACGTTATTCATCTCTATTGCCTTGTAATCCCAACTGTCTTCAATTATTTCAAACCAGTTGTACAGAGAGCAGCAGATGAGCATGATAAGCATACTTTTTATGCTGATCATGTGCGCACTGCTACTGTGCAGGATTGCAATGACAGATAACAAAGCTGGAGTCAAATAATAAAGCCGGAGTCAGATAACACAGGATCCACGTGGACAAAAGGTGATGGTCACAGCTCACCTCCTCCCCCTCCCTGCAAACTGACCTCTGCAGTAGGTTATAGAGCATGCCCACAACACTCTACCATAGAATCCTATCCTTGTATGGTTTTATTCTATCTGAGAGGAGCCATAGGTGTACTGTAATAATTATTATTATTCTATCATCTTTTCCTGTCCTTGAATCTATTGCTATTTCTAGCAAGAAATGTTAAAACAAGGTGTCTGGCAAATAAGGAAACACTAATATAAAATGAAAATGGTTTGGCAGAGAGTGATCTAATTTTAGACACAAGCTGTGAGACAGGGGAACATTTTTTAAGCCATGTCTCCGATGTGTTGGTCATCTTAAATGCCACCATATTGGATTTGCCCAAAAGGAGCAAAGTGAAGAACGGAAGTAGCAGTGGCTCTAGCAGTCAATCACTGCTGCAACCCTAGTACCGATGTTCCCTAGGGTCAGGGCAGTGAAAAAAGGATAGAACCTTTTTTCCCTAAGGGCACACCAAGATGGTGGGGATCCTGCCTGATGGTAGTTGGGGTGCGCTCGATTTTATAGGTTTGGTGCTGGTGCAAAACAGGAGGTATAGGGAGCAATGGGCAGCGTATGTGCAGAAGTTGGTAACCAGGCCAGGCAAGAGGTAGAAAACAAATATCTCTCTTTACTAAAGTGCAAAATGGAAGGTTTAGTACAGCTAATGGTATCAAACACAGTTCTTTCCTCTTTGTCTTCCCAAAGCCTCTTTCTGCAGAATCTATCACAGGCAACATTATTTCCACAATAATGACTGCAATTTCTGGGCTTAAGATATAACGCTGACCAGATCATGTCCAAGTGTGAAGAAGGGTATATCAGTAATGTCCCTCTCAAAGCAGTAAAGTCTATATAGCTTTGAACAGCAAATACCTTACTGGCGCTGGCCTGGGGTTCTTCAGATTTAACTTTAGTTTTTCAAATGTTAAGGTTTGAAATTAATAGAGAATTTCATATGTGTGCTTCTTGTTAATGTAATTTTATCCTTTCCAATTTTAAAATAGTAATTTTTCTTCTGTACAGTTGAAGTATGGTATTATCTCAAGCAGAACATGTTGACACTGTCTTGATTTCCAGTGAACAAAGCACACATGTCATCACAAAAGATACAACGCCACCTAGAGAGGTCTTCCATTACCTACGGTGCAGTTCCCAAACTTCTTGGTTTGGCAACTGCATTGTAGGCATTGGGTGCCCTGTTTGGGTGGCATTGATTGATTGTTTCCTTACTTTTGGGACACCAAGTATAATATTAATCATTAATATATTATTGTACGTATGCCCTTGTGGTAATGTGAACAGTGCTGGAAGGTGTGTTGTCCCACTTAAGGTACCTCAGATGGGTGAGACAGTAGTCTCAGCAAAGCATAGTTTGCTGAGACATTTTTGTATACATTTTCTGGGCTGGATTTAACTTGGACTGGTGGCTAGGCTTGGTAGAGGGAGTTGCCAGTCCACACCCTTCCAGTACGGGTTTTCCTTTCTACCTGAGGTGATCGCAGGTGAGGCCTGCTGTAATCAGGCTGGCATAAAGCGCCTCAGTGTAGGTCAGTCTGGGGACAGATACAGAGACCCAGAGCAGAGGCTCTGTGCGTGGTCTCAGCTCGTCAGGCTGAGAGACCCTGGGGCACTGTGACAGCCCGAAGTTTGGAGAACGCCGTGACGCCGGGGTTCAAGGGTCACAAGGCCGGAGTCGGGGGGACTGTTGGGCTACACTTCCCCATACAGGTACGGGACTGATTACAGCCAGAGAGGCTGGGGAAATACGGGCTGAGAAAAAGCCGCATATGGGTTCCGTGTGTGAACAGGGTTCTGTAGCTGAGTCAGGACCACGTTAACAGGTGTAGTGAGAGCCCAGCTGGGCAGGTATTTGTTTTGTTTTTAGGTATGTGGGAACCTCACCACACCCACTGATTATTAACTGGACTGTTCTGTGTATGAAAAAAGTCCCAATAAATGCAATGTTTGGCCCCAGAAAGCTGCGGTGGACGACGATTCATGTGAGAATGACCCCCCAAGTACAGCGATCCCTTACACCCTAAATATAGAAACAAAGCTGCATTCTTTTACAGTCTCTGAATATAGTAAACCTATGGTGTCTTTATACTAGGTATAAACAATGTATTGAAATACACATTTTAAATTTATACAAAATAATAAGAATCTTATGCCTAGGACTTGGTCATGAGGCTCAGGGATTTCTTCTGGCAATCACATTGCCAATAAGTGTAAACATCAGATACATGCATCTGAAAGTCTATATAATTTTTTTTTTTGGATCCTCAATATTGAAAAAATAGTCAACTAGGATTTCAGCATATTTTGCATAGCGATAGGCACATCCAAGCAAATGTATATGCAAATGTATATCACAGTCTCATAGTCATCCATTGTATGATGAGACATTACGCCATTTTCTATTAAATGTCTTTTCTGCATTATTAATGGTTTTCAAGATCTTTTCTTCATATCATTCAATAATTGTTTACTTCGAATGGATGCAAATCTATTGTTATCATATTTAATGTATTGCAATCTAAGTTAAAAGCGATCCAAGCATCTGATGTCAAAGACCCTCAAAAGGGCTTAATAAAAGTGTAAAGTAAAGCAATAAAAAAAAAAAAAAAAAAAAAAATATATATATATATATATATATATATACACTGCTCAAAAAAATAAAGGGAACACTTAAACAACACAATGTAACTCCAAGTCAATCACATTTCTGTGAAATCAAACTGTCCACTTAGGAAGCAACACTGAGTGACAATCAATTTCACATGCTGTTGTGCAAATGGGATAGACAACAGGTGGAAATTATAGGCAATTAGCAAGACACCCCCCATAAAGGAGTGGTTCTGCAGGTGGTGACCACAGACCACTTCTCAGTTCCTATGTTTCCTGGCTGATGTTTTGCTCACTTTTGAATGCTGGCAGTGATTTCACTCTAGTGGTAGCATGAGATGGAGTCTACAACCCATACAAGTGGCTCAGGTAGTGCAGCTTATCCAGGATGGCACATCAATGCGAGCTGAGGCAAGAAGGTTTTTCTGTGTCTGTCAGCGTAGTGTCCAGAGCAGGAAGGCGCTACCAGGAGACAGGCCAGTACACCAGGAGACGTGGAGGAGGCCGTAGGTGGGCAACAACCCAGCAGCAGGACCGCTACCTCCGCCTTTGTGCAAGGAGGAACAGGAGGAGCACTGCCAGAGCCCTGCAAAATGACCTCCAGCAGGCCACAAATGTGCATGTGTCTGCTCAAACGGTCAGAAACAGACTCCATGAGGGTGATATGAGGGCCCGACATCCACAGGTGGGGGTTGTGCTTACAGCCCAACACCGTGCAGGTCGTTTGGCATTTGCCAGAGAACACCAAGATTGGCAAATTCGCCACTGGCGCCCTGTGCTCTTCACAGATGAAAGCAGGTTCACACTAAGCACATGTGACAGACATGACAGAGTCTTGAGACGCCGTGAAGAACGTTCTGCTGCCTGCAACATCCTCCGGCATGACCGGTTTGGCATTGGGTCAGTAATGGTGTGGGGTGGCATTTCTTTGGAGGGCCGCACAGCCCTCCATGTGCTCGCCAGAGGTAGCCTGACTGCCATTAGGTACCGAGATGAGATCCTCAGACCTCTTGTGAGACCATATGCTGGTGCGGTTGGCCCTGGGTTCCTCCTAATGCAAGACAATGCTAGACCTCATGTGGCTGGAGTGTGTCAGCAGTTCCTGCAAGACGAAGGCATTGATGCTATGGACTGGTCCGCCCGTTTCCCAGACCTGAATCCAATTGAGCACATCTGGGACATCATGTCTCGCTCTATCCACCAGCGTCACGTTGCACCACAGACTAATGAAAAGAATGAAAGAAAACCGGCACTCCCAAAAATCTTTGCTGGTGATAGATACGTGTGGCGTTTCGGCACTCACAGGTGCCTTTTTCAAACAAAAAGTGAGCAGCAGTATGACTGTCCAGGAGTTGGCAGATGCTTTAGTCCAGGTCTGGGAGGAGATCCCTCAGGAGACCGTCCGCCAGCTCATCAGGAGCATGCACAGGCGTTTGCAGGGAGGTCATACAGGCACGTGGAGGCCACACACACTACTGAGCCTCATTTTGACTTGTTTTAAGGACATTACATCAAAGTTGGATCAGCCTGTAGTGTGTTTTTCCACTTTAATTTTGAGGGTGACTCCAAATCCAGACCTCCATGGGTCGAAATTTTTTTATTTTTGTGTGATTTTGTTGTCAGCACATTCAACTATGTAAAAAACAAAGTATTTCAGAATAATATTTAATTAATTCAGATCTAGGATGTGTTATTTTTGTGTTCCCTTTATTTTTTTGAGCAGTGTATACAGTACAGACCAAAAGTTTGGACACACCTTCTCAGTCAAAGAGTTTTCTTTATTTTCATGACTATAAAGGCATCAAAACTATGAATTAACACATGTGGAATATATACATAACAAACAAGTGTGAAACAACTGAAAATATGTCATATTCTAGGTTCTTCAAAGTAGCCACCTTTTGCTTTGATTACTGATTTCCACACTCTTGGCATTCTCTTGATGAGCTTCAAGAGGTAGTCCCCTGAAATGGTCTTCCAACTGTCTTGAAGGAGTTTCCAGAGATGCTTAGCACTTGTTGGCCCTTTTGCCTTCACTCTGCGGTCCAGCTCACCCCAAACCATCTCGATTGGGTTCAGGTCCGGTGACTGTGGAGGCCAGGTCATCTGGCGCAGCACCCCATCACGCTCCTTCATGGTCAAATAGCCCTTACTTTCAAAGTTTTCCCAATTTTTCGGCTGACTGACTGACCTTCATTTCTTAAAGTAATGATGGCCACTCGTTTTTCTTTACTTAGCTGCTTTTTTCTTGCCATAATACAAATTCTAACAGTCTATTCAGTAGGACAATCAGCTGTGTATCCACCTGACTTCTCCTCAACGCAACTGATGGTCCCAACCCATTTATAGGGCAAGAAATCCCACTTATTAAACCTGATAGGGCACAGCAGTGAAGTGAAAGCCATTTCAGGGGACTACCTCTTGAAGCTGATCAAGAGAATGCCAAGAGGGTGCAAAGCAGTAATCAAAGCAAAAGGTGGCTACTTTGAAGAACCTAGAATATGACATATTTTCAGTTGTTTCACACTTGTTTGTTATGTATATAATTCCACATGTGTTAATTCATAGTTTTGATGCCTTCAGTGTGAATCTACAATTTTCATAGTCATGAAAATAAAGAAAACTCTTTGAATGAGAAGGTGTGTCCAAACTTTTGGTCTGTACTGTATATATATATATTTAAATTGAAATTAACTTCCTTTTCCCATAATTAGACATGAGCGAATTTCTTCAAAGTTCGATTCGGCTGATTTGCCGAATTTCACCCTAAAATTTGCTTTGTAATGAAATACTTCGTCACGAAGCGCATTTTTTTTTGTAAGTAGTGGATGCAATGACAGGGAGCTGCGATACCGCCACACCCGTCATTGTACCCCTCAGATGCCGTGTTCCTACATGATCGTGGCATCTAAGTGTAAAATTAACAATAATTATTTTTTTTTTATCAAACTTACCGCCTCTATTTGCTCGCAACAGGCCGGCCGCCGTCATGCTCTTGAAGATCTTGGCCGAAATCATAAGCAGCACGAGATTACTTCATCATTCTGACTGGCGTGGTGATTTATTCTTGTACCGCACGGGATTTCAGCCAAGATCTTCAAGCAAGAAGGAGGCTGGCGGCCCGTTACGAGCAAATGGAGGAGGTGAGTTTGATTTTTTTTTTGTTTTTTACAGGTTAAATCGATTCGCTGGCACGAAGCACAAGGAAATTCGGCTTCCAATAGGCGAATCAAATTTATCCTTTTAAAAAATAAAAGTAAATAAACAATAAAAAATGAAAGATCATTTGCACTCTTGCATCACAAAATGCAAGTACTATTAAAATATAAATGTATTTATCCCCTACATTTACATATGTTCTGATATACAAAATGGATATATACGTGAGTCTAATTAAAGAAATAGTTAATCCACAGAAATTCTATATAAGACCCTTAAAACTGTAATGTTTAATATATCAATCTAAAACCTTTTATCCAAACTATGATTGGATTGCGGTGCCAATCAATCACCCTGATAGTTCAAAAATACAAAAAATAAAGGTAGAAATGAAATATACATAAAGGAACAGGTCAGGGTCCCGGGGGAGGGAAATTTGACTTACCCTATATAACCCTACTGTACCCCTCAGCCCAGAGAAGAATCCTAATGGTTTAGACTCTCTGTCAGCGTTCCTCGGCTAGATAGCCCAAAATTACCCTAAGCCCAGATGCTTTTCCCCCAACAACGTAGGTTCCTCAGGGAATCAGGATGTAGGGTGTGATCAGATACTTAACACATGATAACCAAATAATAAAGAATAAAGATAAAGAAATAATGAACAATACAGGTGGGTGGCAAAAATAGACAGAAAAATGATGTACATTTGAAAGATTTCAATATCTGTCTCACTGTTTGGAAGTCGACCAGAAGGATACTGGCTGCCTGATACTTGACCTCCAAACACCAGAAGCGTGCCACCCCCTATAGATGCCTCTATATTTATCCCCTACGGTGAACGCCATCATGGAAAAATGTCATCAACATGGACGATTTGTCATTTTTTCTTCACTTTACCTCCCAAAAAATGTAATAAAAATTATCAAATAGGCAAACACATTCCAAAATGGTATGAATAAAAAATACAGATTTGTCCTGAGAAAAAATGAGCCCTCATATAGCTTGTAGATCTACATATAAAACAGGTCAGATTGCAATGAAGTAAAAAAAAATTCCCAACAATTTTCTTTTTTTCAGTATTAAAACACAAGAAAAACTATATCAATATGGCATTGCCGTAATATTACAGACCCATAGAATAAAGCGAACAGGTCAATTTTACCGGATAGGTAACACCGAAGAAGCAAAACCCATAAAACTATAAAACTGTAGTGGAATTGTGTTTTTTTTTTTTTTTCCAATTCCATCCCACTTTAATTTTTTTTCCAGCTTCCCACTACCTTGTATGCACTATTAAATGCCATTAGAAAGCACAACTAGTCCTGCAAAAAAACAAGCCCTCATATGGCTATGTGAATGGAAAATTTAAAAAGTTAGGGCTTTGGTAAGGCAGGGAAACGAAAAAACGAAAACGCAAAAAAAAAGAAAATTGCCACGTCCTGAAGGGGTTAATATTAGTGTCACTCATTATTTCGTCTCCAGATGTCGCATATGTAGCAGAATCTTAAGGATGATCTGTTTTCTTTCACATTCAATTGATTTCTGCCCATAGACAAGAAAAAGAAATACAATTAAGCTGAATTCAAGGCTAATAGGATGGCAGCGCTTTTCTCTTCCTTACCTTAGCAGCTAATGAAGTGTTTCAGTACAATGTTTTATTACTCCCATAGAAATTAAAGAGAGTAGTTAATGATGCTATTTTTGCCTCCATCCCTTTGATGTCCATAAATATGCTATTAGTGTCACTCTGCTTGCTGAGGAATTCATATGTGCTTAGATGTAGCTGCAATCTCCATAATAGGAAGTACTGTAGTAGAGTAAAGTAGTTTTAAGATATGAAAATGAACAATTGTGAATTAAAAGGGATTTCCGAGATTTTTTTTTTTTACTGATGACCTATCCTCTGGATAGGTAATCAGTATCTGATCGGTGGGGGTCTGACACCCGAGACCCCCACCGATCAGCTGTTTTGAGAAGGCAGCGGCGCTTCTGTTCGCCCCACTGCTTTCTTGTAGCTCACCGAGCACAGCGTACATTGTATAGCGGCTGTGTTTGGTATCGCACTCAGACCCATTCACTTTTATATGTGCCGATGAACGTGCCGTCAGTGCCTCAGCCTAGGAAAAACAGAGAGAAGGCTGCGGTGCTCACATGAGATACTGATGAGCTATCCAGAGGATACTTTATCTGTTTAAAAATATCGAAAAACCCCTTTAAAGATAGTTATTTTCTTAGTGCGTACGCTTGACATAGCAGAAATGTATAATACAATTAAATCCCCTTAAAGGGAATGTGTCACCAAATGACCTGCTGTTTAAATCAAGTTTTTATATGAAATATATTTTTAAGAATTTTTGGTGGTTATTTTTAATTTTCCATAAAAATCTTAAATTCCTGCAGTTTTCTGAGTGGCCCAAAAATATGCCAACACTTCCTGTTCTGTAGAGATTATTTATTAGCAGTCATTTCATTATCATCACAGGCAGGAATATGATAATAGATAACAGCTAGGTCTACAGAAGACAATACTGCACAATTCAAAAATAGTCATTGATATTTACAGTTTATCTACTCCCCTTACCTGCACAATAACCTCTGCACAACTCGCACAACATGCCTTGAAAACTCTCTCATAAAGTCATTGGACATCTCCTTTTTATGTGGCTACTGTAAAGTATATGTCTAAATGCAAAACAATTCCTAAATTCCTGCAGTTTTCGCAGTGGCCTAAAAATATGTCAACACTTCCTGTTCTATAGAGATTATTTCTTAGTAGTCATCTCATTATCATCACAGATACCACCTATGTATAGATAACACAATACTGCACCATTCAAAAATAGTGACTGTTATTTACAGCTTATATACTCCCCTTCCCTGCACAATAATCTCTGCACAACTCACGGAGTATGCCTTGAAAATTCTCCTATAGAAGTCAATGGACATCTCCTGTTCATGTGTCTAAATTCTGTTAACATTAGTTCAGGCAAGATGGCTGCCCCCATAAACAAGTATGGAAAATAGAATTAAAAAAATTGTAAAAAGTAATAGGCTTCACTAGTCCTTAATAGTCCAGGACTACCTAATCTAGAATTTAATAAAAATTATGCAATATTACATAAGAATTGAAATGCTGATGGCCTAGAATCAGTAGAGGAAGGAACGTGGAAATCATTAAGGCAAAGGACAGTTATCCGATATTCCCACAGACAGAGGCCTATAGTCTGGTGTATGAATATTGGTCCCCCATGATGTTGCACATGGTAGGTAAGGGGCCACTGGCAAACTAAATACAGCTATCTGCCTCTAAAGCAGGGGTGTACAACCCTTATCAGTCTGAAGGCTGCATTGCCATCTTGCTCTATTTCAAGGGGCAGCAAAAAAATAAAATAAAAAATGTTGATCAGCGCTCGTTTGCATTGGCTTATTATATGGGCCAATGCAAAGTGAATGGGGAAGAATGATCACTACCATAGACATTTCTCCCTCATTCAGTTCTATTGATTATTGGCAGCATGTGCCTGAAACAGAAGATTCATACTTACCTGCTCCCTGCCTCTCCAGTCTCCCCCACCGCCCCCACTGTCTCCATCTTCCATTCCCCGCGCTGTTTACAGTCAATGACTGGCTTCAGCAGTGATGTGGACACAAGCAGAATGTCAACGCTGAAGCCAGTTATCTGCTGGAGCCATGCACATGACCATCCAAATGTAAACAGTGCGGGGACCAGAAGATGGAAACAGAGGGGGCGGCATGGAGCAGGAAAGTATGAATGTTCTGTCTGAGGGGCCATACTGTGGGAACTTGTTAAAAAAAATGTACCAGAAAAACCCTTTAAGTGGCGACATTTTCTTCCATCCTGTCCTCTTTTCATAAATGAGCGCTTTCCTTCACTGCAGAGGATGGCACCCCCTTGTTATGACCGTCTTCTGCTCCCCAGTTATAGGTGCCCTGTGGTAACCAGTAAGCACGTTACCTCACTAGCGGGGAGAGCGCTAATTGGTTAACCCTTCAATGACCAGGCCTGAAAAGGCCTTAATGGCCAGACACTTTTTTGTGATTTATGGCAAGTGGTCCAAACGGTTGTAACTTTTTTATTTGTTCGACTACCAAAACCATTTTTGCAACAATTTTTTACATGACAAATAGGGCTTTATAATATGTAGAAAATATATATATATATTTTTTTTTTTCAAACTATAGCTCATTATTCTTTAAATATGCAAACTGACACCAAAATAAATTTTTAAAATTAGTTCCCTGTGGGTTTTGTTATATAGTATGTACGGTTTTATCTGAATGAGGCGATAATGGTTTTGACGGTTTTGGTTGGTGTGGGTGTTTTTTCTTTTATGTACAGTATTCAATTTTATTTTATATTGCTGCTACATAATAAGTCCTAGAAAATGTCATAAAAAGACTAGAGATGGGACGGGGGATTCGTAGAATCCACGAATCCCTCGAATCTTGCTGGATTCGTGGGATTCGTGGACTCGAATCCAGACGTAATTTGCCTGAAACGAATCCGATGAATCCGGTGGGAGGGACTGGGAGGCGGAGCTGGGGGCCGGTGCGTTCACTGTGCTCCGGCCCCTCCGCTCCAGTAGTTATATAATGTGTAATTGTGATTAATAATCATGCTGCCCCCTCTGTGTGTAGTATTACATTCAATAAATCTTACTTACAGCCGGCTACTGCTATCGTAACAGGCCGGCCGGGCAGACGAGCGGCAGCGTCACTGACTGACGTCACCTGCTTGCGCCGCTTCATTCATAAAGCAGGCGGCTCAGGCAGGTGACGTCAGTCAGTGACGCTGCCGCTCGTCTGCCCGGCCGGCCTGTTACGATAGCAGTAGCCGGCTGTAAGTAAGATTTATTGAAAGTAATACTACACACAGAGGGGGCATCATGATTATTAATCACAATTACACATTATATAACTACTGGAGCGGCAATGGGGGGGGGGGGTCTGTGGATGACACTGTTAGGCTGGGTTCACACTTGAGCGCTGTAAAACGCTCAACACATGAAAACCAATGCTTCCCTATGGCCCTGGTTCACACTTGAGCGTTTTACAGCGCTTTTGAACGTGCTGAAAAACGCCCTACGCTCAAACAAGTTCTTGAGCTTCTTTGGGGCGTTTTGACGCGCGTTTGTGGCCATAGGACACTGCAGTCAATCACACAAACGCGCGTTCACTATTGCAAAAAACGCGCATAAAAACGCGCGACAAAAACGCGCGTTAAACGCGCATATCAAATACGCTCAGGTCTGAACCCAGCCTCAAGAACTTGTTTGAGCGTAGGGCGTTTTTGAACGCGCTGGAAAACGCTCAAGTGAGAACCAGGGCCATAGGGAAGCATTGGTTTTCATGTGTTGAGCGTTTTACAGCGCGTTTGAACGCGCTGTAAAACGCTCAAGTGTGAACCCAGCCTAAGGCTGGGTTCAGACCTGAGCGTCTTTGATATGCGCGTTTATCGCGCGTTTTTGACGCGCGTTTTTGACGAGCGTTTTTTGCAATAGTAAACGCGCGTTTGACGCGCGTTTGTGTGATTGACTGCAATGTCCTATGGCCACAAACGCGCGTCAAAATGCCCCAAAGAAGCTCAAGTACTTGTTTGAGCGTAGGGCGTTTTACAGCGCGTTTTTCAGCGCTGTAAAACGCTCAAGTGAGAACCAGGGCCATAGGGAAGCATTGGTTTTCATGTGTTGAGCGTTTTACAGCGCGTTTGAACGCGCTGTAAAACGCTCAAGTGTGAACCCAGCCTAAGGGGTGGGTGGTGGGTCTGTGGATGGCACTGTTATGGGGTGGGGGGGTCTGTGAATGCCAGGGGGAGAGGTGAGAGGCACTATGATACTACTGGCACATTGGGGGGAGGCACTATGATACGGGCACATTATGGGGGGAGATGGCACTATGATACGGGCACATTATGGGGGGAGGTGGCACTATGATACGGGCACATTGGGGGGGAGATGGCACTATGATACCGGCACATGGGGGGAGGAGAGAGGCACTCCGCACTTGATACTGGCACATGATTAGGGGGGCATCTATGGGGACACTTACTGGCACATTATTGGGTGGCACTGTGGGGGCATCTACTGAGGCCACAAAGAAGGGGTATTTTATATGGGGGGCTCTGTGTGGTACTAGTATTATCAGGGGTAGTTTCTGCAGTATAGTATTGGGGAGCAAAGCGGCACAGTATTGGGGGTGTTAGGATGATTTGTCCAGAAGATGGGAGGATGATGGAAAAGTAGTAAACTAAGATTTTTTTTTTTGTCAAGCTGCAGAGACGAAAAATGGCTGAAAACTGGTGTCTGGTCTGAAGGTCTGAAAGGAGAAGATGAGGAAAGAGAACATCTACAAGAGACGTCACTGGATGTAAGAGGTATGTGGCTGTATGACCCTGTATGTTCTGTAGTGATAGGAGCGGGGGTCATCGCGGTCATATAGGGTGCGACCGTGACTGGGAGGTGGAGGTTCAGACAAACTGACGCGGTCTGACTTTGTTTCTTACACCGTGCGTTCACACAATTATGTACAGGATTCGTAGGATTCGAGATTCGAAAGATTCAATATATTTGAGAACCTTTTCGGATTCGGATTCGAAAAAATTTGGATTCGTCCCACCTCTAAAAAAGACCTTTGGAGAACACTGACACTCTCTTTTTTATTTTACACTTTTTCTGACCCTGCAGCTCTGCACTCCTCTGCCCCGAGGCACCCAACGTTCACTTGATCACTAGTTCCAAACTGCATATCGCTCCTAAAAAAAAAAACACCTAAAGAACTTCCAGACTGTGACAACAAATATTCTCTGGTTTGAAACTATGATCAAACATTTTGGCCTCAATTCTAAGTGTCATGTTTAGAGGAAACCAGGCATTTCCCAATATCATCCCAGCATGGTTGTGGCTTCATACTGTGGGGTTGTTTATCAGTGGCTAGAACATTGAGACTGGTCAGAGTTGAGGGAAAGCTGAATGGAGAAAAGTACAGATATATTCTTAATGAAAACCTGATCCAGAACGCTCTGGACCAGAGACTGGGCCGAAGGTTTACCTTCCAACAAGACAATGACCAAAGCACAAAGCCAAGACAAGTCTGTGAACTCCCTTCAGTGGTCCAGCCAAAGCTCTGACTTGAACCCAGTAGAACAGCGCTGAAGAGACCAGAAAATGGCTGTCCACTGACAATCCCCTTCCAACCTGACAGAGCTTGATAGGAGGATCTGCAGAGACGAATAGCAGAAAATACTCAAATTTAGTTGTGTACTGCAAACCTTGTGGTATCATATCTAAGAAGACTGGAGGCTGCAATCACTGCTGATCACTACTAAGTACTGAGTAAAGGCTTATGCATACAAACATCTTTTTGTTGGCATCCGATCCGCATTTATTAAAGGTCAGATATGGATCCATTCACTTCAATGGGGCCGCAAAAGATGTGGCATCTGAAAAAATATGTCATGTTCTAGTCCACATTATGGACAAGGATAGGAGGATTTTTATTCTTTTTGCCCAAGACCACAAAATAACCAAAAACGTGAAATAAATGAAAGGGTCTGAACATACTGTATTTCCATAATTATCCCTTTCACTTGACAAGTTTGACAAATTAAAACCTCTAGCCACTTTTATAGCCAGAGTACTATACTAAAGTCACCATTGTAGATTTGTACAGCCAAGCATTGAAAGCAATGGATGATAGCCTATGGTGAGAAGCTAGACATGAAGTGTCACATGTTTTGCTGATCCTGAGAGAAATGACGACTCCACAGATAGCTTCCATCTAGAATTACCTTAATCAGTGCAGGTTTTATGTCTGATAATCACTAAGCTCTGCTTATGATATGCTTAGCGTAGACTTCTCATGCATCTCTCTTGTCTAGACCTGGTTCTCGGCTCATTCTCTGTAACCAGTATTGCATTGAGCCATGAAGAGACAATTTGTAATTTCAGTTAAAAGGGAACACTATATAGTAAACTATTTTCTTATTTTATACAACAGATGAACGGTAGCATACATTATTAGAAGTGTTGAGCGAAGTTTACAAAAATTTGATTCGGCTGCTGTCACGGCTATGTCACGGTTTTGCTGCTATACGCCGTGACACGTTAGCCGTGCATGTTGTTGCCAGGGGCAACATGTCGGTATGTCTGCATGTGTGTGCACTGCCCCTTATATCTTAGTTCCTTCCATGTCTGGTGCTGGAGGGGTTAACTTCCCGGCTGGGTGTGGCCATTTGATGTTTATATTGCCTGTGGCTGGCAGGATGGAATAAGTTGTCCTCCAGCCTTGATGTGTGCTGGAGCTTGCTCTTGTCCAGCTTATTCCATCTGCCCAGTAATTGAGGGCCACCTTGTGGAACATCAAGGTCTCAGCTATGTCTCATCTATGTCATTCCGGTGTCTAATTCCCTTCACTACCCTACTTTATGTGTGGTGTAGTTTGTATGGGTGGGTGTTATGTCTGGTCGTTGTTACATGTCTGGTGATGTTTGGTTTCATGCATGTTTGCTAGACATTCCCATGTCTCTCGTTGTTACCTCCGGAAGGGGGTATCAGGGTTCCCCGGAGGGGGAACTACAAGTCTGGATGCTGCTCTGCCTGGGGCCGCCATGCTTTGCATGGGAGTTTCCTGGCAGTAACTGGTGTGCTGGATACCTGCTTGTGGATGTTTGTACTGTGTCCTGTATGGTGTGTGGACACCAGTACTCATACTCGGGTTCCAGTCGGTGTTGCTGCGGCAGGTAAGTGTGCTGTATGGTGTGCTCACCTGCCAATCCAGTTACTGTATTCAGTCTCCGCTGATTCCTTGCAGCTAGGCCGGTGGAGACTCCTGTTCATCCGTGTCTGGGATGAACAGGTCGTCTCCAGTGATGAGCGGCAGGGGCAATATTCGAATTTGCAATATTTCTCGAATAATTGGGCGAATATCTGTCATATATTCGAGAATTCGTGATCTCCAGTTATTATTTTCTTGATTGCAAAAATCAGCAATCGGAAAAATCACGATAAAATTTGCGATACGAAAATTTGCGATCAACACTACTCCTAAAGTCAAAGATATTGCACCCTTCTCATTGGCCCACAAGCAAAAAGCAGTGAGGGATCATGGGTACTGATGAAAAAAAATCTAGAATATTCACGATTACGAAGATATAGCACTATTTTCTAGATATTCGCAAATTCTTGAAGTGCCAATATAAATTCGCGATTAGAATATTCCCGACCGTGACAGCTGCTTTGCCGAATTTCACAAAGAAATTTGCTTCATGACGAATTACTTTGTTACGAAGGGCACAAGGATGAGGAGCAATGATTGTGCCAACCCCCTGTCATTGAACCCCTCAAATGCTGCATTCTTTGCGGATTGCGGCATCTGATGTAAAAATGGAGGCCTTTCAGGGGTTAAAAAAATAATACTCACCTTATCTATATGAGTGTGATGAGGCCGCCTCAGCCACCTTGATTGAAGATCCCATGCAAAATCTTGTTTTTGCTACAAAAAATGTGCAGGGTGTGCTTGGGAAAAGGTAGACCATGAATGTTAATCAGAAAACTTATCACTTTAGACCAGAAATCTATGCCATTGGAGCCCTGCTGATTTGATATTGATGACCTATTCCAGTGATGGCTAACCTCCGCCACTCCAGCTGTGGTGAAACCACGACTCCCAGCATGCTCTATTCATTTCTATGGGGTTCTGAGAACAGCCAAGCAAGTGTACATGTTGGAAGTTGTAGTTTTACCACAGCTGGAGTGCCAGAGGTTAGCCATCATAGACCTATTCTGAGGATAAGTCCTCAATATCATGAAATCAGACAGCCCCTTTAATAGGAGAGGGAATTTGTTGTGATACTATGCTGTCCTTGCATAACTCAGCATAATCTTTAAAAAGGTTTTCTGAGCTGTCTTATATTTAAAACTTTTTTCTACGCCTAAAATGTCCCTTTCCCTGTCCACGCCATGCCCACTTTTTTAGACCTGGTGTCAGCAGGGAGAAGTTGCATACCGCGGCACAACTAGCTGTTGCGCTGCAATCTGAGCCTGAAATGAGCTTAATTTAGCGTATTTCAGCTTGATAAATGACCCCCAATGTTTGTATATTCTTATATTCTCTATCAGGGATGGCCAACCTGCAGCTCTCCAGCTGTTGCAAAACTACAACTCCCAGCATGCCCAAACTGCCTACAGCTATCAGCCTACAGCAGGGCATGGTGGGAGTAGTGGTTTTTCAACAGCTGCAGAGCCGCAGGTTGACCATCCCTGTTCTATATTATATTTGATTTTTAATATTTCAGTAAAACATAAATACACAGGGGAAAATTTACAAATCAAAAGGCTCCATAATTTTGCTGTGTTATATTTTTAAAAAAATTTCCAGCTAAAGAGATGTGGAAATTTCCAGCTAAAATATGGTTTAAGGGTACGGCCACACGGTCACGTTTCCGTATGCAGTTTTGGAAGCCAAAACCAGGAGTGAATTCAAAGAGAGGAGAAGTCATATCTGTCCTTTAGGCCTCATGCACACGACCGTTGTGTGCATCCGTGGCCGTTGTGCCGTTTTCCATTTTCTTTCGTGGACCAATTGACTTTCAATGGGTCCGTGGAAAAATCGGAAAATGCACCGTTTTGCTACCGCATCCGTGGTCCGTGTTTCCTGTCCGTCAAAAAAATATGACCTGTCCTATTTTTTTGACGGACAACAGTTCACGGAACCATTCAAGTCAATGGGTCCATTAAAGAACACGGATGCACACAAGAGTGGCATCCGCGTCCGTAATCCGTGGCCGTAGGTTACTTTCATACAGACGGATCCGAAGATCCGTCTGCATAAAAGCTTTTTCAGAGCTGAGTTTTCACTTCGTGAAAACTCATATCCGACAGTATATGCTAACACAGAGGCGTTCCCATAGTGATGGGGACACTTCTAGTTAGAATATACTACGAACTGTGTACATGACTGCCCCCTGCTGCCTAGCAGCACCCGATCTCTTACAGGGGGCTGTGATCTGCACAATTAACCACTCAGGTGCTGCACCTGAGGGGTTAATTGTGCAGATCATAGCCCCCTATAAGAGATCAGGGTCTGCCAGGCAGCAGGGCGCAGACCCCCCTCCCTCCCCAGTTTTAATTTAATTGGTGGCCAGTGCGGCCCCCCCCCCGGCCCCCCCTCCCTCCCTCTATTGTATTATTTTCATTGGTGGCACAGTGTGCGGCCCCCTCCCTCCCTCTATTGTATTATTTTCATTGGTGGCACAGTGTGCGGCCCCCCCCGCCCCCCCCTCCCTCTATTGTATTATTTTCATTGGTGGCACAGTGTGCGGCCCCCCTCCCTCCCTCTATTGTATTATTTCCATTGGTGGCCCAATGTGCGGCCTCCCCTCTCCCCCCCCCGATCATTGGTGGCAGCGGAGAGTTCTGATCGGAGTCCCAGTTTATTCGCTGGGGCTCCGATCGGTAACCATGGCAACCAGGATGCTACTGCAGTCCTGGTTGCCATGGTTACTTAGCAATATTAGAAGCATCATACTTACCTGCTGCGCTGTCTGTGACCGGCCGGGAGCTCCTCCTACTGGTAAGTGACAGATCATTAAGCAATGCGCCGCACAGACCTGTCACTTACCAGCAGGAGGAGCTCCCGGCCGGTCACAGACAGCGCAGCAGGTAAGTATGATGCTTCTAATATTGCTAAGTAACCATGGCAACCAGGACTGCAGTATCGTCCTGGTTGCCATGGTTACCGATCGGAGCCCCAGCGATTAAACTGGGACTCCGATCGGAAGTCTCTGCTGCCACCAATGATCGGGGGGGGGGGGGGAGAAGAGGCCGCACACTGTGCCACCAATGAAAATAATACAATAGAGGGAGGGAGGGGGGGGGCCGCACACTGTTCCACCAATGAAAATAATACAATAGAAGGAGGGAGGGGGGGCCGGGGGGAGGGCTGCACACTGTGCCACCAATGAAAATAATACAATAGAGGGAGGGAGAGGGGGCCGGGGGGGGGGGGGGCGCACACTGTTCCACCAATGAAAATAATACAATAGAGGGAGGGACCGCACACTGTGCCACCAATGAAAATAATACAATAGAGGGAGGGAGGGGGGGCCGGGGGGGCCGCACACTGGCCACCAATGAAATTAATACAATAGAGGGAGGGAGGGGGGGCCGAGGGGGGTCTGCCCCTGCTGCCTGGCAGCCCCTGATCTCTTACAGGGGACTATAATACACACAATTAACCCTGAGGGGTTAATTGTGTGGATCACAGCCCCCTGTAAGAGATCGGGTGCTGCCAGGCAGCAGGGGGCAGTCATGTACACAGTTCTTAGTATATTCTAACTTCAAGCGTCCCCATCACCATGGGAACGCCTCTGTGTTAGAATATACTGTCGGATCTGAGTTTCACGATCTAACTCATATCCGACAGTATATTCTAACATAGAGGCGTTCCCATGGTGATGGGGACGCTTCAAGTTAAAATATACCATCGGATTGGAGAAAACTCAGATCCGATGGTATAATAGGGACTCCTGACTTTACATTGAAAGTCAATGGGGGACGGATCCGTTTGCAATTGCACCATATTGTGTCAACGTCAAACGGATCCGTCCCCATTGACTTGCATTGTAAGTCAGGACGGATCCGTTTGGGTCCGCATGTCCGTGGATCCTCCAAAAATCAAGGAAGACCCACGGATCGCGGATCACGGTCCTACGAACCCCGTTTTTGCGGACCTTAAAAAAAACGGTCGTGTGCATGAGGCCTTATACATTGTATCCTTTTATGATCCACTCCTGATTTTGGCTTCCAAAACTGCATGGTTACTGAACGGAGGCAAACTGATGCATTCTGAGCGGATACTTTTCCATTCAGAATGCATTAGGGCAAAACTGATCCGTTTCGGACCGCTTCTGAGAGCCCATGACGGATCTCACAAATGGAAACCAAAACGGCAGTGTAAAAGCAGCCTTAGCCATGAGGTGGAATAGGAAAGTGGCAAGTTGCTGCAGGTTTGTCATATTATGAGCAGCATTTTTATGAATTAGGTACAATTGTCACCATTTTAGGCAACTCCTAATGCATGACTCTCCAGGCATAACGGATAAGTCTGCAGAGAAATTACACCTTCCTACAGATTATTCTGATTAATCAAGCAGCCTTCAAGCTGCATTATGTCAACCAGCATAGTGTAATAGACTTTTCCATCCTCATAAACAAGTATGATGTCCATAAGAAGTAATGTCAGGGTGGATGTTAAATAGGAACATTTCTGCAGCTGCTTTTCCATCCCACACAAGTGCCTTCTAAAGAACCTTTTAATGACTTACATACATTAAAAGATTTTATTTATTTAACTGTAAGCATTTTAGTATAAAAAGGATTGATTCTTAAACTGACACTGGACTTTGAAGATTGGAAACAATATATTGATCTTTGAATTAAAACTGTCTTCATTCTCATAATGGAAGGTCCTGCCCTTTTTAGAATTTATCTGTGTGGCATTTGGTTTGGCGCCTGCTATTGCTGATCTATGCGGTTATTATTAGATGAAATGGGAAAAAGACAGCATGGAAAGGTTTTAGAATGGGAGTAATAAGCCATTAGGTAGCCCCATTCCAGTACAATTGGATATGTTGTGCTTGGAAATGATGTACTGCTGATACTGTCAAAGTATATGAAGACCTGAGCGTAGTTTACCATTGGAAACTAGGTTGTGACTTATCACAAAACAGCCTCTTAAAGGGATTGTCCAGTTTAGAATTTTACAAACTCTGTTACAAAATTCTGAGTTAAAGGGCATCTGTCAGCAGGTTTGTACCTATGACACCGGCTGACCTGTTACATGTGCACTTGGCAGCTGAAGACATCTGTGTTGGTCCCATGTTCATATGTGTCCGCATTGCTGAGAAAATGTATGTTTTAATATATGCAAATGAACCTATAGGAGCAACAGGGGCGTTGCCGTTACACCTAGAGGCTCAGCCATGCCCTCTGCACTTTGATTGACAGGGCCAGGTGTGATGATGTTTTTACTGCCTGGTCCTGTCAGCCAAAGTAGAGATGTGGAGAGCATGTGAATATGCACTTTATGGATCTTTTTAAGAATTGACTAATAAAGAATCAGTTTTAGGGCTCGTTCACACGACCGTGCCGTTTCTTGCAGTCCGCAAATTGCGTATCCGAAAAACAAGGATGGCGCCCGTGTGACTTCCGCAATTTGCGGAACGGAACAGATGGCCTATTATAGAAATGCCTATTCTTGTCCGCAAAACGGACATGAATAGGACAGGACTCATAATTTTTGCAGGGCCACAGAACGGAGAAACGGATGCGGACAGCACACAGAGTGCTGTCCGCATATTTTGCAGACCCTTTGAAATTAATGGTTCCGTATACAGACCGTATGCGGAACGCAGAAAACGGCCCGTATACGGAACGCGTGAACAAGCCCTTAATAAGACGCTGTGCTGGATTCTTCTAGTACAGCTCGGAGGCCTATGAAGCCATAATATAGATACATACACAAGGCCTTAAAAAGAATATGTTGTCAGAAAATGATGAATTGTTTAAATCAAGTTTTAATGTTAAAAGTATTTTTTAGAGAATTTCTTTTCCTAGATATGTAAAAAAAAAATCTTAAAAAATTCTTAATTTTCACATGGCCACTAAGCATCATACGCTGATACTCCCTGTTCTGTGAAGATCACATTTCAGTAGTCATCTCATCATTAGTGACGAGCGAAGTTTTGTAAATCGGCTTTGTCACAAAGCACATTTCTTTGTAAGTAGTGGGTGCAATGACAGGGAATAACTATTGCGCCGCTCCGCTTCATTGTACTCCTCAGATGCTGCGTTCATCGCTGATTGCGGCATCTGAGTTTAATATTAAAGTGTATAATAAAAAAAATTAAATCATACTTGTGAAGAGTTGCTTGCCACCATCTTGATTGATGATCCAGCACGAAATCTTGCGAGGCCCGTGGTGACGCCAAACCTCACAACACACAGGATTTCGCACGGGATCTTCAATCAAGATGTCGGCGGCCAGTTCTTCTCGCTCAAACAGATGAGGTAAGTATGATTTTTTTTTTAACCCATTTCAGGTAAAATCGATTAGTTACCATGCAGCACGAGGAAATTCAGCTTCCCGGCGAATCAAATTTTCCCTGAAATATGGATCGAAGTCCAAAGTGGACTTCGATTGACTCAACACTACTCATCATCACAGGCAGAATTACAATAAGTGATGATAGCTTATCTACTCTCCCTCCCTGTGCAATGACAACTGCACTGAAAACTCTCCCATAGAAGGTAATGAACAGCTCATGCCCATTGTTTCTATGATTGATTTGGATGCTTTAAAGTATCTCTAAATGCCTTTAAAGGGGTTATTCAAGACTAAAAAATGCCTCCCATATGCCCAGGCCCCTCACACTGATTCTACTTACCTGGCTCCCCGAATCACTCCTGGTCCCCGTGCGGCCGCAGCTGCTCCCTGTGCGCGGATGAAAACATCCAGTGTCAGGGGGGGGGGAGCAGCCAATGGCAGGCAGTGACGGGGACGAGCCTCCCTAGCATTACCTGCGATGCTAGTGTGAGAGGCCAGGGTGCTTGGGAGGGACATTTTAGTCTCAGATAACCCCTTTAACACTAGCTCAGGCAAGATAGCCACCCCAAAATGATGTATATAAAATATATATGTGACACTTTCCCTTTAAATGTGTGAACTGTTAATGTTTCTCAAGTATGAAGGATGCAGTTTCTTGATAACATTTTCTAACGTCTCTTTCAAAGATTTCTTATGTGTTATTCTGCACATAAGCAGCAAACAATAATTTCTTAAGGGACAAACCTTATCAGCAAAATGCAACATTTCCTGGTAAACACACAGCATGAATTGAAAAGTCAAAGCTTTTTTTATTTACTGTTTTTTGTTTGACTAAAGCAGCAGAAGATTCCTTCAGTCCAAGGAAGATGAAACGTTTCTAATGTGCAGTTATTATGTGGCCACTGAAAACAGTCCAATTACTATCCAGATACATTACAGCAATGTGGACTGTGTTGGTGCTACATCACAACATTTAATGGGGGCATTTATCAAAAGTGGTGCAAAGGAAAACAAGCTTAGCTACAGGGATGCACTGGGAACTTAAAGGGATTCTGTCATGAGATTTTAGCCCTATAAGCTATACATATGCCCATGTCCGTACTAATAACATGAATCCTAAACTGGCCTTATTAAACCTGCTTGTGGCTCTATTAGCCCAAAAAACAGGTTTTTATAACCGGTCAATCGCCTACCTAAGGTGCCCAAGGGGACGTCAGTTAATACAGGGTGCCCGGCCGTCTAGTGCCCAGCGCCTCCTTCCAAGTCTTAATCGCCGCCCTCATCACCTCAGCGCCGCCTCCGCCAGATCCGGCCGGCCCTCTGCCAGATCCGGCGCCTGCACACTATGCTCCCCTTGGGCACCTTAGGTAGGCGATTGACCGGTTATAAAAAAACAGTTTTTTGGGCTAATAGAGCCACAAGCAGGTTTAATAAGGCCAGTTTAGGATTCATGTTATTAGTACAGACATGGGCATATGTATAGCTTATAGGGCTAAAATCTCATGACAGAATCCCTTTAAATTGGCCCTGAAAAAAAATCTTAAGTCTGGCCCGAGGTGGTAGGCGGATCCAAATTGACAGAAGGCAGGGCGGCTTAAGTAGGCAGGGTCAACGCAAGAAGGCAAGGGCCACAGAAGTAGGCGATGCCAGTAAAAACATAGTGCAGCACAAAATACTGCCTTCCCCACTGCAGTATTCAACTATAGGTAATACAACTGAATTCAAGAGGGCATCAGTAGCTGCTAGCCAGGTGCATACGTACCTGATACTCCTACCATTGATTAACCCCTTATGGATCCTGCCATATTTCACCAAGGCCATTTTTCGGAAATCTGACGTGTCACTTTATGTGGTGATATCTTTAAAATGCTTTTACTTATCAAGGCCATTCTGAGATTGTTTTCTCCTTGCATATTGTACTTTATAACAGTGGTAAAATTGAGTAAAAAAAAAATATTTGTATTCATAAACAAAATACTAAATTTACCAAAGATCTGGAAAAATTTTCAAATTTCAATTTCTCTACTTTTATAATAGACAGTAATACCTCCAAAAAATGTTATTACTTTACATTCCCCATATGTCTACTACATGTTTGGATCATTTTGTGAATGCCATTTAATTTTTTGGGGACATTAGAAGGCTTAGACGTTTAGAAGCAAATCTTGAAATTGTTCAGAAAATTTCCAAAACCCACTTTTTAAGGACCAGTTCAGGTCTGAAGTCACTTTGTAAGGCTTACATAATAGAAACCACCAAAAATGACCCCCTTTTAGAAACTACAGCCCTCAAGGTATTCAAAACTGATTTTACAACTTTGTTAACCCTTTAGGTGCTCCACAAGAATTAATGGAAAATGGAGATGAAATTTTAGAATTTCACTTTTTTGGCAGATTTTCCATTTTAATAAAAAAAATTCCACTAACAAAGCAAGGGTTAACAGCCAAACAAAACTCTATATTTATTGGCCTGATTGTGTAGTTTACAGAAACACCCTATATGTGGTCGTAAACTGCTGTACGGGCACACGGCATTGCGCAGAAGGAAAGGAACGCCATATGGTTTTTGGAAAGCTGATATCACTGGGATAATTTCAACCTGCCATGTCACATTTGAAGACCCCCTGATGCACCACTAGAGCATAAACTCCAAAAAGTGACCCCATTTTAGAAACTACACCCCTCAAGGTATACAAAACTGATTTTACAAACTTTGTTAACCCTTTAAGTGTTTAACAAGAATTAATGGAGAATAGAGATTAAATTTCAGAATTTAACGTTTTTGGCAGATTTTCCATTTTAATCAATTTTTTCCAGTTACAAAGCAAGGGGTAACAGCCAAACAAAACTCAATTATTACGGCCCTTATTCTGTAGTTTACAGAAACACCCTATGTGTGGTTGTAAACTGCTGTACGGGCACATGGCATTGCGCAGAAGGAAAGGAATGTCATATGGTTTTTGGAAGGCAGATTTTACTGGACTGGTTTTTTGACACCATGTCCCATTTGAAGTCCCCCTCATACACCCCTAGAGTAGAAACTCTCAAAAAATGACCCCATTTTGGAAACTGTGGGATAAGGTGGCAGTTTTGTTGGTACTATTTTAGGGTACATATGATTTTTGGTTGCTCTATATTACACTTTTTATGAGGCAAGGTAACAAAAAATAGCTGTTTTGGCACTGTTTTAATTTTTTGTTATTTACAACATTCATCTGACAGGTTAGATCATGTGGTATTTTTATAGAGCAGGTTGTTACGGACGTGATAATGCCAAATATGATTTAGATATTGATGGCCTATCCTCTGATTCCCAGCACCCCCACCAATCAACTGATTGAAGCATTGTGGCCTCTTCCTAGCCTAGTGACGTCACGTTGTTCATCACATTTCCCAGACACAGCTTAGTCCCATTCAAATGAATGGGCCTGAGCTGCAATACCAAGCACAGCCACTACACAATATACAGCACTGTGCTTGGTAAGCTGTGAGAAGGCCACAGCACTACGGCCTCTTCTAACAGCTGATCGGTGGGGGTGCCAGGAGTCTGACCCAGTATAGGCCATCCATATCAAAATTCTGTAAAACCTCTTTAACGCGTTGAGAATCAAGATGAGAATGGCTACATCTGTATATAATGTTGTACCATTTCTGACCTGCTTGTCATACTACCATACAGCAGGTTGAGCAATGAGACGACCTACTGTTGGTAGATTCACATTTGTTCTGCTTTGGACAAATCCAAATCTTTTTGATTCTTTCACAAAACAGTAGGAGTTCCTGATTACGGTACCTTTAGTGCAGTGTATGTTCTCTGAAGATGGTCGCCAGCAATACAAGACTATGTGAGTCGTTCACCCGAGCCATAGCGGGCGTAACTACCATTGCGGCAGATCATGCGAGTGCTATGGGGCCCAGGGCAAGAGGGGGCCCATTGTTAGTTGGTATTATCTCGTCTTCTACTGGAGGTGAAAACTTGGTCAAGACTCTACCCTCTAAAGTAACAACTTTTAGCAAATAAGGCAGTAGAAAAATGGCCCAAGGGCTATTGAAAAGGGTTTAGGCCGAAACCCTTCTGTTCTGTGTGGGGGGGCCTGGCTTGATCCTTGCTATGGGGCCCTTACTTCTCTATGTACGCCATTGACCTGAGCCATTACTATAAGTAGTGGCACATGCTGAATTCTATTACTCAATAAATACGAACCCAGAATCGTCATGGATTGCGGCACAATCAACAAATTAGGTTTCGTATTAGTTGTACTCTATAATAAAGGTACAGCAATTGGGAAAGAATCAAAAATATTTTGATTCGTCTAAAACAGGGTAAATCCGAATCTACCAAACACTAAGACAACCCAAGGATGGCTGCTCACAACGAGTAATAAATGCTAAATTCTACTCTGAGAGCATGCAACAAGTAACAGCAGTGTGATTTCAATGAATTTTTTGCTTTTTGTATGATATGAATGTAAAAACACAGACAATCCTCTCTCCTTCTGGATATGTACTGCATGTTGCCTTTGTGCCTGTTAGATTTCAGTAGATGAGAAAGATGATGGCTGAACATGGAACAATTTATTAGAAGAAAGTGATTTCTTGTCCAGACAGCAACTTGTTATTTTCCTGCACGAAAAAACACCCGTAAGAAGCAAATAATACGAATCAGAAGTCAAGATGAATTCTAAGCTGTCAATCTGTCAGTAAGATTGCTATATGAAACTTGGGAGTGATCGGAAATCTTCTTCCACTGTAATAGGACATTGCCTACAATGCTGTGTGGAGATGGATTTTTAGGCTGGAAGATGAACTCTTTCTCAACATCGCACACAGGCAAATAAAAATGTTACGAGAGATTTATGTAAAGTTAGAAGACCTGCGGCTCTTCAGCCACTGTCCAGTTACAACCCCAATAACTCAGAGTTATTCACAGTCTGGCACAAGATTGACAACAGCTAAGAGGTGTCTTTAGAAGTTTTGCAGCAGTCTTATAAGTAAAATGGGTATGTGGCCTGGTCTCCAAATTAAAAACCGTTAAAGGGCTATAATGAAATATTAAAAACAAAAAAAAACATGATTGCTTTATTCCAAAAACAGCAGCGCTGGGCTGTGTCGAGTATTGCATCTCTAATCACTTCTATAGAGGTGACACAGTCCGATATTGCAGACTGTGAAGAGAGATGAACTCATAGCAATACACATATGAGGAGAAGGCACTTGGGTACAACATTGACGCGTTTCGGAAAGTCTACATGTCCTTAGTCATAATGAAATAAAAAGGTTCTGCCAATCCCTTTAAATAAGTTGTCCAGATATGTGGGGAAATAGATTAAACCTGGACACCAGATCCACAGCCCATAAGAACATACTATTCTGAAATATGCCTAAATTAGGCGTATTTTAGGCGCAGATGGTGGCACAACGCTTAGTTGCGCTGCTATCTGCAACTTCACCCCGCTCACGATAGGTCTAAAATTGTGCGTGGTGTGGCCGCGGAACGGGCAGGACTGGGAGGCCAGTCTCATTCATCATTTTCTACCACTGTTATAGGCATAGAAAATAGTCTAAATGTAAGACCGCTCAGAAGCTTTCTTACATTTAGACTGGCGCTGGATGCGCCAAAGTTATGGAGAGGCCGGCACCCCTTTCAGCGGATCCACCGTCAGCTATAGGCCTTTATTAAGACCAGCGTCTAAAACGCCAGTCTTAATAAATGTGACCCATAGAATAGCAAATAATCTGTAATGCTGCTGCCATGGAAAATAGAATACAGACATTTTCTATGTATGGAAACAAGGTGTTTCCGAATATGTGCCGCAAGAATACAGATAAAATAGCATGGTATGCATACCAACAGTACAAAGGCAAAACAAACTCATATTAAAGTATAAGCTATGATCTGTAATGCTGCTGAGACTAAGAAAACAAACATATATAAAAAGTATATATTTTACTATGCAAACAACATTTTTAATCATTATTTACCAATTTGAAATGAATAATTAACATAAGATACATAACAGCAGTACAGATAAAACCACAAAGTATAAATTGTAACCAAATTGAGTAATATCATATAGCTAATATGCAAAATACCAATTTGAGTGCTACACAGGTGCTTGTTAGCAGCATTATTAAAAAGAAATTCAATTTCAGTTTCTAAAATTGAGGATTAATAACTAAGGATGAATTGACATTTGCGTTTCACAGTTCACCGGCTCCGGCCTAGCCAGATACTGCTGTTCACAGTCGAAACCTATAATGGGCAATCTGAAAGCACCATGTTATAGAGCAGAAGGAACTCTATAGATTGATATATAGTTTTATGGTAAAGGATTCAGTAAAACCTATAAGGCTACGTTCACATTAGCGTTTTTTGCGGATCCATCATGGATCTGTAAAAGTGCTTCCGTTGCAATAATACAACCGCATGCATCCGTCATGAAAGGATCCGATTGTATTATGTCTTTTATAGCCATGACGGATCCATCATGAACACCATTGAAAGTTAATAGGGGACGGATTCGACTTCTATTGTGTCAGAGAAAACAGATCCGTCCCCATTGACTTACATTGAGTGTCAGGACGGATCCGTCTTGCTCTGCACCACATCACAAACAGAAAAATGCTGCTTGCAGTGTTATCCTGTCCGCGATGGGAGGGCAACCAAAGGGAACGGAATGCATTTTGGTGCATTCCGTTTCGTTCAGTTCACTTTTGTCCCCATTGACAATGAATAGGGACAAAACTGCAGCGTTTTCTTCCGCTATTGAGATCCTATGACGGAATTGTAAACTCTAGTGTGAAAGTAGGCTTATTTACACATTTATATGTTTTGCTGTGTCCTGTGAAGTACTATCAGTACAGGGAGGAGCTGTTATCAGTGACTGATAGCAATGTGTGTATAATTGTGCATAGAGAGATAGCTGTCCATCACTGATAACACCTCCCTCCTGTATGGATGCTGTTCACGTGAATTTAAAAAAAGCAGAGATGTAAATGTATAAATTACAGGTTTTACAGAATTTTTTCCCCACAAAAATATCTATTTATCTGCTCAGCTCCTCCTGCTCTATAACATGGTGCTGTCAGATTGCCTTGCACTTTCTGATGACAGGTTCCTCTTTAAGTACGAGTTTTCAGCTGGACAAAAACCGCTGCAGGATAACAGCAATTATATTATTACATTAATCTGAACGATATGTGCATGAAAACTTTATTTGTGAGAAACATTAGTTCTTGCAGGGCTGTTCATGTAAATGGTGGTATCTGCAAAATATTCTATTTAGGCTACTTTCACACTGCCGTTCAGAGCGGATCCGTGTGATGTCTGCTCAGACGGATCCGCTCCTATAATGCAGACGTTTGGATCCGTTCAGAACGGATCCGTCTGCATTATAGTTTAAAAGAAATTCTAAGTGTGAAAGTAGCCTGAACGGATCCGTCCAGACTTTACATTGAAAGTCAATGGGGGACGGATCCATTTGAAGATTGAGCCATATTGTGTCATCTTCAAACGGATCCGTCCCCATTGACTTACATTGTAAGTCTGGACGGATCCGCTTGCCTCCGCACGGCCAGGCGGACACCCGAACGCTGCAAGCAGCGTTCAGGGGTCCGCTTGCTGAGCGGAGCGGAGGCTGAACGCCGCCAGACTGATGCATTCTGAGCGGATCCGCGTCCACTCAGAATGCATTAGGGCTGGACGGATGCGTTCGGGGCCGCTTGTGAGAGCCTTCAAACGGAGCTCACAAGCGGACACCCGAACGCAGGTGTGAAAGTAGCCTTACATGTGCAAATTTTTACAAATTTGTTTTTGAATTTACATTTCTCAACTCAAGGTTACATTTATTATATTAGATCTATCCTTTTTTTTTAACTGTAAATAAGAATAAGGTGTTACTGCATTTGTACATTATTGTGACTACCTAACTCTGCTCCATGGGCATACATACGTACCCTAACGTTAGAGGGGTCGAGGGGCACAGATAAGGTTGGCTACTTAATATGGGTAGAACAAGTCCTCCTGGCCGGGGTTCAGGGTGTGGCTGTGTCTCTTCTTGGATACTGTCATAGAAAGAACTGTTGACGTTCTTGATGTTGATACGTGTCAATAAAATGGCAATCCTATAGTTAAAGCTAAAAACAACTAGACTTTTATGCTTGTGTCTTCAAAATAGAATATCATATTTTTGAATAGTCCTGACATATTCCATAGCGTTGTACAGAGATTGTCATCTCATCACTTACATTGGTTCCTGTTTCCAATGGGGCTCACAATCTAAATTCCATAAACCTATCAGGATGTTTTAGAATGATGGAAAACATACAAACTCCATGGAGATGTTTCATTTTGTGGGATTTAAACCCAGGACCATAGCTCTGCAAGCCAACAGTGCTAACCATAGAGCCTGCTGCAATTAAAAAAAAGAAAAAGAAAAAGAAAGAGAAAGCAGGCAACTATCATAAAAGAAGCTCTAACCAATAGCATGACCTCCAAGTGATTAAAATCTCAAGTGGAAAACCACAAAAAAAATGTTAATTGGCCCTGTCGTAGACTGATACACTATGCAAAAACCCACAATGATTATGAACATAAAATCTCTGGTTCTTCTTGGAAACAGTCACTGGTCCACATACGGCATTAAAATTGGGAACATCAAAGGAATCACTTAAGAAAAAACACATTGCAATTTGAGCATTGGCTAAACATTTATTAGAGACATATGCACCGTGCACGAGGCACAAGAAGAGAATGTCAGAAAAAAAGGATTATTAGCATTTTCTCTTAGTGATATATGGTAAAACTGAATTATCAGGAATACTATATATGGTATAGTCAGAAGAAGGAACTTTAAAGGGGTTCTGCACTTTCATTTAACTGATGATCTATCCTCTGGATAGATCATCAGCTTCTGATCGGCAGCGTCCGACACCCGGGACCCCCGCCGATCAGCTGTTTGAGAAGGCATCGGCGCTCCAGCAGCGCCGCGGCCTTCTCACTGTTTACTGCCAAGCCGCCGGCCCACTGACGTCACGACTAGTATCAACTAGCGTGGGCGGGGCTAAGCTCTGTTCACTTGAATGGAGCTTAGCCGCGCCCACGCTAGTTGATACTAGTTGTGACGTTAGTGGGCCGGCGGCTCGGCAGCAAACAGTGAGAAGGCCGTGGCGCTGCTGGAGCGCCGATGCCTTCTCAAGCAGCTGATCGGCGCGGGTCCCGGGTGTCGGACCCCCGCCGATCAGAAACTGATGATCTATCCAGAGGATAGATCATCAGTTAAATGAAAGTGCTGAACCCCTTTAAGCCTGTAATGCCCATCGACTACTATCTTCTGACTTTACAGTATGGGGCTCATTTATCCACTGATATACTTCACTTGTGTGGCGTATATCAGTTGCTTTTCATTTTCCGACAAAATCTGCAACTTCTCCCCACTCACACCACTTTTCCGACAGTTTCGGAAAAGGGGGCAAGGTATGGGCGGGGAATAGGCAGCCTGCTTCAATATTCATTTTCTATACCAGTTTGCTTGCATCTATGCCAACAAGGAATCTGGTGTAGATTTAAGTTTGTTGCACGGCCTCCACCTTCACATAACTTTGGCACTTCTTCCAGGAATTCAGAGGCACTTAAAACCGGCGTGTAAGTAGATGTTCTTAATAAATGAGCCCCTATACGTAGAGGAGCATTTAGTTACATAGGGAGACTTTAATAAACAGAATGTTAAAGGTAATATAAAAGAGACAGAATTAAAGGAGGCAGAACCAATCATTTCTTCAAAATACTCTTACAATACATCACTATCCCACAATGTATTTTAACAATGCTTTTATGCAAAGAGTTCTAATTGGATTTGAATTGGACCATTTCCCCCAATAAAATTTTGCCTGATTTTGCTTCCTTCACCCCTCGAGTTCTAATTGGCCACAACACAAGTTAGTCTCCAAGCTTCACCTACTACCATGAGACAGCAAGAATTACCACTGTGCTTGTAATTCAATCCTCATTTGCATATATATTTTTCTTACACTCCAAGAGTACATGAAAACTACACGCACCAGTAATTATGTAGTACAAACAATTACTATTGCTGCGTAGAGCTTTTAATTAATTAGCGCTATAACGACAACTTTTAAATTTGATTGTAAAGTGATGGTATGTATGTGCGAAAGAGCCATGAAATTGCCCTGGCACAGTATGGTGTTTACTACATAATTAAATTGTCTATAATTGCAAAGAGATTAGATAGAATATCTAGTTTCTAAATTATAGTGATGCTGTTTTATTTAATGTAGTGAAGTCATAATGAAGAGTTTTAAGATACTTTCAAATTGAACTTTTCCTCTATATAAAAATAGATATGTAATTATGGACAGTACTGCTAAGTGGAATATGAAGTAAAGGATTCAATCGGCAAATTTCTAAACAGTTTTCACAATTCTATGTCATTTTTGTATTCATTTTAGCTTTTACTAAGGGTCCTTATACAAAAGAAGAGAAAGGAGCTGATATCTGTGGTGCTGGGGCTGTTAGTACATCCAGTAATATACTAACTTGGCTAACTGTAGATTTGGTCCAAGATAAGGTAACCACGCTAATCTGACATGTGTCACGATATGTGGTAATAACTTTGGAACACTTTTACTTATCCAAGCCATTCTGAGATTGTTTTCTCGTGACACATTGTACCTAATGACAGTGGTAAATTTGAGTCGATATATTTCACCTCTATTTATAAGATAATCAAAAATTGTGAAAAATTTGCAATTTTCAAAATTTCTATTTCTCTGCTTTTAAAACAGAAAGTGATACCTCATAAAATATGCATTACTTAACATTCCCCATATGTCTACATTATGTTGGCATCATTTTGGAAATGTCATTTGTTTTAGGACTTTAGAAGGCTTAGAATTTTAGAAGCAATTCTTAAAATTTTTAAGAAAATTTCCAAAATCCACTTTTTAAGGACCAATTCAGGTCAGAAGTCACTTTGTGGGGCATGCATAGTGGAAACCCCCCATAAATGACCCCATTGTAGAAACTACACCCCTCAAGTTACTCAAAACTGATTTTATTAACTTTGTTAACCCTTTAGGTGTTCCACAAGAATTAAAGGAAAATGGAGATAATATTTCAGAATTTAACTTTTTTGGCAGATTTTCCATTTTAATCATTTTTTTTCTTTAACACATTGAGGTTTAACAGCCAAACAAAACTCAGTCTTTATTACCCTGATTCTGCGGTTTACAAAAACACTCCACATGTGCTTGTAAACTCATGTAAAGGCACACGGCAGGGCGCAGAAGAAAAGGAGCGCCATATAGTTTTTGAAAGGCAGATTTACCTGAACTGGTTTTTAGATGCCATGTCCCATTTGAAGCCCCCCTGGTACACCCTTACAGTAGAAACTTCCAAAAAGTGACCCCATTTTGTAAACGAGGGGATAAGGTGCCAGTTTAATTGGTACTATTTTAGGGTACATATAATTTTCAATTGCTCTATATTACATTTTTTGTTAGGCAAAGTAACCAAAAAATGGCTGTTTTGTCACTGTTATTATTTTTTCTTTTTTACAACATTCATCTAACAGGGTGCTATTTTTATAGAGCAGGTTGTTACGGACGCAATTAAATCAAATATGTCTACTTTTTTTGGTTGTTTCAGTTTTACATAATAAAGAATTTTTGAAAAAGAAATTATGTTTTTGTGTCTCCATTTTCTGAACGCCATATTTTTTTTATTTTTCTGCCGATCGTCTGGTGCAGAAGCTAGTTTTTTGCAGGAAGAGTTGACATTTTTATTGGTACCATTTTTGGGTGCATATGATTTTTTGATCATTCATTATTTCACTTTATGGGGCAAGGTGACCAAACAATTATTTGTTTTGGCACAATTTTTATTTATTTATTTTTACAGCGTTCACCTTAGGGGTTAGGTCATGTGACATTTTTATAGAGTAGATAGTTACGGATGTGGCAATACATAATATGTATACTTTTTTTTATTTATTTAAGTTTTACATAATAATAGAATTTTTTAAACCAAAAAAATTATGTTTTAGTGTCTCCATAGACTGAGAGCCATAGCTTGACCGATTGTCTTAGTTAGGGTCAATTTTTTGCAGGATGAGGTGACAATTTGATTGCTACTCTTTTGGGGGACATACGCCTTTTTGATCGCTTGGTGTTGCACTTTATGTGATGTTAGGTGACCAGAAATGGTTTATATGGCACTGTTTTTTTTTTTTTATGGTATTCATCTGAAGGGTTAGGTCATGTGATATTTTTATAGAGCTGTTTTTTATGGATGCGGCGATACCTAATATGTTTATTCCTTTTTTATTTATTTCACTTTAAAACAATAATAGCCGTTTTGAAGAAAAAAAAAATATATATTTTTGTGTCTCCATTGTCTGAGAGTCATATTTTTTTTATTTTTTGACAGATTGTCTTAGATAGGGTCTAATTTTTTGTGGGATGAGGTGACTGATTGGTACTATTTTGGGAGGATTTTTGATCGCTTGGTGTTTGCTGCACACCTCAGTTGTAACGAGTGGTTATTTCATTCAACGTTGCTCTTCTATCAGCTTGAATCAGTCGGCCCATTCTCCTCTGACCTCTAGCATCAACAAGGCATTTTTGCCCACAGGACTGCCGCATACTGGATGTTTTTCCTTTTTCACACCATTCTTTGTAAACCCTAGAAATGGTTGTGCGTGAAAATCCCAGTAACTGAGCAGATTGTGAAATACTCAGACCGGCCCATCTGGCACCAACAACCATGCCACGCTCAAAATTGCTTAAATCACTTTTCTTTCCCATTCTTACATTCAGTTTAGAGTTCAGGAGATTGTCTTGACCAGGACCACCCCCCTAAATGCATTGAAGCAACTGCCATGTGATTGGTTGATTAGATATTTGCATTAATGAGAAATAGAACAGGTGTTCCTAATGATTCTTTAGGTGAGTGTATATACAGATATATATATAAATTATAACAAATAAAGGCTTGAATATCTCGCTTTGCATGTAATGAGTCTATCTAATATACAGTACTGCCCATAATTATTCATACCCCTGGCAAATTTTGACTTAAAGTTACTTTTATTTAACCAGCAAATAATTTTTTGACGGGAAAAGACATAGGTGTCTCCCAAAAGATAATAAGACGATGTACAAGAGGCATTATTGTGGAAAAAAAACATTTCTCAGCTTTTATTTACATTTAAGCAAAAAGTGTCCAGTCCAAAAATATTCATACCCTTCTCAATAATCAATAGAAAAACCTTTTTGGGCTATTACAGCAATCAAACGCTTCCTATAATTGCAGACCAGCTTTTTGCATGTCTTCACAGGTATTTTTGCCCATTCATCTTTAGAAATGAGCTGCAAATCTTTCAGGTTGGAGGGTCTTCTTGCCATCAATCTGATCTTTTGCTCCCTCCCCAGATTCTCAATTGGATTCAAGTCTGGACTCTGGCTGGGCCACTCCAAAATGTTAATGTTGTTGTCTTCTGCTAACCATTTCTTCACCAATTTTGCTGTGTGTTTTGGGTCATTGTCATGCTGAAATGTGCCCAAGGCCAAGTTTCTCTGCAGACTGCCTGATGTTGTCATTGAGAATCCTCATGTATTGCTCTTTTTTCATGGTGCTGTTTACTGTTATTAGGTTCCCTGGTCCATTGGCTAAAAAAAAACAACAAAGCATTAGGTTCCCACCACCATGTTTGACAGTGGGGATGGTGTTGGGTTGAAGGCTTCTCCTTTTTTACACCAAATGAAGGAAACATCATTGTGACCAAACAATTAAATTTTTGTTTCATCTGACCATAACACAGAAGAGCAGAAGTCTCCTTCTTTGTCCAGATGAGCTTTTGCAAAGGCCAAGCAAGCTTTTGTGTGCCTGGTCTGCATCTGTGGTACCCAGCAGTGTGCAGTGTGCAGTGTGCAGTGGATTGTCTTCCCTGAGACATTGCCACCAGCAGAGCCCAGATTTACCAGGATGGCCTTTGTGGTGATCCTTGGATTCTTTTTCACCTCAGGCGAGCTGTCCCTCTAAAAAATTATATGCAAGGGCCTTCAGGTGAGCTGACCCTGTAAAAGATTGTAGGTGAAGGCCTGCTGGTGAGCTGACCCTGTAAAAAATTATATGCGAGGGCCTGCTGGTGAGCTGACCCTTTAAAAAATTATATGCGAGGGCCTGCTGGTGAGCTGACCCTTTAAAAAATTATATGCGATGGCCTGCTGGTGAGCTGACCCTGTAAAACATTATATGCGATGGCCTGCTGGTGAGATGACCCTGTAAAACATTGCAGGTGAAGGCCTGCTGGTGTGCAGACCCTCTAAAAAATTATATGTGAGGGCCCTCAGGTGAGCTGACCCTGTAAAAGATTGTAAGTGAAGGCATGCTGGTGAGCTGACCCTGTAAAAAATTATATGTGAGGGCCTGCTGGTAAGCTGACCCTCTAAAATATTGTAGGTGAGGGCCTGCTGGTGAGCTGACCCTGTAAAACATTATATGTGAGGGCCTGCAGGCGAACTGACCCTCTAAAAAATTATATGCAAGGACCTTCGGATGAGATGACCCTGTAAAAGATTGTAGGTGAAGGCCTGCTGGTGAGCTGACCCTGTAAAAATTATATGCGAGGGCCTGTTGGTGAGCTGACCCTGTAAAACATTATATGTGAGGGCCTGCAGGTGAGCTGACCCTCTAAAAAATTATATGCAAGGACCTTCGGGTGAGATGACCCTGTAAAAGATTGTAGGTGAAGGCCTGCTGGTGAGCTGACCCTGTAAAAAATTATATGCGAGGGCCTGCTGGTGAGCTGACCCTCTAAAACATTATATGCAAGGGCCTGCTGGTGTGCTGACCCTCTAAAAAATTATATGTGAGGGCCTTCAGGTGAGCTGACCCTGTAAAAAATATATGCGAGGGCCTGCTGGTGAGCTGACCCTCTAAACAATTAAATATGAGGGCCTGCTGGTGAGCTGACCCTGTAAAACATTGTAGGTGAGGGCCTGCTGGTGAGCTGACCCTCTAAAAATTATATACAAGGGCCTGCAGCTAAGCTGACCCTGTAAAACATTATATGCGAGGGCATTATATACGATGAATAAGCATAATAAGCAATAAGGAGAAGGAGGATGAGAAAAGGAAGATTCAACCATATACCCTTGTTTGTGGTGGAAGGGGTGCATGGGAATACAGTGTATTTAGTACATTATAAACAACACATTTAAAGTGCCTTTATGTTCATCAGCTTTCCTCTGGTGGAGTCGAGAAGTCATGGTCAATCCAGGCCTTGTTCATTTTTATAAGAGTTAACATTTTCAGTTGACAGGTGGATACGCTTATCTGTTATAATGCCACCAGCAGCACTAAATACCCGCTCAGACAAAACGCTGGCGGCAGGGCAGGCCAGCACCTCCAAGGAGTAGAGCGCCAGTTCGTGGCACGTGTACAGCTTGGACACCCAGTAGTTGTAAGGTACTGAAGGATCATTGAGGATGCTGACACAGTCTGCTATGTACTCCTTCACCATCTTCCAAAATTTTTCTCTCCTTGTGGCAGTAGGCCGCACATCAGGGTGAGGGTGCTGGAGGGGTGTCATGAAACTGTCCCAGGCTTTGGAGAGTGTTTCCCTGCCTCTGTTAAAACCTCTGTGTGTTCCCCTTGTCTTCCCTCCTCGGTTGGCCAAGGAAGTACGGACTCTGCCGCCAGCGTTGTCAGATGGAAAATTTTGGAGCAATTTTCCAACAAGGATCTTCTGGTATTGTACCATTTTGCTCGTCCTCTCCACCAGAGGAATGAGAGATGAGAAGTTCTCTTTGAAGCGGGGGTCGAGAAGGGTGAACAACCAGTAATCCGTGTTGTCTAAAATGTGTATAACGTGCGGGTCACTGGAAAGGCAGCCTAACGTGAAGTCAGCCATGTGTGCCAGAGTACCAACAGGCAAGACTTTGTTATCATCAGGAGGATCACTCTCAATCTCCTCATCCTCCTTCTCCTCTTCTGACACAGAACAGGTGGAATTAAACTTCCATGGGTGCTACCCTTTGTAGCGGAGGCAACCGTCTTCCTGCTCCTCTTCATCGTCCAATTCGCGCTGAGAAGACGAACTGAGGGTGGTCTTGCTATCACCCTGTGAAATGTCTTCCCCCATTTCCACCTCTTCCACATGCAAAGCGTCGTCCTTAATTGTGAGCAGCGAGCGTTTAAGTAAACACAGACGTGGGATCAGGGGCGTAGCTAGAAATGCATGGGCCGCATAGCAAAAAAATGTATGGGCCCCCCCCATGCCATCCACAGATCCCCCTCCCCTAAACAGTGCCATACACAGATCTCCCCCTAAACAGTGCCATCCACAGATCTCCCCCTAAACAGTGCCATCCACAGATTCCCCCTAAACAGTGCCATCCACAGATTCCCCCCTAAACAGTGCCATCCACAGATCCCCCCAAAACAGTGCCATCCACAGATCCCTCTAAACAGTGCCGACCACAGACCCCCCCCTAAACAGTGCCATCCACAGATCCCCCCTAAACAGTGCCATCCACAGATCCCTCTCCCCTAAACAGTGCAATCCACAGATCCCCCTCCCCTAAACAGTGCCATCCACAGATCCCCCCTAAACAGTGCCATCCACAGATCCCCCCCTAAACAGTGCCATCCACAGATCCCCCCTAAACAGTGCCATCCACAGATCCCCCCTAAACAGTGCCATCCACAGATCCCCCCTAAACAGTGCCATCCACAGATCCCCCAAAACAGTGCCATCCACAGATCCCCCCAAAACAGTGCCATCCACAGATCCCCCCAAAACAGTGCCATCCACAGATCCCCCAAAAACAGTGCCATCCACAGATACCCCCCCTAAACAGTGCCATCCACAGATCCCCCTTAAACAGTGACATCCACAGATCCCCCCTAAACAGTGCCATACACAGATCTACCCCCTAAACAGTGCCATCCAGAGATCCCCCCAAAACAGTGCCATCCACAGATCCCCCCCAAAACAGTGCCATCCACAGATCCCTCTAAACAGTGCCATCCACAGATCCCCCCTAAACAGTGCCATCCACAGATCTACCCCCTAAACAGTGCAATCCACAGATCTCCCTCCCCTAAACAGTGCAATCCACAGATCCCCCCCCTCATAACAGTGCCATCCACAGATCCCCCCCTAAACAGTGCCATCCAAAGATCTCCCCCTAAACAGTGCCATCCACAGATCTCCCCCTAAACAGTGCCATCCACAGATCCTCCTCCCCTAAATAGTGCCATCCACAGATCCCCCCCTAAACAGTGCCATCCACAGATCCCCCTCCACGCTGGTCACAGCAGTATATTTATAAACTAATCAGTAACTACTTTAACTTTAATCATTGCTTATTGCTGAGCTCTTTACTTGGATTTTTTTGATATCTTACTCTGTCTTAGCTCCTCCGGTAACAGCAGGCAGTGAGGGGGGCGGCGCTCACTCACTGACGTCACGCGCCTGTGCCGCCATGTGGGAGGAGCAGGCGTGTGACGTCAGTGAGTGAGTGCCGCCCCCCGCACTGCCTGCTGTTACCGGAGGAGCTAAGACAGAGTAAGATATCAAAAAAATCCAAGTAAAGAGCTCAGCAATGAGCAATGATTAAAGTTAAAGTAGTTACTGATTAGTTTATAAATATACTGCTGTGAGCGGCGTGGCCCTGTATATTCTAACCCCCAGGCAAGCTTCCCTGTCACCATGGGAACGCCTGGGTTTAGAATATACCATCGGATTTGAGTTTTTACAATCTCACTGAGCTCGTGTAAACTCAGATACGATGGTATATTCTAACCCCCAGGCAAGCATCCCCGTCACCATGGGAACGCCTGGGGGTTAGAATATACTATCGGATCTTCTGAGTTCTCAGTGGCCTGGCTGGAGCCTCCCCAGCCACTGTGTCGGCCCGGCCCTGCGTGCACCCTGCTCCAGTCCTGACTCCTCCCCAGCCAGGCCCGAGCCTCGGACCGCCAGCGTCCCGCCCACTACACTAGTCTAGTGTAGTGGGCGGGCGGTCCGCGGCTCGGGCCTGGCTGCCTGTGTGTAGTGTGTTTGAAAATAAAAAAAGATAAATAAAAAATCAACAGAAGTCGGCACGGACGGGCCCCCAGTGGCGTAGGGCCCCATAGCCACTGCTATGGTTGCTATGGCGATCCCTACGCCACTGCGTGGGATGGTTACGCTGATAATAGTGTTATCGCCGCTCACCATCTGTGTTGATTCCTCAAAGTTTCCTAAAACCTCACAGAGGTCAGACATCTATGCCCACTCCTCGCTTGTGAATAGCGAAAGCTGACTGGAAAGGTGGCAACAATGTTGCAGCTGATATTCCACTACTGCCCTCACAAAGCGTGGCCAACATGTGGAACGTCCAGATCCAGCGCATGCTCACGTCACGCAACTGCCGGTGAGCTGGCAATTTCAAGCGTTGACAGACCGGCTGAAGCTGTCGATGACTTGCAGAAATGTGCACACACGTGGCGCACCTTCACCAGCACCTTAGGAAAATTGGGTAGGTTTTGAGAAACCACTGAACCACTAAGTTTAAGATCTGGGCTAGGCATTGGATGTGTGTGAGCTTGCCGAACTCCAAAGCCGTCACCAAGTTACAGCCATTATCAGACACAAGCATGCCTGGTTGTAAGTTGAGTGGCGAGAGCCACAGCTCAGTCTGGTCTCTTATCCCCTGCCACAGCTCTGCGGATGTGTGCTGTTTGTTCTCAAACCATATCAGCATTAGCTAGGCCTGTTGCCGCTTCCCCACTGCAGTGTTTCATTGCTTCCAGCTACCGACTGATGACTGACTGGTGCTGCATGCGGATAATTCGGAGGTGGAATTGGAGGAGGAATCGGAAAAGGAGAAGTGGGGTTGGAGCAACTAAAGTAGGTGGTGGCGAAAACCCTGATGGAATTAGGGCCCGCAATCCTTGGTGTCAGTAGAACCTGTGCCACCCCAGGGTATGACTCGTTCACCCAGTGTGCTGTCAGGGAAATGTAGTGTCCCTGGCCGAATGCACTTGTCCATGTGTCCGTGGTTAAGTGGACCATCCCATTAACTGCATTGGTCAGGGCATGACACACCTTCAAAAAAAGTGGCGGCTGGGGACTGCGTAACGCGGGATGGCCGCCGACATCAGGCTGCAGAAGGCTTCAGTGTCCACAAGCCTAAATGGCACCATTTCCAGGAACAGTAATTTGGAAAGCTGCGCATTTAGTGCTAAGGCCTGTGGGTGGGTGGGTATTTGCGCTTGTGTTCACATGCCTGGGGTAAGGACATTTGGATGCTGCGCTGGGACACGGAAGTAGATGTGGTCGCTAAAGGTGCTTGCGAAGGTACAGGTGCAGGGCAGGAGGCATCCGGGCCTGCGCCTTCGACAGGGGATTGGCCATCACGTAACACAGGGGGAGAGGAGGCAGTGGTGTGACCCGCAGACATAGATAGTGGAACCAGGTGTTCGTCCCACTTATTACGGTGCTTGGATGCCATGTGGTGAATAATGCTGGTGGTGGTGAGGTCGCTAGTGTTCACGCTCCGGCTCATTTTGGTACAGCATAGGTTGCAATCTACTATTCTTTTGTCGTCTGCACCTTCCTCAAATAAACGGCATACTGCGGAACACCTACCCCTTGGCAAGGGAGATTTCCGCAAGGGGGTGCTCCGTGGAACAGTTGCGGGCCTGTTTGGTGTGGCCCGCCTTCTCCCTTTTGCCACCTCACTGCCTCTTCCAGCCTGTTGCTGTGCAGCAGATCCCCCCTCCCCCATACTGCTGTCCTTGCTCGGCTTTCCACCTTCCCAGGTTGGGTCAGTGACTTCATCGTCCACCACCTCCTCCACTTCCTCACTCTGCTCATCCTCCTGACTTGTTGACCTAACGACTACCTCAGTGATTGACAACTGTGTCTCATCCTCTTCATCAACCTCTTGAGACAGTAATTGCCGTTGACTTATTGGCAACTGTGTCTCATCATCATCCACCTCATTAAACAGTAATTGCCGTTCCGCACCGTCATCTTCTTGTGATTGTGGATTCTCAAGAGTTTGGGAATCAGGGCACAAGATCTGTCCCTCTTCAAGCATGTTTGGCGAGAGGGCCAAATCAAGGAATGGCGCTGAAAAGAGCTCCTCGGAATATCCGAGTGTGGAATCACTTGTTTGCCCAGACTCTCCATGATGGGAGGAAGGAAGATCAGGGTGATGATTGGGTTGAGCAGACTCTTGGCTACTGAGACTAGACATGGTGGAAGAAAGGGTGGTGCTTAACCGACTGGAAGCATTATTTTCTGCAATCAAACCGACCACCTGGTCGCACTGGTCTGACTTCAAGAGTGGTGTCCTGTGCCGCCCTGCAAACTGGGACATGAAGCTAGGTATCGTGGATGATTGCTTTTCTTGTGCTCTGGCAGCAGGCAGTTTCAACAGGCCCAGGGCCACGGCCTCTGCGTGCACCATCAGCATCACGGCCACTCCCACGTCCCTTACTGCTCGCCTTCTTCATATTAAATGCTATATATGATTGAAAGTATGTCACACCTACAGTAGCGTAGGATTTGGAAGTATATGCGCAAACAAATTTAAAAAGGTATTTGGGATGTGGAAACGTCACACTGGAGATATCCTGCAGATAATATCAATGCTGTCACCAGCGGCTAATGAAAAATTACAGGGAATGTAACAGGTATTTGGGATGAGGAAACGTTATACAGGAGAGGTACCACCGGTAATGTCACTGTCCGCAGGGTCTACGCAAAAAAGTACACTGTATGTCACAGATACATTTTTGAAGCGCACACGTTACACTGCAGATGTGTTAAGTTGTGTTGTGTGATAAGTTCGTTTCGCCAAAAGTAGCGCCATACTTTGGTGAATTCCTACAGTATGCATATCTTTGCTTACAGTATGCATATTTTAAATAGTTTTTTCAATACGCAGAAATGCATGCAGTAGGAATTTACTGAAGACTCGTGCAACTTTGGGCAACAAAAACTTTGGCTCCATGGAGCCAATACATTTTAACGTTATGCGGATACACCATTAAAATGTATTTGCACAAATTGACTTCAGATCTATGATATGAGGCTACTGGTGGCTAATCTCTCTTTCATATTACGTATTAAACTATTTAATGAGGATATTTAATGAGGATTTTGGATCTTTAACCCATTGACAACCAACACTGTACATGTACGATGGAAGTTATCACTCCAAATATGGCACCCTTTCACGATAACGCAAATTGCAGGCATTTCACCCACAATTGGCATTTGAGTGGTTAAAATCCAAGAGCATTGCGCTCCAGTACCTGAGGTACTAATGCCTATCACAGGTATATTCCACTGTAGGCCTGCAGTTGGCAGCACTGTATTGGAATAAACAGAATTTTCTATTCAGCAGTGCTTTAAATCCTATTGCTAAATAGAAATGACATTGTGATGATTGCATGTTGGTAGGCCCTTGGGGGGGCCTAAAAAAAAAGGGAAAAAATTCTTTTTAAAAATCATAAAAAGTAAACCTAAAAATGAACAATAGAAAAAAATCATTGGTATCACCGCGTCCCAAAATATTAAACTATAAACATATTTATCCTGAATGCCAAACTCCGCCACCGGCGGAAAACCCGAAATGCAGTTTTTTGTCGCTTCTCCTCCCCAGAAAATTTAAAAGAAAGTGATCAAAAAGTCATACACACTCCAAAATGCCAACAATAAAAAGAACAGTTTGCACCACAAAAAATTAGCTTCACACAACTCCGTAGACTTAACTATAAAAAAGCTATGGGGGTCAGAATATGGCGGTGCAAATTAAAATAGTTTTTCCAAAGTTTTTATTTTTATTAAAACGCAAGAAAAACTATACAAATTTTGTATCTCTGTAATCGTACTGAACTGGTGAATGAAGGTAACAAGTCAGTTTTACCACATGGGGAATGCTGTAAAAACAATATCCATGAAACTGTGGTGGAGATGCGTTTTTGGAATTTTTTTTCAGCTTCCCACAACATTGTATGCAACAGTAAACATTGCCATTTTAAAGTCCAACTTCTCTTGCAATAAACAGCCCTCATACTCCTATATAAATGGAAAAATAAAAAAGTTATGGCTCAGGGAAGGCAGGGAGGAAAAAATAAAATGCAAAAATGAAAAAGCGCTAGTTCCTCCAAGGGTTAAAGATGGGGTCCGGTCAAGAGGTGAGCAGGCACCATAGCCAGTGGGTGGCTGCTGTTTTACATAGAATACATCTGCCAGCAGAGTCTGTGATCCGAGATAATTACTGACTTTTAACTCCTTAGATCCCATGGTCAAGTGTGACCACATCATCTGAGTGGCCATTTACTAGGAGCAGGATGAGACTGCAGGAACCATTTGGTTGTTATGGCAGTGAGAAGCTTTCTGAAGGCTCCCAGGCCTGCGACAGTCAAATTCCTATTAAGCCCTGCCCCTCGATGCACCTCAGTTCCTCAGCTTTCTCAGTGCACACAAGCCCTCATTTGCATAAAGAATAAAAGTTAATTTTCTCCAGTGCACCACAACCAAGACAGGTATCATTTTACTCAGTAGGATTAGTATACCTGGTTCCAAAGGATTGATCCTGCAGACAAGTGCTCTTTAAAGAGACAACCTCACAAGTATTTCAATTAGTTTCTTGATGTGAATGGAATACCATTTCTATGAAGAAATTAAAAATTCTATCAGTAGAACCTGTGCAGCGCTCCACAGCTGTTTTCCATTGTAGCACTAGTGTGGTTGTTAGCATACGATATGCTAGACAGAATCTTCATTGTCACGAGTAGGGATGAGCGAACCTGAACTGTATAGTTCGGGTTCGTACCGAATTTTGGGGTGTCCGTGACACGGACCCGAACCCGAACATTTTCGTAAAAGTCCGGGTTCGGGTTCGGTGTTCGGCGCTTTCTTGGCGCTTTTTGAAAGGCTGCAAAGCAGCCAATCAACAAGCGTCATACTACTTGCCCCAAGAGGCCATCAAAGCCATGCCTACTATTGGCATGGCTGTGATTGGCCAGTGCAGCATGTGACCCAGCCTCTATTTAAGCTGGAGTCACGTAGCGCCGCACGTCACTCTGCTATGATCAGTATAGGGAGAGGTTGCAGCTGCGACGTTAGGGCGAGATTAGGCAGATTAACTCCTCCAAAAGACTTCATTCTGTGATCGATCTGCAGCTGTGGATCATTGAAGTGCTATTATTGACTTGCTCACTTTTTTGAGGCTGCCCAGAGCGTTTTTAGATCACTTTTTTTCTGGGGTGATCGGCGGCCATTTTGTGACTTGTGGTGCGCCAGCACAAGCTATCACCAAGTGTATTTAACCATCGATAGTGTGGTTATTTTGTGCTATATCCTACATCAGCTGCAGGCTGAGCCTGTGTCACCGAAGTGCATTTAACCATCAACAGTGTGGTTATTTTTTGGCCATATACTACATCAGCTGCAGGCTGAGCCTGTGTCACCGAAGTGCATTTAACCATCGACAGTCTGATTATTTTTTGGCCATATACTACATCTGGTGCAGGCTGAGCCTGTGTCACCCAAGTGCATTTAACCATCAACAGTGTGGTTATTTTTTGGTCCTATATTACATCAGGGGCAAGTTGAGCCTGTCAACCAGCGCCTAAAAAATAGACCTGACATTTCTATTCAACCAAATCTGTACTGTTTTAGCTGGTCAAGTTATTTGTAGTGACCGTAAAAGCACACTTTTTTTCTGGGTTGAAAAACCATTCCCAAATTTGCCATTCTCAAAATAACTAGTTTCTGGTATTTGAGGCCTACTTGAAATCTATCCCAAAAAGAATATCTTACATTGAAGCTAGTGATAGTGTCATTCAGAAAAACCTAAGACACACGCTAGCGTGCTGATAGAAATCTGATTCTGTAATTAAACCTATACCTGTCACACAGCGCAAAAAAAAACAGGCCTCACATCTTTATTTAACCAAATCTGTACTGTTTTAGCTGGTCAAGTTATTTGTAGTGACCGTAAAAGCACACTTTTTTTTTCTGGGTTGAAAAACCATTCCCAAATTTGCCATTCTCAAAATAACTAGTTTCTGGTATTTGAGGCCTACTTGAAATCTATCCCAAAAAGAATATCTTACATTGAAGCTAGTGATAGTGTCATTCAGAAAAAAATAAGACACACGCTAGCGTGCTGATAGAAATCTGATTCTGTAATTAAACCTATACCTGTCACACAGCGCAAAAAAAAACAGGCCTCACATCTCTATTTAACCAAATCTGTACTGTTTTAGCTGGTCAAGTTATTTGTAGTGACCGTAAAAGCACACTTTTTTTTCTGGGTTGAAAAACTATTCCCAAATTTGCCATTCTCAAAATAACTAGTTTCTGGTATTTGAGGCCTACTTGAAATTTATCCCAAAAAGAATATCTTACATTGAAGCTAGTGATAGTGTCATTCAGAAAAACCTAAGACACACGCTAGCGTGCTGATAGAAATCTGATTCTGTGATTAAACCTATACCTGTCACACAGCGCAAAAAAAAACAGGCTTCACATCTCTATTTAACCAAATCTGTACTGTTTTAGCTGGTCAAGTTATTTGTAGTGACCGTAAAAGCACACTTTTTTTTCTGGGTTGAAAAACCATTCCCAAATTTGCCATTCTCAAAATAACTAGTTTCTGGTATTTGAGGCCTACTTGAAATCTATCCCAAAAAGAATATCTTACATTGAAGCTAGTGATAGTGTCATTCAGAAAAACCTAAGACACACGCTAGCGTGCTGATAGAAATCTGATTCTGTGATTAAACCTATACCTGTCACACAGCGCAAAAAAAAAACAGGCCTCACATCTCTATTTAACCAAATCTGTACTGTTTTAGCTGGTCAAGTTATTTGTAGTGACCGTAAAAGTACACTTTTTTTTCTGGGTTGAAAAACCATTCCCAAATTTGCCATTCTCAAAATAACTAGTTTCTGGTATTTGAGGCCTACTTGAAATCTATCCCAAAAAGAATATCTTACATTGAAGCTAGTGATAGTGTCATTCATAAAAACCTAAGACACACGCTAGCGTGCTGATAGAAGTCTGATTCTGTGATTAAACCTATACCTGTCACACAGCGCAAAAAAAAACAGGCCTCACATTTCTATTCAACCAAATCTGTACTGTTTTAGCTGGTCAAGTTATTTGTAGTGACCGTAAAAGCACCCTTTTTTTTCTGGGTTGAAAAACCATTCCCGAATTTGCCATTCTCAAAATAACTAGTTTCTGGTATTTGAGGCCTACTTGAAATCTATCCCAAAAAGAATATCTTACATTGAAGCTAGTGATAGTGTCATTCAGAAAAACCTAAGACACACGCTAGCGTGCTGATAGAAGTCTGATTCTGTGATTAAACCTATACCTGTCACACAGCGCAAAAAAAAACAGGCCTCACATTTCTATTCAACCAAATCTGTACTGTTTTAGCTGGTCAAGTTATTTGTAGTGACCGTAAAAGCACCCTTTTTTTTCTGGGTTGAAAAACCATTCCCAAATTTGCCATTCTCAAAATAACTAGTTTCTGGTATTTGAGGCCTACTTGAAATCTATTCCAAAAAGAATATCTTACATTGAAGGTACTGATAGTGTCATTCAGAAAAACCTAAGACACACGCTAGCGTGCTGATAGAAATCTGATTCTGTGATTAAACCTATACCTGTCACACAGCGCAAAAAAAAACAGGCCTCACATCTCTATTTAACCAAATCTGTACTGTTTTAGCTGGTCAAGTTATTTGTAGTGACCGTAAAAGCCCACTTTTTTTTCTGGGTTGAAAAACTATTCCCAAATTTGCCATTCTCAAAATAACTAGTTTCTGGTATTTGAGGCCTACTTGAAATCTATCCCAAAAAGGATATCTTACATTGAAGGTATTGATAGTGTCATTCAGAAAAACCTAAGACACACGCTACCGTGCAGATAGAAGTCTGATTCTGAGATTAAACCTTAACCTGTCACACAGTGCAAAAAAAAACAGGTCTCACATTTCTATTCAAGCAAATCTGTACTGTTTTAGCTGCTCAGGTTATTTGTAGTGACCTTAAAAGCACACTTTTTTTTCTGGGTTGAAAAACTATTCCCAAATTTGCCATTCTCAAAATTGTGGTGAGCGGGAACAATGAGGAAAACATCTAATAAGGGACGCGGACGTGGACATGGACATGGTCGTGGTGGTGTTAGTGGACCCTCTGGTGCTGGGAGAGGATGTTGCCGTTCTGCCACAGCCACACGTCCTAGTGTACCAACTACCTCAGGTCCCAGTAGCCGCCAGAATTTACAGGGATATTTGGTGGGGCCCAATGCCGTTCTAAGGATGGTAAGGCCTGAGCAGGTACAGGCATTAGTCAATTGGGTGGCCGACAGTGCATCCAGCACGTTCACATTATCTCCCACCCAGTCTTCTGCAGAAAGCGCACAGATGGTGCATGAAAACCAAGCCCATCAGTCTGTCACATCACCCCCATGCATATCAGGGAAACTGTCTGAGGCTCAAGTTATGCAGCAGTCTCTTATGCTGTTTGAAGACTCTGCTGCCAGTGTTTCCCAAGGGCATCCACCTAGCTCTTCACCAGGGGTGGAAGAGATAGAATGCACTAACGCACAACCACTTATGTTTCCTGATGATGAGGACATGGGAATACCACCTCAGCACGTCTCTGATGATGACGAAACACAGGTGCCAACTGCTGCGTCTTTCTGCAATGTGCAGACTGAACAGGAGGTCAGGGGTCAAGACTGGGTGGAAGACGATGCAGGGGACGATGAGGTCCTAGACCCCACATGGAATGAAGGTCGTGCCACTGACTTTCACAGTTCGGAGGAAGAGGCAGTGGTGAGACCGAGCCAACAGCGTAGCAAAAGAGGGAGCAGTGGGCAAAATCAGAACACCCGCCGCCAAGAGACTCCGCCTGCTACTGACCGCCGCCATCTGGGACCGAGCACCCCAAAGGCAGCTTCAAGGAGTTCCCTGGCATGGCACTTCTTCAAACAATGTGCTGACGACAAGACCCGAGTGGTTTGCACGCTGTGCCATCAGAGCCTGAAGCGAGGCATTAACGTTCTGAACCTTAGCACAACCTGCATGACCAGGCACCTGCATGCAAAGAATGAACTGCAGTGGAGTAAACACCTTAAAAACAAGGAAGTCACTCAGGCTCCCCCTGCTGCCTCTTCTGCTGCCGCCGCCTCGGCCTCTTCTGCTGCTGCCGCCGCCTCGGCCTCTTCTGCTGCTGCTGCCGCCGCCTCGGCCTCTTCCTCTGCCTCTGGAGGAACGTTGGCACCTGCCGCCCAGCAAACATGGGATGTACCACCAACACCACCACCTGCGTCACCAAGCAGCTCAACCATGTCACACGGCAGCGTTCAGCTCTCCATCTCACAAACATTTGAGAGAAAGCGTAAATTCCCACCTAGCCACCCTCGATCCCTGGCCCTCAATGCCAGCATTTCTAAACTACTGGCCTATGAAATGCTGTCATTTAGGCTGGTGGACACACACAGCTTCAAACAGCTCATGTCACTTGCTGTCCCACAGTATGTTGTTCCCAGCCGCCACTACTTCTCCAAGAGAGCCGTGCCTTCCCTGCACAAACAAGTGTCCGATAAAATCAAGTGTGCACTGCGCAACGCCATCTGTGGCAAGGTCCACCTAACCACAGATACGTGGACCAGTAAGCACGGCCAGGGACGCTATATCTCCCTAACTGCACACTGGGTAAATGTAGTGGCGGCTGGGCCCCAGGCGGAGAGCTGTTTGGCGCACGTCCTTCCGCCGCCAAGGATCGCAGGGCAACATTCTTTGCCTCCTGTCTCCTCCTCCTCCTACTCAGCTTCCTCCTCCTCTTCTTCCACCTGCTCATCCAGTCAGCCACACACCTTCACCACCAACTTCAGCACAGCACGGGGTAAACGTCAGCAGGCCATTCTGAAACTCATATGTTTGGGGGACAGGCCCCACACCGCACAGGAGTTGTGGCGGGGTATAGAACAACAGACCGACGAGTGGTTGCTGCCGGTGAGCCTCAAGCCCGGCCTGGTGGTGTGCGATAATGGGCGAAATCTCGTTGCAGCTCTGGGACTAGCCGGTTTGACCACATCCCTTGCCTGGCGCATGTGCTGAATTTGGTGGTGCAGAAGTTCATTCGCAACTACCCCGACATGTCAGAGCTGCTGCATAAAGTGCGGGCCGTCTGTTCGCGCTTCTGGCGTTCACACCCTGCCGCTGCTCGCCTGTCTGCGCTACAGCGTAACTTCGGCCTTCCCGCTCACCGCCTCATATGCGACGTACCCACCAGGTGGAACTCCACCTTGCATATGCTGGACAGACTGTGCGAGCAGCAGCAGGCCATAGTGGAGTTTCAGCTGCAGCAAGCACGGGTCAGTCGCACTGCGGATCAGACACACTTCACCACCAATGACTGGGCCTCCATGCGAGACCTGTGTGCCCTGTTGCGCTGTTTCGAGTACTCCACCAACATGGCCAGTGGCGATGACGCCGTTATCAGCGTTACAATACCACTTCTATGTCTCCTTGAGAAAACACTTAGGGCGATGATGGAAGAGGAGGTGGCCCAGGAGAAAGAGGAGGAAGAGGGGTCATTTTTAGCACTTTCAGGCCAGTCTCTTCAAAGTGACTCAGAGGTAGGTTTTTTGCAACACCAGAGGCCAGGTACAAATGTGGATGAGGATGAAGCATGTTCACAGCGGGGTGGCACCCAAAGCAGCTCGGGCCCATCACTGGTGCGTGGCTGGGGGGAAACACAGGACGATGACGATACGCCTCCCACAGAGGACAGCTTGTCCTTACCTCTGGGCAGCCTGGCACACATGAGCGACTACATGCTGCAGTGCCTGCGCAACGACAGCAGAGTTGCCCACATTTTAACGTGTGCGGAATACTGGGTTGCCACCCTGCTGGATCCCCGGTACAAAGACAATGTGCCCACCTTACTTCCTACACTGGAGCGTGATAGGAAGATGCGCGAGTACAAGCGCACGTTGGTAGACGCGCTACTGAGAGCATTCCCAAATGTCACAGGGGAACCAGTGGAAGCCCAAGGCGAAGGCAGAGGAGGAGCAAGAGGTCGCCAACGCAGCTGTGTCACGGCCAGCTCCTCTGAGGGCAGGGTTAGCATGGCAGAGATGTGGAAAAGTTTTGTCACCACGCCACAGCTAACTGCACCACCACCTGATACGGAACGTGTTAGCAGGAGGCAACATTTCACTAACATGGTGGAACAGTACCTGTGCACACCCCTCCACGTACTGACTGATGGTTCGGCCCCATTCAACTTCTGGGTCTCCAAATTGTCCACGTGGCCAGAGCTAGCCTTTTATGCCTTGGAGGTGCTGGCCTGCCCGGCGGCCAGCGTTTTGTCTGAACGTGTATTCAGCACGGCAGGGGGCGTCATTACAGACAAACAAAGCCGCCTGTCTAGAGCCAATGTGGACAAGCTGACGTTCATAAAAATGAACCAGGCATGGATCCCACAGGACCTGTCCATCCCTTGTGCAGATTAGATATTAACTACCTCCCCTTAACAATATATTATTCTACTCCAGGGCACTTCCTCATTCAATACTATTTTTAATTTAATTTTACCATTATATTGCGGGGCAACCCAAAGTTGAATGAACCTCTCCTCTGTCTGGGTGCCGGGGCCTAAATGTGTGACAGTGGCCTGTTCCAGTGGTGGGTGATGTGAAGCCTGATTCTCTGCTATGACATGAAGACTTATTCTGTGCTGACATGAAGCCAGATTCTCTGTTACGCGACCTCTCTCCTCTGCCTGGGTGCCTGGGCCTAAATATGTGACAGTGGCCTGTTCCAGTGGTGGGTGACGTGAAGCCTGATTCTCTGCTATGACATGAATACAGATTCTGCGCTGACATAAGGCCAGATTCTCTGTTACGGGACCTCTCTCCTCTGCCTGGGTGCCTGGGCCTAAATGTGTGACAGTGGCCTGTTCCAGTGGTGGGTGACATGAAGCCTGATTCTCTGCTATGACATGAACACAGATTCTGCGCTGACATAAGGCCAGATTCTCTGTTACGGGACCTCTCTCCTCTGCCTGGGTGCCTGGGCCTAAATGTGTGACAGTGGCCTGTTCCAGTGGTGGTTGACGTGAAGCCTGATTCTCTGCTATGACATGAAGACAGATTCTGCGCTGACATAAGGCCAGATTCTCTGTTACGGGACCGCTCTCCTCTGTCTGGGTGCCGGGGCCTAAATGTGTGACAGTGGCCTGTTCCAGTGGTGGGTGACGTGAAACCTGATTCTCTGCTATGACATGAATACAGATTCTGCGCTGACATAAGGCCAGATTCTCTGTTACGGGACCTCTCTCCTCTGCCTGGGTGCCTGGGCCTAAATGTGTGACAGTGGCCTGTTCCAGTGGTGGGTGACGTGAAGCCTGATTCTCTGCTATGACATGAAGACAGATTCTGCGCTGACATAAGGCCAGATTCTCTGTTACGGGACCTCTCTCCTCTGCCTGGGTGCCTAGGCCTAAATGTGTGACAGTGGCCTGTTCCAGTGGTGGGTGACGTGAAGCCTGATTCTCTGCTATGACATGAAGACAGATTCTGCGCTGACATAAGGCCAGATTCTCTGTTACGGGACCGCTCTCCTCTGTCTGGGTGCCGGGGCCTAAATGTGTGACAGTGGCCAGTTCCAGTGGTGGGTGACGTGAAGCCTGATTCTCTGCTATGACATGAAGACTGATTCTCTGCTGACATGAAGCCTGAATCTCTGTTATGGGACCTCTCTCCTCTGTCTGGATGCCGGGGCCTAAATATATGACAATGGACTGTTCCAGTTTTGGCTGACGTGAAGCCTGATTCTCTGCTATGACATGAAGACAGATTCTGCGCTGACATAAGGCCAGATTCTCTGTTACGGGACCGCTCTCCTCTGTCTGGGTGCCGGGGCCTAAATGTGTGACAGTGGCCTGTTCCAGTGGTGGGTGACGTGAAGCCTGATTCTCTGCTATGACATGAATACAGATTCTGCGCTGACATAAGGCCAGATTCTCTGTTACGGGACCTCTCTCCTCTGCCTGGGTGCCTGGGCCTAAATGTGTGACAGTGGCCTGTTCCAGTGGTGGGTGACGTGAAGCCTGATTCTCTGCTATGACATGATGACAGATTCTGCGCTGACATAAGGCCAGATTCTCTGTTACGGGACCTCTCTACTCTGCCTGGGTGCCTGGGCCTAAATGTGTGACAGTGGCCTGTTCCAGTGGTGGGTGACGTGAAGCCTGATTCTCTGCTATGACATGATGACAGATTCTGCGCTGACATAAGGCCAGATTCTCTGTTACGGGACCTCTCTACTCTGCCTGGGTGCCTGGGCCTAAATGTGTGACAGTGGCCTGTTCCAGTGGTGGGTGACGTGAAGCCTGATTCTCTGCTATGACATGAAGACAGATTCTGCGCTGACATAAGGCCAGATTCTCTGTTACGGGACCTCTCTCCTCTGCCTGGGTGCCGGGGCCTAAATGTGTGACAGTGGCCTGTTCCAGTGGTGGGTGACGTGAAGCCTGATTCTCTGCTATGACATGAAGACAGATTCTGCGCTGACATAAGGCCAGATTCTCTGTTACGGGACCGCTCTCCTCTGTCTGGGTGCCGGGGCCTAAATGTGTGACAGTGGCCTGTTCCAGTGGTGGGTGACGTGAAGCCTGATTCTCTGCTATGACATGAATACAGATTCTGCGCTGACATAAGGCCAGATTCTCTGTTACGGGACCTCTCTCCTCTGCCTGGGTGCCTGGGCCTAAATGTGTGACAGTGGCCTGTTCCTGTTGTGGGTGACGTGAAGCCTGATTCTCTTCTATGACATGAAGACAGATTCTGCGCTGACATAAGGCCAGATTCTTTGTTACGGGACCGCTCTCCTCTGTCTGGGTGCCGGGGCCTAAATGTGTGACAGTGGCCTGTTCCAGTGGTGGGTGACGTGAAGCCTGATTCTCTGCTATGACATGAAGACAGATTCTGCGCTGACATAAGGCCAGATTCTCTGTTACGGGACCGCTCTCCTCTGTCTGGGTGCCGGGGCCTAAATGTGTGACAGTGGCCTGTTCCAGTGGTGGGTGACGTGAAGCCTGATTCTCTGCTATGACATGAATACAGATTCTGCGCTGACATAAGGCCAGATTCTCTGTTACGGGACCTCTCTCCTCTGCCTTGGTGCCTGGGCCTAAATGTGTGACAGTGGCCTGTTCCAGTGGTGGGTGACGTGAAGCCTGATTCTCTGCTATGACATGAAGACAGATTCTGCGCTGACATAAGGCCAGATTCTCTGTTACGGGACCGCTCTCCTCTGTCTGGGTGCCGGGGCCTAAATGTGTGACAGTGGCCTGTTCCAGTGGTGGGTGACGTGAAGCCTGATTCTCTGCTATGACATGAAGACAGATTCTGTGCTGACATCAGGCCAGATTCTCTGTTACGGGACCTCTCTCCTCTGCCTGGGTGCCGGGGCCTAAATGTGTGACAGTGGCCTGTTCCAGTGGTGGGTGACGTGAAGCCTGATTCTCTGCTATGACATGAAGACTGATTCTGCGCTGACATGAAGCCAGATTCTCTGCTATGGCATGAAGAGACTGATTCTCTGCTGACGTGAAGCCAGATTCTCTGCTATGGGACCTCTGTCCAATTGATATTGGTTCATTTTAATTTTTTTTATTTTTATTTTAATTCATTTCCCTATCCACATTTGTTTGCAGGGGATTTACCTACATGTTGCTGCCTTTTGCAGCCCTCTAGCTCTTTCCTGGGCTGTTTTACAGCCTTTTTAGTGCCCAAAAGTTCGGGTCCCCATTGACTTCAATGGGGTTCGGGTTCGGGACGAAGTTCGGATCGGGTTCGGATCCCGAACCCGAACATTTCCGGGAAGTTCGGCCGAACTTCTCGAACCCGAACATCCAGGTGTTCGCTCAACTCTAGTCACGAGGGCTCATTAAAGGTCTTGTCACTGATCATATCGGACAACTTACCTGTGTCTCTATAAACAGGATTACTAATACTTACCTATGTATCAACCCCTTACTAAACCATAGAAGATACACAACTTAAAATAAAAAAGACCACAATTCATATCTGTACCTCCTGTGTTTGTATACTTTTTCTATATAATTTCTTTTCATCTTAAAGGGACTCTGCACTTTGTTCAAACTGATGATCTATCCTCTGGATAGATCATCAGCATCTGATCGGCGGGGGTCCGACACCAGCAGCGCCGCGGCCTTCTCACTGTTTACCGCTGGCCCAGTGACGTCACGACTAGTATCAACTTGCCTGGGTGGGGCTAAGCTCTGTTCACTTGAATGGAGCTTAGCCCCGCCCAGGCCAGTTGATACTAGTCATGACGTCACTGGGCCGGCGGTAAACAGTGAGAAGGCCGCGGCGCTGCTGGAGCGCTGCTGCCTTCTCAAACAGCTGATTGGCGGGGGTCCCGGGTGTCAGACCCCCGCCGATCAGATGCTGATGATCTTTCCAGAGGATAGATCATCAGTTTAAAGAAAGTGCAGAACCCCTTTAAATATGGTCTGTACACAGACAGTGAGAGGCTTCCTACCTTATATCTGTATCCTTTTCAGCTCTTGAAATAGACAGCTTATTAATATTACAGAGACTGATGATAAGGTTCCCCGCAGTATCTGGTACATTATTTAAGGCTGCCCTATTTTTCTGTGTTTATTTTGCATCTATAAATGGAAGGACTCAAGGGTACCATGCACAAAGGTAATTATCAGGCAAAAATTACATTAATACATTTGTTTTCGGTTTACGCTTACTCGCTTCAGTAGATCAAAATCTTTGTTTTTATATGTAATGTATCATGGTCAGGGTAAACCTCATCTAATCTCACAAGAGCGTTCCTCCTTATACTAAAATTAAATGTTTTCAAATTTAAATGATATCCTAATATGATCTCATCATCGTCTACAATACATACCATAGAGACAACTACAATGAAGTCCAAAGCAAGCCCTGAGCTTAGTCTAAAGCTTTCCAACTGGCGATCTGAACCTGCACACTTTATCACAATCATTGAAACAAGCGGAGGTGAGTAATTCTGCCTTCCTACAAGGGATGGGGTTTTGGGATACTAAAAAGTATGTGTTTTTTTTTTTGCTCTTTGTTGAGTTATTATTTGGAAACAATTGTGTTTATTGTATTGTATTTATTTTACATTGTTTGATATTACTGTGCATTGTTATTTTACTTAAATTGTATTTGTATTGTTTGTTTTTTACATCTCTAAGTCCAGTTAGAGGACTTTTATTTTATAGGGAACCTGTCACCTGTACAATGCTGCCCTCACTGAGTATAGTATAGTGACAGATGTGCTGATTTCAGCGGGCTGGTGCATTTGAGCTGGCAGTCAGTACTTTTATAGTACTGACATGCCAAACCTCACAGTGTCCAATGAGTCCAATGAGACTTGATATCCCGGTCCTTCCCCTGTCTGCTGACCATGACTGGCAGGTTTAGTTCCTATGCTTACTAGGAAAAAGACAGTCATGGTCAAGAGGCGAGCGAAGTGGGACCAGTGAGTCTTATCTGACTCATCTCAATCGCAGCACTGGTATGTGCTTCGAGGTTCATCATGTCAGTACTATAAGTACTGACTGTCAGCTCAAAAGTGACAGCCCACTGAAATCCATATGTCTGTCACTATAGTGAGGTCAGCATTGTACAAGTGACAGGTTCCCCTTAAATGTAACTTTTGCTGTAATGTAATATCATATTTTATATCATATTATATTAATGCCTGTGGGTGCAAAAAGCACAGGTAACTAGTGGGGAATAGTAACAGGAACTAATACTAGAGAGCTGTTATAACGGAAAATTATAAAGTGAAGGTCGGCCCCCATTGACTTCAATTGGGTTCGGGGTGAAGTTCAGGTCAAGTTCGGGTCCTGAACGCGAACTTTGACCTGAAGTTCGTCCGAACCCGGCGAACCCGAACTCCCACAGATCCGCTCATTCCTAGTTATGAATTACTTCATTATGAATTGCATTCGATTGTATGTAGCAGGTGCAATGGCAGAGAACGGCGATCGGGCCACCCTCGTCATTGAACCCCTCAGATACCATGTTCATCGCTGATCGCTGTATCTTCGTACGAACGCTTCCTTCTTTGGTCTGTTTACCTGCTCGCGGCAGCAACTGCATTAGTGAGCAGGTGTAATTACAGTATGGCGTCCCCATTCACTTCTATGGAACGATTATGAAAATCTCTCACCCACCATAGAATTCGGTAGCGTCACAAGTGACAACATAATTATTATATAAATGACAATCATATTATGCTTTCACAGCACAGGAGAGATTTTAGTTCAGAACACAAAAACTGTTTGCAGATTGCAGCTCCTATTACCTTACCGTAGAACATTTTGTGCCAAATCAATGTAACAGCATAATTTAGAGCAGTTCAACATTTTCTATATAAAGTAGAGACTGTGCAGATTTCATCCCAGCACAATGAAAATAAAAAAGTTTTAGTTTTAATGTTTTCATTTATAATATAAAAGTTTCATTGAAATAATGTAATAATGGAGCATATCTGACCTTGCACGTGTGGCGAAGTCAGCCAGGGTATCCTTCGCTCGGGGCAAAAATAGAATTAGGCCTCTTTCACACTACCGTATGGCTACTTCAGTGTTTTGCGGTCCGTTTTTCACGGATCCGTTGTTCCGTTTTTTTGTTTCCGTTGTGTTTCCGTTTCCGTTCCGTTTTTCCGTATGGCATATACAGTAATTACATAGAAAAAATTGGGCTGGGCATAACATTTTCAATAGATGGTTCAGAAAAAACTGAACGGATACGGCAGACATACGGATGCATTTCCGTATGTGTTCCGGTTTTTTGCGGACCCATTGATTTGAATGGAGCCACAGAACGTGATTTGCAGGCAATAATAGGACAGGTTCTATCTTTCAACGGAACGGAAAAACAGAAATACGGAAACGGAATGCATACGGAGTACATTCCGTTTTTTTTGCGGAACCATTGAAATGAATGGTTCCGTATATGGACCGTATACGGAACTCAAAAAACAGCCCGCAAAACGGGAAAAATAAACGGTAGTGTGAAAGAGGCCTTATACAGCATATTTAAACACCATTATTTAGGCAAAGTGGCTTGTTGGCTCCCGAAACCTGGGCCACATTCCCTACTATTTCCTTTCCCCCAAGATACCTCAGACCTCAGCATTCAGTACCTTTCAGTTAACTAATTTCTCCCATCTCAAAGGCTATTTATCTTTTTTTATTTTTTTTAAATTAATATTATGGTACTGCTTTTTCCAGCACTGAGCTGTGGATTCAGATCAGACCAGTGGCAACATTTGCATGGAGTTTGTATATTCTTCCTGCTACATATCTTATTGTGCCCCACACTCCAAAAATGTACCATTAGGATATTAGGTTTCAACAAAAATGGTCTTAAAGTAATAATAAACCTGGAAATGATTGATAAAAGCACACTAAACAAGAAATATAGTCATCCTCAGGGTTGTTCAGTCTGAAGCACTTTGCACTGTGCAGTCTTGTAGAAATCCTCCAAACCAACAAAGGAGTTATTCTTCTGCTGAGCTGCTCCATCTTAGGCTGGAGACAGACAGAAGGGGAAGAGCTTACCCAAGAGGTGGGCCTTAATAACCTACAGTCAGGTCCATAAATATTGGGACATTGACACAATTCTAACATATTTGGCTCTATACACCACCACAATGGATTTGAAATGAAACAAAAAAGGTGTGCTTTAAGTGACAGCTTTAATTTGAGGGTATTTACATCCAAATGAGGTGAACGGTGAAGGAATTACATTAGTTTGCATATGTGACTCCCACTTATTAAGGGACCAAGATAATGGGACGATTGGCTTCTCAGCTGTTCCATGGCCAGGTGTGTGTTATTCCCTCATTATCCCAATTACAATGAGCAGATAAAAGGTCCAGAGTTCATTTCCAGTGTGCTATTTGCATTTGGAATCTGTTGCTGTCAACTCTCAAGATGAGATCCAAACTGCTGTCGCTATCAGTGAAGCAAGCCATCATTAGGCTGAAAAAACAAAACAAACCCATCAGAGACATAGCAAAAACATTAGGGGTGGCCAAAACAACTGTTTGGAACATTCTTAAAAAGAAGGATGAGCTCAGCAACACCAAAAGACCCGGAAGACCACGGAAAACAACTGTGATGCATGATCGAAGAATTCTTTCCCTGGTGAAGAAAACACCCTTCACAACAGTTGGCTAGATCAAGAACACTATCCAGGAGGTAGGTGTATGTGTGTCAAAGTCAACAATCAAGAGAAGACTTTACCAGAGTGAATACAGAGGGTTCACCACAAGATGTAAACCATTGGTGAGCCTCAAAAACAAGAAGGCCAGATTAGAGTTTGCCAAATGACATTGTAAAAGCCTTCACAGTTCTGAAACAACATCCTATGGACAGATGAGACCAAGATCAACTTGTACCAGAGTGATTGGAAGAGAAGAGTATGGAGAAGGAAAGGAACTGCTCATGATCCTAAGCATACCACCTCATCAGTGAAGCATGGTGGTGGTAGTGTCATGGCGTGGGCATGTATGGCTGCCAATGGAACTGGTTCTCTTGTATTTATTGACAATGTGACTGCTGACAAAAGCAGCAGGATGAATTCTGAAGTGTTTCGGGCAATATTATCTGCTCATATTCAGCCAAATGCTTCAGAACTCATTGGACGGTGCTTTACAGTGTAGATGGACAATGACCCAAACCATACTGCAAAAGCAACCAAAGAGTTTTTTAAGGGAAAGAAGTGGAATGTTATGCAATGGCCAAGTTAATCACCTGACCTGAATCCGATTGAGCATGCATTTCACTTGCTGAAGACAAAACTGAATCGAAAATGCCCCAAGAACAAGCAGGAACTGAAGACAGTTGCAGTAGAGGCCTGGCCCAGGTGATGTCTATGCATCCCAGACTTCAGGCTGTAATTAACTGCAAAGAATTTGCAACCAAGTATTAAAAAGTGAAAGTTTGATTTATGATTATTATTCTGTCCCATTACTTTTGGTTCCGTAACAAGTGGGAGGCACATATGCAAACTGTTGCAATTCCTACACCATTCACCTGATTTGGATGTAAATACCCTCAAATTAAAGCTGACAGTCTGCAGTTAAAGCACATCTTGTTCGTTTCATTTCAAATCCATTGTGGTGGTGTACAGAGACAAAAATGTTAGAATTGTATCGATGTCCCAATATTTATGGACCTGGCTGTATTTGTCCTACTGTAGATCGTGCAGGGAAGGAAGGGCCTTGCTGTAGCCAAATACAGGACAATGAGGAGAAGGGGGGACATAGCTGATCTCTAGAGACACAGAGAGAACATTTGTTGATATAATTCTCGGTTTTACAATCCATTCGGAAAGTCTTCAAACCCTTTCACTTTTTTCATGTTTTGTCATGTTTAGCCTTGTCCTAAAATAAAATAAAAAATCAAGTTTTGCTCCATCATCATTCTGCACTCAATACCACATAATGAAAAAAGTGAAAACTGAATTTCAGAAATGTTTGCAAATTTATTAAAGAGAAAAAAATAATCATTGAAACGTTTCTACACTTTGATCTGAGTCGATCTGTAGTCAATTCAGTTGACTGGACATGATTTGGAAAGACAACCCAGTGTATATAAGGTCTCACAGCTGGCAATGCATATCAGAGCAAAAACCAAGTAATGAGGAGGAACTGCTTGTAGAGCTCAGGGACAGGATTGTGTGGAGGCACAAATCTAGGCAAAGATACAAAAGCGATTTTACTGCAATTAAAGTTGCGATGAGCACAGTGGCCTCCATAATTTTTAAATGGAAGAAGATTTGAACAACCAGGACTCGTTCTAGATCTGGCCACCCAACCAAACTAAGAAATCATGGGAGAAGGGGCTTGGTAAGAACAGCGACCAAGAACCCAATGGTTACTCGAGCTGAGCTCCAAAGATCATGTGCGTTGATGGGATAAACTTGCAGAAGGTCAACCATCACTGCAGCTCTCTGCAGCTCTGAAAGAAGAAGAAAGCCCCTCTTCAGTAAAACACACATGAAAGACTGCCTGGAGTTTGCACAAAAAAAAAAACACCTAAAGGACTCTCATACTGATAGACCACATTCTCTAGTCTAATGAAACCAAGACTGAACTTTTTGCCTCAATTATAAGTGTAATTTTGGGAGTAAACCAGGCACTATCCCATACCACCCATACAATGAAGTATGGTGATGGCAGCATCATGCTGTGGGAATCATGAAACGGAATCTGGTCAGGATTCAGGCAAGGCTGAATGGAGTGGGGTATAAAGATATTTGTGATGAAAACCTGATCCAGAGTGCTCTGGACCACAGACTGGGCCGAAGGTTAACATCCAACAAGAAAATGACCATAAGCACACAGCTAAGACAACATAAGGGTGGCTTGTGTGGCCAAGCAAGAGCCCTGACTTCTAGAGACCTGAAAATTAGATATGAACGAAGTTATCAAATATTTGGCTACTTCGCCAAAGTTCACAAATAAATTTTATTCATTACGAATTACTTTGTCACAAATCGCATTCCATTATAAGTAGCGGGTGCAATGATGGGGAACGGCGATTGCATCACTACTCTCATTGAACCCCTCATATGCCACGTTCAATGCTGAGCACGGCATCTGATAGTCACATTAAGGCCTTTCAGGCGTTAAAAACAAAAACATACATACTTACTTCATCCATTTGAATGCAAAGAGGCTGTCGCGGTCATCTTGTTATAAGAAAACGAGTCAAATCTCACACACGCTGACGTGATGCCGTTACTGATCACCAATTATGTCACCGCCGTACATGGTGATGTCACACGTCAGCGAGCACGAGATTTGGAGCATTTTCTTCAATCAAGATCTCCGTGAGCAAATGGATGAGCTGAGTATGTTTTTTTTTTTTTTTTTACCACCACTTCAGGAAAAATTTATTCGTTATCACAAACCGCCAGGAAATTCACCTTTTACGGCGAATCGAATTTTGCCTGAAATTCGGATAGAAGTTAAGTTGTTCGATCAACACCATTTAAAATGACTGTCCACCAACAGTTGTCATCCAACCTGACAGAGAAGAATGGCAGAAAATTCCCTAATCTAGGTATGCAAACCATGTAACATCACACTCAAAAAGACTGACGGCTGCCAAAGGTGCTTCAGCTAAGTACTGTCTGAATACTTATGTCAATACAAGATTTTAGTTTTTCCTTTTCAATAAATTAGTGAAGATTTCGAACATTCTGTTTTTATTTTGTCATTATGATACTGAGTGCAGAATGATAAGGAAAAACTAAAAAAAAAATTGTTTTAGCACAAGGCCTCAACATAAACAAATGTGAAAAAGTGAAAGGGTCTAAAGACCAAATACATTATATCTGTAATATGGGACAAAATAGGACCAAAGGAAAAGGTAAGATGAAGAGCCTGGATTTTTTTGTTTGTGAATTTTTTTTATGCGGCTATAAGGAAATTAATGTAAGAACTAGGGATGCCCGAGGCAGAGGTTTAAGAACACGTTTTCAATCCAGCCCCCGGTGCCTAAACTATGTTTTTCTCTACGGAGCATGCATGTTTTGTTTGTGCATGCCACATTCATGGGTATATGTACAATTGTGTCTATCACTTGCGTCTCCTACCCAAATGGTGGGTGAAAGTCCTGCATGCTTTGATTTCCTTGTGGATATTGTCTAGTACAGTACACGTGGATGGAGTTTTTAAAACCGTTAAAATTAAATCCAAAGGCTTTCATGAAAATCAAACACCTTTAGACACCTCTGTCTCTCTGCCATGCTTTGGCCACTCATCGGAGATTCACATATGAAGAGAAGGCATGGTGCCATGTCTTCCATCCTGACTCCTGCTATTTCTCCTCAGAGTCATGATCTGCTCTGTCCTGCTGCTGTGAGCCTGGTCCTGGGTGAACTTGAGAGAAGAGGAAATTCATGGCACTCTGTATATCATGAAAGTGCTTGTAGTATGTTCCCAAACTGGTAAAACAATTAATAATTTAAACCTCTGCACACTCCAAACTCATGTGCGATACATTTGTTGGTTTCTTATCTTTTAAGAGACGAATCAGATATCAGGGATCTCTGTTTAAATCCCTTCTTGGCCATACACCATTGCCAGTGATAGTCTTGTTTGGCTCAAAAGCTATGTTCCATGTTCCCTGTTCCTGCATTTGCGTATTGATCCCTCTGTGCTTCTGAACTCGCATGTCTTCTGACCACCCGATGTCTCTCATTTGGTACTGCGTAGCCTGTCTGGTTCTGACCTATTACCGTATGACTCTGCTTTGGTGTTTGTCTGTTGGTGCTTGTCCATCTCTGCACTTATTTAGAGCAGAGACCATCATCCAGTTGTGGTTCTGCCAGGTAGGACTTATATAGCAAGTACGTAGGAAAAGTTGGCTGGGTTCTAGGTTAGGGTTCACTGTCCTTGTCTGTCCCTACCTACAGATGTTACAGATGTCAAGTGCGGAGTATGCATGTCCTGTGAGTTAACCAATCTGGAATGTGGCCTGGTCATCTGTCACAGAAAAATAGCTTTGCATATGTTATCTAACTCTCCCTAACTCACTACATGGCAAGGAATATAGAAGATACTATAATAATTAAAGGGGACAGAACCAATCAGCATTATTTATGTATTTAAAAATCCCTTCTGCAAACTGTCCATACAGTGAGACATGAAGAAAGCATAGATATGCAATCACAACAGGAGTATTATCTTCTCAATGGGTTCAATGATAGATGTTTTTTTGACCACTGATGATGGTGGAACATCTGGCAGCTTTGGCAAGACTAATGTCATGGTCTCTCCCATGACAGATGTCAGAAGATTTAAGAGACTGGCTGCTCGTGATGTGATCTGACAGCCTCTTTGGTTTCACTTGTTTCAGTGTTGTTGCTGGTGATGACCACACCTCTTGTCTCAGGTGTAGCTTAAGTGGTCATTCCAACTCCTGTATTTAGTCTGGTCTCACACATCATGCTATGTGGTTAATAGCTCCTTTCTGGTTGTGTAAGTGCTGGTGTTTGGTTCTCCACTGAGTTCCTGCTCGTCCGTGTACTTCGGAGTTAAGTGTCTTTTTCCTATTTCTAGTTTGTTGTATTACCCTATCATTTGGTATTAGGCCTGAGGGAGTCTCCTGTTCCTTCAGCTGGGAAGGAACAGGTCATCTTTTGTCCTGAAACTTTTCCAGGGCCCTTTAGGGTCAGATATGGCTCTAGGTTCCTGTTTATGAATATTCCTACCATTGAGGTCTGTCCATACTGGTAGTAGTCAGGGCTCGGTTTAGGGATTCACTAGGTGGTGACCTCTCCCCTTTCCCTAGTTTCCAGGCCTAGTACCTTTTCCCTTCCCTCCTGTGTTCAGTGTGGAGTTTACCACCCACACTGCGCCGTGACAACTAAAGATCCCTCCGTAGTTGGCCTTTATGACTTTATTCCTCAACCCAGTTCAACAATAAGGCTGAGAACACTGCTACATAGGGTGGATAATAGCATTCCAATAATCGGAAATATATGATTTCATGTAAAGAGGTTTTACCTACTATGAATGGACAGATGCTTCAATGACTTGTCCGCGGACAAGAATAGGCATTTCTATGGGGGTGCCAGCCGGGTGTATTGCGGATCTGAAAATTGGGGATATGCAATACACTACGGATTTGTGAATGGACCCTTAGGACTTTTGCACACGAACGTTTTTTTTTTCCGCTTCTTTTCCGTTTTTTGCATTCCGTTTATGGTCCGTATAAGGAACTATTCATTTTAATGGGTCCGCAAAAAAAATGGAATGTACTCCGTATGCATTCCGTTTACGTATTTCCGTTATTCCGTTCCGTTCAAAGATAGAACATCTCCTATTATTGTCCGCATAACGGAAAAGGATAATACTGTTCTATCAGGGGCCAGCTGTTCCGTTCCGCAAAAAATGGAATGCATACGGACGTCATCCGTATTTTGGGCGGATCCATTTTTTGCGGACCGCAAAATACTGAAAAAGCCATACGGTCGTGTGCAAGAGGCCTTATTGTCCGTATTACAGACAAGGATAGTACTGTTCTATGAAGGGCCAGCTGTTCCGTTCCGCAAAATACAGAATGCACATGGATGTCATCCATATTTTTTGCAGATCCGTTTTTTTTCGGACCGCAAAATACATACGCTCGTGTGCAAGAGGCCTAACTTAAAGGGAATGTGTCATCATTGTTTCAATCATGTTTTAAAGTTTAACATATTTTTAAAGAATTTTTGATGTTATTTTTTATTTTCCATGTCAATATCTATATTTAAACAAAACCATAAAATCCTGCAGTTTTTGCACTGGCCACTAAGCCTAATGATAGGCGCCACTTCTTGGTCTGTACAGATCACTTTACTGCAGTTATCTGCTTATCTGTCATTCTAACCCTGCCTGTAATAATCAGTTAGATCAGACAGGATCCACCATTCAGAATCGGCGATTGTCAGAGCTTATCTATTCTTTTCTCTGCACAGGTCACAGAGCATGCCTAGAAAACTCTCCCATAGAAGTTAATGAGGTCCCCTCCTGTCCATTGTGTCTATGGCCCATGTGGCTCTCGTAAAGCTAATTTTTTAATGCTTTGTAAATGCTGTTAACAATAGCTCAGGCAAGATGGCTGCCCCCATAAGCATGTTCAGGAAATAGAATAAAAAATACCTGCAATCAGAAAATAGAATCAGATTACAAAAAAGGAGATGTGTTACTATCTGGTTTTAAGTCCTCATGCACACGGCCGTTCCATGCATTGGAGACTGCAATTTGCGGTCCCCAATGCACGAGCCACATCCGTGTCGCGGCCGGGATGGATCGAGACCCATTCAACTTTAATGGGTCCGTGATCTGTCCGCACCGTAAAAAAATAGAACATGTTCTATTTTTTTTCCGGTGCGGAGGCACGGACAGAAACACCACGGAAGTACTCCATAGTGCTTCCGTGTGGCTCCGTGCCTCCGCTCAGCTCCGGATTCCGGACCCATTCAAGTGAATGGGTCTGCATCCATGATGCAGGAAGCACACGGTCAGTGCCCGCATATTGCGGACCAGTTGTTTTCGGACCGCAATGCGGCCATGGCCGGGCAACAACAGTGTGCATGAGGCCTAACTGGCAGGTAAAATTTTTGGTGACACATTCCCTTTAATGATTTTTTTTTTCATTCTATTCAGGGTGGATCCCATCATGATAATGACTTCCATCTTGGAAACATCGTCTGTTAAATTTCACACCTCCATATCTTCCATTATATCAATTAAGGAACTCATTACACAGAACCTTTATTAGATTAGATTCCCGTATCTATTATATTTGCAGCTGTTCTACATTAAAAAAGACTCTAGAACAATATTATTGGACTGGATCAATTTCGTTTTTTTTTGTGCATAATTTTAACATGTAAACTGACGAACCGTGACTAATTTATATACTGCGGGGCAAACAGACTAAACTGGAATGAAGTTGTTTTCAGACGTGAAATATATGCATGTATATACAGATATCACACATGCTTTTATTTTACGGAGCTGAATTATTGGCAGGTGTTGACCAGATGTACAGCCGAGGCCAAAATTCCAGTATATGGGCTTGATAACTATGTGTTGCGGTTGACTGCACTGAGGCTTTAGGTTAGAAAGTAAAATTATCCACAAGTACACATATACTCGGCAGCCAAAATAAATACAATATCAGCAACATGTCACAAAAGGTCTATATTAATTTTCAGAAAAAGTGTTCAGAAATTTCATTTTTCCCTTAAAGGGACATGCCACTGGGTCAAATTCTTATTAGTTAGGGCACATGGGTGATCAAACTCTTGACCTAGTGGACATATTTACACCCACAAAATGATCCATGTGCTAAAAAGAACTCAGCCCACCCTTAAATGGTTATACCAAAAATAACCTTATAAAATGCCAGTACTCTTGTTTTTGGGATTGTTCACTGTAGGTTCAGAACAAAATCTCACAGAACGAGGTTGGAATCAAAAAGCAAGTTGATGACGAGTCTTCTTGACACTAGATGTCTTCTGCCATTTTAATTGTTTGCAATTCTGCTTGCTTTAACCCCTTCCTGACCGCCCCATGTAAATTTACATCGGCGGTCGAGCATTTAAACAGCAGGTACCTGGGACTAATGTCCGAGACCAGTGGCAATGCCGGTCACAAATTTTTTTTCTTTTTCAAAATAAAATTTAAAAAAAATATAAAAAATTTAAATTTACTCACCTTTCCCCAAAATGTAAATAAAAATATGCAAACTGTAAAAATACATACATCACGGCATCGCCACATGCAAAACGCCCTTACTATTAAAATTTAAAAATATTTTTTTCATACGGCAAAAGGCAAAATGGAAAAAAGTTCACTTCCCACAATTTTTTTTTATAAAAACTGATCAAAAAGTCATAGACACACATAACGGTATCATTGAAAAGAACAGATTGCTTTGCAAAAAATGAGCCCTGACTCAGCTCTGCGCATGTAACTACAAAAAAGTTATAGGGGTCAGAATATGACTTTGAAAATAAAATAAAATACGTTTTTATTTTTGTTTCAGTATTAAAACGCAAAATTAGGGTGGGGGTGTCCCTGTAATTGTTCTGACCTGGAGAATAAAATTAACAGGTTAGTTTTACTGCCTAGGAAACGGTGTTAAAAAAAAAAGCCATGTCAATCTGTGGTGAAATAGTGGTTTTTTTTTCCGGCTCCCCACTAGATCATACTGTATGTAATATTAAATAGTGCCATTAGGAAGTGCATCTTGTCTTGCAAAAAACAAGCCCCCATATGGCTATGTGAAATAAAAAATAAAAAAAATATGGCTTTGGGAGGGCTGGGATGAAAAAATTGAAAATTACCCGGTCTTGAAAGAGTTAAAGGGATATACAGATATACAGCCGTCTATATTTGATAAGGTCAGCCATTTATCTGAATGGCCAACTTGTAAAACTACTGTACCTTTCCACTAGAAAGGCTGCTGCAGTGAAATTCTATTGAAGTTGAACTCACTGCAATAAATTACTGTATTTTTTGTACTACAGGACACACCTGACCATAAGATGCACCTAAAGTTTAGACAGCAAAAAATTAGAAAAAAATATTTTCTACTTATTAATCCTTCCCTTTAATGAATTGGAGGGGTCAAGGTCAATAACTTAGATATAACCTAGTTTAGATGGAGTTAATGGTTTGGGTCAGCTCCTGATAAACCTTAATGTGTCATCTACTGAACATTGTAACAAACAGCAAAGCGGTATGTGGTCACCTCATTATACTGTATGTATCCAAGTAAATGTGTCTTCTATCATTGCTCTCTAGTGTCCCGCCATGCTTGTTCTACTAGATAATTTATTTCTTTACTTTACTCCCCATAATTATGACTAGAGATGAGCGATTTTTAAAAAAATTTGATTCGGCCAGTTTGCAAAAAAAAAAAATTGGTTCGATCCGAATTTATTTGCTGCGATTCGCTTTAAAAACTGCTATTTCCTGGCTGCTGAGAGCCTTTATAGTGATGTAGAACACTGTGCCTTGCAGTAACACACATAGAGAGTCTGCTGTGGTAGAGAAATTATACTGAGTCAGTATGACAGGCAGATGACAGGCGTCACTCTTAGAATCACTTCACACTTCACTTATTTTGTCAGTCATGGGGCGAAAACTGACCAAATAATTCAAGTATGAACTCAGCCTTACAGGTCAATGTTAGTGCCAAGAAGAAGTGCACTCCTTTTACACCATCGTCAGCTGATTCCACATAGATTTCTACAGAACCTGTTCTATTAAACGCTTATACAAGTAGAGCCCCCCGAGCCCGAGAGAGTGGAGAGGGTGTCAGCATCAGCAGTAAGTTTGTGTTGACGTCACTGATTATTTTGCCCTTCCTCTGATCTGTAATCAATAACCCCCAAAAAACGGATCCTGTCTGTGGAGCATCTGCATCTGTCAGCATTTGGTCAGTAATCCATCAGTATTGCTAACCAAAAAAAACAGGAGTAGATCCAAAACAGAGATGACACGCAAATGGAATATTTGCATGTCTTCTGTGTGGCTACGCTTCACCTTCTGCCCACAGATTCTACATATGGCCATGTTCACCTCCTCCAGCAGCTTAACAAAAAACTGGCACACCGCAGAGTAGGTGCTACCCTCTTCTCCTGATGATGAAGCCCCTACGTCAGAGGGGGTGAAGACTTGGTGACGTAGGTTTGCTACCTCGCTCCTCCCTCCGACCGTTGTATCCCGCCACACTATGCAAGACACAAGCATCTCTATCTGAACCGCGGGACTCCCCCACCTCTGGGCCCTTTGCGTTCTGCTGGACCGGACTCTCGGCGGATTCCCTGTGTTTGTCAGCCTTGTCTGGCGGTGTCTGCTTGCTGCATCGCTCGCAGACAGGGCGGTCGCCCTCCTTCTGATGTTTTGGTCTCCGCTGCTTTCTGCGGCACCCCTTGGATCTTCGGTGTCAGCTGGGACCTGGTTACAGGTTTGAAGTTAGAAGTATCGAATATATGTTGCTTCGTGTTCTTCTCTGCCTCCATGTTTGACCCCCCCTCTCCCATGCCCTGTGTAATTGTTTTCTTGATCTCCCCGCTTCATCTATTCATTTAAAGGGAATATGGGACAGAAGGTTAACATTTCTCAACTTTATAAAGTGTTGCTTAAAACACGATTTAATAATACACGTTCTCAGTGACAAAAGGCTTGGCAAATTGATTGTCTGGGAATTTCCCTGGAAGATTGTGAAAATATATTGGCAAATTTAAGTTTAGTTTCTTATCATTTTAATCACGTTTTGGTTCAATTTTATATTTTGCACCAAATCTATATCGCACCTTTATGGCTTAATAAATGTGGTTTAAGGGACACTTCTAATTGTCCACGGTGTGATCTATCTAGGGTGGATCACTTGCATATATTTTGGTCATGTATAGATTGGGGGGCAATTTATAATTTTATTATCCGGGGAATGAAAGTTGAGATTCCGTTTATGGTGGAATGTTGGGTACTGAGTGACCTCACCAAGGTAGAATGTTCAAAATATAAAAGGATTCTATTGATTAAAATAATGTTCTTGGCGAGACTTTTGATTTGCTAGGGTTCATGGGTTAACCGGTCAATAAGTTAAGGCTACATGCATACGACTGTATGTGTTTTGCGGTCCGCTGTCCGCGTTTATTGCAGACCCATTGAAATAAACGGGTCCGCACCCTATCCACAGAAAACCCCTGAACGGACACGGAAACAAACAACGTTCATGTGTATGTAGCCTAAGAGATATGAAAACATTCTATATAAGCAGAGAAATACTGAGGAAAAATGGACAAAAATTTGGGGAGAATGGATGTTTATAATAAATTCTAATAAACATTTTAATAAAAAAATAAAAAAAGATGAGTAGCATATCACACACTGAGAGTGAAAGGAGCAGGATTCCTCAGCAGTGCAGAGTATTTCAGGAGAGGAGTGTGCTGATCTTGTTGAAGATTGTGGACTAAGAGTTTCAAGGTGGAAAGAGCAGGGTCCCCAGCAGCACAGAGTATTTCAGGAGTGTGCCGGTTGTGTTGAAAAGGACAGACAGGATTACTGGTTCTCAAAAATCTTAGAATCAACGTTGAAAAATATATGGCATCAGAGGTGTGTGAGGACGCCATCACTATAGGACGGGTATGCCATCCAGGGCAGATTGTATATGTGGGCGACATACAGAATATAGCCAGGAAACAGATTGAAGAATGGGGACAATTCGATCTGATAATTGGCGGCAGTCCTTTTAATGACTTATCTGTGGTTAACCCGCACCGGAAAGGCCTTTATGGAGGCAGTGGACAACAGTTTTTTTTACTTTTCATGATTACTCAGTAAAGTTTTGCCTAAGACAGGAGAGAATCGGACAGTCTTCTGGTTATTCGAGAACGTGGTGGTGATGGAGAAAGCATTCCAAATCTATTTCTCTCCACCTGGAGACGAATCCTGTCAAGATGGATGCAAGTGCGGTATTGGCTGCTCATCGAGCCAGATACTTCTGGGAGAACCTGCCTGGAATGAACAGGCCTCTAGTAGCTACAGACAATGAGAAGACAAAGCTTCAAGATTGCTTGGAGCCCGGAAGGGTCTCAAAGTTCATCAAGATTCAAACCATAAGTAACAGCCCCTGGTCTCTTCATCAGGGAAAACATCACGAGTTCCCAGTTATCATGAATGGGATGGACGACATCCTGTGGTGTACGGAGATGGAGAGGCTCTTCGGATTCCCCCTGCACTATACGGACGTCTCAGAAATGAACTGCTGCTCCCGACAGAAGCTCCTGGGAAGGTCATGGAGCGTCCCGGTCATCCGGCATCTATTCGCCCCGCTGAAGGATTATTTTGAAAGTGTGTAGAAGCCACACGGGGCCTCCCTGCTGCAGATTTATCATGGAGACACCAGATTTTATAAAATTACATTATTATATAAAGAAAAATAAATTTAAGCCCCTTTGTCACCCGGCTCCCAAGTGCGATCAGCTACCTCATCATCATCGAGTACTGTCTGCATGTCACTGATGTCCTCCTCAACCATCTCTTCGTCAGGAACCTGACCACTCGAAACACCAGCTCCCACGCGACTCTCCTCATCACTACTTGCCCGCCTACCGGAGGAAGCGGCGGATGTCTCCTCCACATCTTGGCTTGCCAGTAGCTGCTGACTGTCTTCTAGTAGCTCGCCCTCGCTGTATAGGGGAGCTGAGCCCACAGCATATAATACTTCACTGGCTGAGGGAACAGAAAAGGACACAGGCAGGTTGAGGACAGGTGAGGGCACAGGGCCTGCCAGTGTCTGACGAACCCACCGACTCTAATACACAACAAAAAGGGCTTTAGAACATATAACTGCACTGCTGAACAGCAAATATATTTTTACTTTGCCACTATTACACATGAAACTGGTCTTTAGAACATATAACTGCACCACTGAACGGTAAATATATTTTATTGTTGCCACTAATACAAGACAAAAAGGGATTTAGAACATATAACTAAACCGCTGAACGGCAAATATATTTTTATTTTGCCACTGATACATGACAAAAAGGGCTGTAATTTTTGCACTTCACCACACGACTAATAAGCCATTTTTCCCACTAATACATGATAAAAAATGCTTTAGAACATATAACTCCACAAGGGCAAATAAGACATAGAAATATTTCCTTGTAATAAACCCTGTTAATGGCTGTATCAAACAGCACTTGCCCCCAATAACAAGAACAGTTTGCTGGAATTACAGAGCTGTATAATGGCAATTTGGGTCCCCAGTCAGTGCAGCAAGGTGTAATAGGATTGCTCCTATTACTCAGGCTTTAACCTCCCCTACTGAACACTGTTCAACATGAATGCTGTGGAATGATTCCTCCCTATCCTTTCCCTACACCTTGAATAATCTTTCCCTGCACTTGTAAATAGTTTTTTTTAGCACAATGACGTTTTTCCTAGCACTGTCCCTAGCTCCTGCAGACGTCTCTCCCTGCACTAAGCAAACTGGAAAATGGCAGAATTTAAGATGGCTGAGGCTATTTATAGGGCTGTGACATCACAGGGCTGGCTGGCTGCTGATTGGCTCTGTGGTGTGCACATTATACAAATGCACAGTAGTGCAGTACACACATTATACACATATACAGTTCTGTGGTATGCACATTTTACATACACACTAACTTACTATAGACACACAGACACATCCAGTTCTGCTACATACATAGCTTAAAAAGACAGTTCTGCTGCATAGACAGCTGACATATATACACACATGTAGCTTTGCGGCATAGAGAGCTGACATATATGCACACACAGCTCTGCTGCATACATAGTAAATATAAATATACACATAGCTCTGCTGCATACAAAGCTCTCTCTCTCCCTCTCATACACACACTACTATCTTAAATAAACAACAAAGAAAATCCTATTGCTGTACACCTGCATGCACAGATCCACAGTATTCTTATTCTTGGTCTGGCCCCTCCCACTTGTGACATCATCTTCTTCACTGCAGCTTGGAGACATTAGGGATGTAAAGGACTGTGTTTTTCACAGTCCTCTCCATGATCGCTCAACCTCCTCTCCTGCCTGTACTGATCACACAGATCGAGTCAGGCAGCGAGAGAACTGTGAAGACCCACAGTTCTCTCTCGTGAGATTTTTTCTTGATAAAAAGTGCGTATTAAAGTCCAAAAATATTGTAATCACTGGGCCAGCTTCTTTATTAAAAGCGGTTGTTGTGATAAGGCAACTCCTTTATATGACATAAAGTTAAAGGGGTTGTGCCGTGCTAGTTATCGATAACTAGTGATGAGCGGCAGGGGCAATATTCGAATTCGCAATATTTCGTGAATATATGGTAGAATATTCATCATATATTTGCAAATTCGAAATTATTTTCTTGATCGCAAAAAAGCAGCAATGTAATATTAGCATAATTTGCGCGAAATACAGGCGTGGGTCACTATAGCTAAATTTTTCAAGCTGCTAGAAGTTTCCTGAGACTGGAGAAAATGGTTGGCACGGCAGAACATTACAATAGTTTTATATGCAGATAGAGGCCTCCAATATATTCGCAATTGCGAAATCGGCACTAATGATGCAAATATTTTGGCACAATACGTGAAACTTCACATTTTAACAGGTCTGACTACTTATTAGTGATTGGTGCACTAAGTATTGTTGTGACATCACAGCACTATGTATGTAGCATGTATGTATGGACAGCAGAATCAGCTACACTATATCACTATCTAACCTACACTGACTATCTCCCACTAACTATCTGTATTATATATATAAGCTAACTAACTAACTATCTAACTATCTAATGTAATGACACAGGAAAACACAGAGCACAGCAATAACTCTGCTGTCTCTCTCAGAACTGTAAAAAAAACTGCAGAAAATGGCTGCTGGGGAGGTTCTTATATAGTAAGCGGTAGGCAACTTTCCTATTGGTTGCTAGGGATGTTGCTAAGCTCAGACAAAGACATTGCAGCCTTCTCATTGGCCCACAAGCAAGAAGGGAGGTTACTGATTAAAAAAAAATCTAGAATATTCGAAATTACGAATATATATCACTATATTCCAAATATTCGCGAATTCTCGAAGTGCCGATATATTCGCGATTAATATTCGCTATTCGAATATTCGCGCCCAACACTATTGATAACATATCCTCAGGATAGGTCATGAGTATCAGATTGGTGGAGGACCAACTTCCAGGACTCCCAAACGATCAGCTGATCAAAATCTTGGACGTTCTCCTTTAAATTATTCAATATTTTGTTGCGCTATAGGAATAACAGTTAAAAAATGCCATATATTCACTAATAATAATAATCTTTATTTATATAGCACCAACATATTCTGTGGCACTTTACAATTCAGAGGAAACATGTACAAACCAAATTAGACATCACAGAGTTACACATTAATACACAAATCAAGCACCAGGTGTGAGGGCTAACAATCTATGAAGGAATAGGGGTGACAGAAATGGTAAAAAAAGCTTGTCTTCTAAAGTGGTGCAGCCATCTTTGTACTAAATAGAGTAGCACAAATAAAGTGCATTGAGCCTGGGGATTACTGTTAGATGATGGCATCTGGTTAGGAAGAATAAGGGGCAGGGGGTAAACAGGGACGGGTCATATTAGGCATTATGATAAACCTGCCTAAAAACTAAGGAAGTTGGGAATTAACCTGATTCTCTGGGGAAATGCATTAAAGAGAACTGGTGCAGCTCAAGAAAAGTCTTAAGTGAGATTTATGAATTATGGAGAATGGTAATCTTAGATCGATCATTGGCAGAACATAGAGGGTGGGTAGGGTGGTAGACTGGAATGAGGAAGGATATGTGGGTAGGTGTAGCTCTGTGAAGAGCTTTATGGGTGAGAATAAAATTTGTAAACTGTATTCTGTCGAGGATGGAGGCACTGGTGCAGCAGTTGGACAGAAGGATGAGCCTAAATGCTGCATTTAGGTGGGAGAGTTTTGTGAGGATAAGACCAATTAATAATGAGTTACAATAGTCAAGACAAGAATGAATCAGAGCAACAGAAAGAGTTTTACCTATTTCCACATTGAGAAAAGGGTAAGTTCTGGAGATGTTCAACATAACCTGAAGACAGTAGGCATGCTGCCCAGGAGTTATACTACCAGGGGCTGAAATTGAAATACTTACTCAGGATGGAAGTATCAATAACTAACTGTAATAATAAACAATCAGTATTTTGAACCAAAGCAAAAAGTTACATATGGAAATGAGAAAGTCTCCCAAAATTCGATCTATATTTGATGTTCAAATTAATTCTACTTGAATTAAAAGTGCTCCAATCGGTGTGACAATTTGTATATGACACCCTGAGGTCTAATAGGACTCATATTTTTTTCTCTAAGAATTTGGATTCAGATACACCTTGAATTTTTTTAAAATTCGGGTAAAATCCAATTATTGTATTTTTCGCCATAGAAGACTCACCTGCCCATAAGATACACCTAGATTTTAGAGGAGGAAAATAAGAAAAAACATATTTTTCAGCTCAGACCCCGAGTCTGACCTCCCATGTTAATCAGACCTCAGATCAGACCCCGCAATGTTAATAAAACCCTCTAATCAGACCTTAGATCAGACCCTTAATGTTAATAAGACCCCCAGTCAGACCTCAGATCAGACCAATGTTAGGAAGACCCTCATGCATACCTCATATTAGACCCCCATTCAGACCTCAGATCAGACTCCCAATCAGACCTTAGATAAGGAAAAAAAAACAAAAAACTCACCTTTCCTGCTCTGATCGCAGCCGCCACTCCTGAGATCCAGCGCTCTTCCTGCCCCGATGTGCTGTGACCTGACGTTGCACAGTGTGAGGTCACAGACCACGTCGACATTCTCACGCTGTGTGCAGGTCTCAGTACAGCGAGCAGAGCCCTGCAGGAAGCAGTGAGTAAAGAGCCCACACTGGGAGGGTTGCATTCACCACTCTCCAATCCTACTGTGCTAATGAGTGCTTCCATAATCAAAGAGCTCAATATTATTCACCCCATAAGGCGCGCTGATACTTTCCCCTACCTTGGGGGGAGGGGGATGTGCATATTATAGGGCAAAAAAATACAGTATTTTACAGTCAATTTGCTCATCTCTAGTTTCATACTCTTTTTTTTTTTTTGGGGGGGGGGGTCTAGATATTGTTGTAGCTGGTAAAGTAAGCCTCCATTACACTATACTGTTGGAGAGAGTACATAGATGTGTACCATTTAGAAGAAATATAAATTTATGCCAGGAAACTGAATAGACTGGTCTTCCTGAACCCCTCCCATGAGAACAGTAATATTCTAAAGGGAGGTAAGAGGCAAACATGTAAAACCACAGCAAAATTCATTATAACTGCCTGTGGAAAAAGCTGGCAGTGCAGTAATGTAATTCCCAGTAGGTGAATGGTCTGAACTTTTCAGGCGCTGTGTTTTAAATTGCTATTCCACTACCTACCGGCACATCGAGTTCGTCCAGTTATAATAAACAATAAACACCAAGTATTTTACAAGTTCATCGCTAAGAAAAAACGTAATAAATTGTATCCACACTTGTCAGTGGCAGCTTTCTTTATCTACGAGGACTCTTTCATTTAAAGCGTTCCAGATTTAATGAGTTGAAACTCCAAAGAGTAATTAGCTTGATTGTAAAACTGCTCCCTTAACATTAGGGGCTCTCATTTTCTATCTGTTTAATTAACTTTACTACTTGGGAAAAATGTTTTATTTTACTAAAAAATCTATATATTTTTTTTGTTTTGTTTTAGTTTGTTTTGGTTTTAGCCACTGATGAGAACAGTTCTATCAAGGATGTTAATGATCTGTGGCATCCACTGCTGGAGTTGACTTGCGAAATCCAATCCCCAAGTGCACCATAAGATAAATGTGCTTTGTATTTTAACACATGGAGAAACAACATGCTGTCTGCTTACCGACCATGTACACTTGATTACACAAATTGTTTAAGACTGGACTACTTCCCCCAAAAAGACGGAGACTCTAAATATAATTTGACTTGATGTCGGGGTCTTATGGTCTCTCCACTTAAATCGCATTAGCTGCCGTAAGTTAAAAGGAAGGGGTCATGTCTCTTGGTTTATGAAGATTTTCTGTCCACTTACATATGTTTTACAGTCAAGAGATGTGTGTGAGCTGCACAAGCCTATGTGATGCTGGTCAGTAGTTTGATATTACAAAGTCAAATTTAAAAGCAATAGATTATAAGGTCAAAAATAGAGACTTCAGGGAGCATGCCATATGCTTTCAAAAAGATGATATGAAATTTTTTGCAGAACCAGATGCAATATTTTGGCTGTGAAGCCTTCCTCGAGCTTCACAACTGAAATGTTGCATCTGATTCTGCAATAAATTACATATCATCTTTTTGAAAGCATATGGCATGCTCCCTGAATTCTCAATTTTGGAATTCACATTTGGGGTCAGTTAGACCAAATCTCGTTGTGGCATGCATCCACACCTGGGAGTGCTGTTCCCTTTATTCATATTACATTTTAAAGTGAGATGGTTTTGAATATAAAAAAAAAAAATTCAGAAGTTAGCAAATTTTATATATTTTTTTTAAGCAAAGGTAGATCCTCTACACTTTCTGGTCTTCTGTTCAACACACTGGAAACTGCGATGACCTGCGTCAGCCAATACTTGTGCTGAGGGGGCAATCCAAGTCATTTCCAGCATACGGAACTGATGACCAGGAAGAGTAGAGGAGCGGGGACAGGAGTATTGGCTGAATAGCCAAGGCAGGGTATCAGTCAGGTAAGTAGTGAGGGTTTGTTATTTCATTCAAGTAAGTTTTAAGGATTTGTTTGTTTCAACACATGCCAACCCCCGTTTTTAGTTAGAAACTATTCTCCTGGAATACCCCCTTTAATGCTTCCATCTCAAATTATGCAATATGGAATTTGAGTATTTTCTTAATTCCCAGAGAACCCCTTTAAGTGTATGGGTCATTATCGTACTTCCATATAGTTTCTAGGGGAGAATTTCTATGTACTGACAGCACCCAAATGAGACTGTATAGAAAACATAAACGCCATTGTATGGCATGGCAAGAGCCCTTAAAATTAGTATTAAACCTCAATCCAAAATAAAATAATTCCATAAGAACTACCTTTTATTTAGCATGGTCTTTGCAAGATTAATAGTTCAGATCTTGTCCAGAAATAAGAAAACTTTCTTTGTATTGCCATCAATATTCAACCCCTTAAAGAGCGACTGACTGAAACCTAACTGGGTTAATCGGTTAAGCTATAGGCATCAGTGACGTGCCACGGGGGGGGGCTGTCCGCCCCAGGTGCCAGCTCTCAGTGGGGTGCCAGATGCAATGAACGCTTCCATCAATACAGATAGAAGCACTCATTTCTAGAGAGCTGGGGAGCAGGCGCTCCTTTCACTTACTGACCGTTCAGCTCCCTTACTGACTGCTCAGCATCCAGCACTCCTTTTTTCCTCCAGGCTGGCGCACTGAATGGTGAAGCAAGGAGCTGTCTGCTCCGTGCTTCACCATTCAGCCCTGCCGGCACAGATCGCACTACCAGACTGTGTAATTGAGCCCAGGAATCTGTCTGTGCTCTTCCCACAGAGTGCTGCAGCGTGATCTGTGCCTGCAGGGGAGTGCGGGAGGCAATTTGATCATCAGGATAAGATAAGTAGATACTTTTTTTTTTCTTTTTTTTTATTAACATTGAGGGGCACAGAGAGGGCATTACTACTGTGAAGTGGGCATAGAGAGGCCAATACTACTGTAAAGGGGAAACAAAGAGGACATTACTACTGTGAAGAGGGCACAGAGAGGGCATTACTACTGTGAAGGGGCACAATATGGGCATAACTATTGTGAAGGGGTGCAATGAGGGCATTAATACTGTCGGAGGGCACAGTGTGGGCATCACTACCATGTGGGGACACAATGTGGGCATAACTACTGTGAGGGTGCACAATGTGAGCATAACTACTTAGAGGGGTGTATTGAGGGCATAACTAATGTGAAGGGGCACAATGAGAGAATAAAAACTGTGAGGGGGCAACAATGGGGGCATAACTACTGTGAGGGGGCACAATGTTTAAAAAAGGGTGCGGTACCAGAAAAAGGACCCATCCCGGGTGCCAAACACCTTAGGCGCGCCACTAATAGGCATCCATCTGAGACAACATTCTTTCACAATTTTGCTCCAATAGGTGGCACTAGAGTTGACCCTTTTATTCCTTCTTGAGGAGAATCATTTTACATAATTTTTAAAGGTAGCCTAAAAAGAGTGTGGCAATTATTTGTCATGGACGTGAATGAGGATCATCTACTACTTTATCTAATCCAAACTCCTTTCACAGTAGTCTTTTTGTTGGAATTTCACAAAGGACACAATTTCCTATTACAGAGTTATATTTTTATATAAGATAATGGAGTCTGAAGTGTTTTACTACAGATCCCTATTTCAGCCTAGATTGTCTTATATGTGTGAAAGACCGTTCTATAATAAATAAATAAAATTGCCATTCAGTGAAATGCCAAGATTTGCTCATCTTGACCTTGGCAGTCATAGTTAGCTGGGTTACAACTGTATATACACGATCACTTGTGAAGTGCTAAAAAAGATTTATATGCAGGTTGCTCAGACATTTCAAGTCAACGGACAGCCTAAATATAAATGGATCATCATGTATTTAAAGGGGTTGTACTCTTTTGGACAATCCCTACTTTTTGGAAGGGTACCTTGACAATAAACTGATCATAAATAGAAATGAGAGAATTATTGGAAAATTCGATTTGGCTGCTTCACCTAATTTTGCAAACAAATTTGCTTTGTGACTAATTACTTCATCACGAAGCACATTTCTTTGTAAGTAGTGCTTGCAATGACAGGGAGTGGCGATTCAAACACCCCCACCCCCTCAGATGATGCGTTCATACATGATCGCGGCATCTGATATAAAAAACAGAGTATAAAAGAAAATAAAAAATCATACTTACATGATCGATTTGCTCGCGACGGGCTGGCCGCCGATGATGTCATCTCTCTTAGCCCGAGATGACATCATCACGCAAGCCGGAGTGGTGACGTCATACATCACCACGCACAGGATTTCATGTGAGATCTTCAAGCAAGATAGCTGGAAGCTAATGGATCAGGTAAGTATATTTTTATTATTTTTTTATGCTATTTCAGATTAAATCGATTCGCTACCACGAAGCACGAGGAAATTCGGCTTAGCTGCGAATCAAATTTATCCTGAAATTCGCTTTCCTGAGATTCACTCAACACAATCCTGAGATTCACTCAACACTAATCATAAAGTATCTCCCTCTCATGGGACTCCAAGCAATCAGCTGTAATCGGTAAGGAAGAAAGCATGGAAATAAGCATTCACTTTGCCTGCAGCGCCACCACAGGGGAAGTTAAGCATTACAAAGTGTCTTTCAAGTCAATGGGTTGTCTGTGTAATGAAGGACAGGAAAGGTCCTCCAGAGTGAGCGACACTCTTTGTAGCTGTTATCTACTCCTGCACCTCCTTAATGATTTCAAAATTTCCTAATAGGATAAATGAAAATGCATTTTCTAAACTCCACAACCCTTTAATAACACTTTCCTTTTTTCTATATGTCTACCTCACAGTGATATCAAAGACTGAGCGGTGTTCTTTTCTCCTTTTGCATTACTAGTACATTTTCTCTTCCCGTTGTAATTTACACAGAAATTCTAATTCTCACCTAAACCTTTCACCAAGCCCATTCAGGGGACCTCTGCATTAACATTTGGCACCGGAGATAGGTTTAATACATCAGCTACTCATAATGGAGGTTTAACATAAGTACGAGAAATGTGGTTTGTATTATGAGTAACTTTTTAGTACATCAGTAATGGCTTCACAGCTTGAAGAAAAGCCAGATATTATTGTAATGCACTGTTTATTGCCTCGTGTCTGCTGTTTTAAAGGGGCACTAATAGCACTATATGTATTATCTATTGTCTGACCCCGCAACACATTCGTCAGCCTGTGACTGCGCCTACTGTTATACTAAGCCACCCTTAAATGTCCTCACCGCTTCATTATACATTTTCTAACATAGAGGGCAACAAAGGGGAATTCACAAAGGAAGAGGGGCTTAAAAAAAGATTTTTTTCTTACATTTAGAAGCGTTCAGAAAGAAGGTAATGCAAGTCATTTTTGTATATCTTTATATGGAAACGAACGAATACATATTAGTGCTATATTGGTCACAACTTTATTTGAAACCATAGAAAACACAGTATATACCAGCTAGAGGCGATAGGAGAGATGGATACAGCTTTAAAGTGCAACTGTCATTTCAATATTTTAGAATAAGCTGCTGTGTGTTCATGAGGAATAACGCTTCTTCTGGCTGGTATCTGGCATTTTTAGCAATTTTTTTCTGCAATTTGTCTGTAATTCTGCTCATACAGAGTAGACGGAGAAACAAAGGATCTTGCTCCCTAACTCAAAGAATAGATCCGTGCCCACCAGCATCTCCTCCCACTTGGTGGGCATGGTTATCAGAATATTCATCCTCCATTCTGCTCTACACTGCAGGCTAGTGATGAGCTGCATAGGCAATATTCGAATATTCGCCATAAATTTGCAAATTCAAAAATTTCTGATTTCCAGTCATCATTTTCTTGATTGTGAAAATCAGCAATGTAACATATTCGCGATAAAATTTTGTGATTAGAATATTCGCAATCAACACTAAGGGGTAGGCAACTTTCCTATTGGTTGCTAGGGATGTTGCTAAGTGCCAATATTCAAGATACATTCGCGATTAGTATATTCGCGATTAACACTATTCGCGAATACGAATATATAGCACTATATTCAAAATATTCGCGAAATCTCGAAGTGGCGATATCCGCGATTAAAATTTGTGATTCGAACATTCGCGCTCAACACTATGTCACGACGGGGAGTGGGGGAAACCCCCCACCGTGCGGTGTCAAAGGGAAAAAGGGGATCAGCCTGGCCAAAGGGAGTAATAAGGGAGCAGGTCACCTCCTACTGCGTCCCTAATCCTCTCCCTGACTCCTCACTGTATGAGCGGACCCCAATGGTAGGACGACTCATACTCAGGATTCCTAGAAACCCTAAGTCGCCCTGGTAATCCCTCACTTAGGAGCAGGGGAGAGACAACCTGTTCATCCCAGTAATGGAGGAACAGGAGTCTCTATCTGAGGCCAGGCTGCAAGGAGAGGGGAACACATACAGCTATAGAGATGGCAGGTAAGTGAGACCAGTAACACACTTACCTGCCACAGACACACTGACTGGGACCCGTGCACAAGTGCTGGTGTCCACACCAACATCAAAGGACACAGCACACACCACAAACCACACAGGGACCCAGGACACTCATAGCTGCAATAAATGTGAAACAGGGGAATGTCTAAACAACATGCTGGACACCAAACACCACCAGACATGTAACATCAAAAATAGACATACCAACACCCTGATCAAAACCCACTCCATACACAAAGGGACAGGAAGGGAAGGAGACACCGTGATAACATTGATGACCACAAGGGTGGCCCTCACTGGACAGATGGAACAGAGAACCACCAGCATACACCAAGGCTGGAGGAACACTGAGCTTCAAGCATCCAGCAGAGGCTAAATAGCCCAAGCAGCCACACCCACACACACTTAAACCCAGTGTTCACAAAACACTAGGAAGGGAGTTAACCCTTCCAACACCAGACAAGGGAAGGCTACAACTTAAAGGGGAAGTGCACACACAAGCATACTAAACCACATGTTACCACCGGCAACAGCATGCGTGGCAACCATGTCACGGCAATCACCCAGAAGGCAAAGACACTGCCACCGCATGCTCTCACAGCAACACGTTGCCGCGGGCAACCGCAAGTGTAGCAACAGTGTCACAGCACAAACCAAAGGCCGTGACACACTAATGCAGGCCACTGAGGGCTTTCTCAGCCTGCTTCCTGTTTCTCGCTCTATTAAAGTAGCACCCCCATTGTTTTTGTTTTGTTTTTTCTCTCTAAACCTAAAGATGTCAAAACCGTTCTTACTGTTGGTTCAATCCTAATACTCATTTCTGTTTCTGGTTTTCCTGTGCTGGTCTTCTATTTTTATCAGTCCTTTCACTCTACTATATTCATTAAAAATGTCAAAATTCCTTTCTAAGTTGCTGCAGTCTTGCCTACAAGTACAAGAATGCTGCTGTCCTAAGGGGGAGAGTGTAAATGAGGGTGGGCGTTTCCTCCGTAATGTTATTTTCCACCTACTGATCCTCCTCCTGGAAGTCTGTATTCTCCTCATCCTGACAGGACCTTATGATGTCACTCGGTCATATGACACCTGCTGTTAGACTTCCAAACATCAAAACACTTTTTTTGATTAAATTATTATGTTTAATTTCCTAATATAAAGGGGCTTAGAGAAAAGCTAACATAGATCTATGTGCTGGTTGTTTCATTTATCTACTAAGTGTAACCTATGTGATCTGGTTACATGTGATGTCAAAAAGTCCTTACAGCTTAGGCTGGGTTCACTTCATGTTTTTGTCATACGTTTAACATACACAAAAACATATACGTTAACGGATTCCTCAGACAGATACAATACTGTGACATCCATCACCCTAGAGTTCTATTGTAAAAAAAAAAAAAAGTATGTATACTTTTTTTGGGGGACTTTCAGGAAGGTAAAGTGTGCTATACTAGGCTTTCCCATCCTGCAGAGTCCTGAAAAAAAAAAGTGTACATTAATGTATACTTTTTTTTACAATGGAACTCTATGGTGACGGATGCCACAGCATTGCAACCGTCTGAGGCATCCGTTAACATATACGTTTTTTTGTGCATATTAAACGTATGACAAAAACGTGATGTGAACCCAGCCTTAGTGATTCTTAGCATTCCATGCCTGTGTGGAGAAGGAGGAGGTGGGGGCTGTAGTGGGAGGAATGAAGAGCTGCTGAGGGACGGAGATGCAGCAGATGATGATCTTCCTTCAGACTCTGCTTGTAGTTTCCATCTGCACAGGAACGGGAGAAACTTGCTTCCTGGCTAACCGAATGGTAACTGAAAATGAAGATGTGAATTTCTGTATTAACTAAGCATCTAAAAATGTAACTTTATCATTAAAGGAGGTTTAGAATCTATTTGAAATGCAACTCTGAAAAAACAAAAACATGGGAGTGTTTTTTTAAGGTACGTTTAGATGGCGATTTTGGGCGCAACATGTCACGCTCAAATATTGCAGTGTTTTTTATGATTCGCATGTCAAGGTCGCAGCAAACATGCAACCCCTCATTTATTTCTATGGCAGCCCTGCTACACTGCGATCTTTGGTCACACAACAGCTGTTGCAGCCAAAATCGCTATGCACTTAGGGTGCACTTTTGCGCTTTTTCCTGCTCTTAAAAGGCCCGCTCATACAAGAGAATCTTTCTTCATCCAATTTCAGGGAAGGTGTCTGAGCAAAGATTCCTATATTGTCTAGTCTTTCAAAAGTGTGTTATTGTATACCTCGGACCTCTGATCACCATATTCACCCTGTACCGCCTGCTCTGATCCATTGCTGTATCTATATCTGTTTACTGTATTGCAAGAACTCTGCCTGTCCTGACCATGGCTTATCCTATGACTATGCTTTTTCTTGTTCCCTTAATGCCACGCACTTGTGTCTCTTTACCTGCCTAGGTCAGCAGTTTCAGAATGGAAGCAACTCCTAGAGGTTGTGGCCTGTACTACTGTGAAATCCATATCACCGTATGAGAGTGAAAGGGTGAAAACTAGGGTTCTACCTTGACAACACCCTCAAGAGCAAACCCAAGCCAAATCTTTTCAAAACAGAAAAACTGGTTACAGGATGCTTGAACTGGATTCATATCTTACACAATGTGCCGTCTTCAAAATTGTTTATTACAATATCATGTCCATTGAATAGATAGGATTTTTTCCCCCTTAATTTTGTTCCAGATAATTTATCTCAGGGTAGAAATTATGCCCTGTAGTTCTGATTGAGTATAGTTTTACACAATTAGTAGCCCTACAGGATATGTTCTGTCTCTGGACAATGTCTAAGTATTTCCTGTTTTTTGTTTCTGACAATTTATGGGAAGTGCAATCTTGAAAAATAAATAATAGTTACTATAGGGAGTAAGGGATGGAGGGAATGTGCCAAAGTCTTCAGTTTTCCAACAAGACAAAAACAAATAGTTACTTGTCCAACTATGCTCAAAATAGGAAACTATGCCTGGTTCAAACTTCCTGGAGCAAAGTTCCTGGATGTGAAGTTTTCTACTGAAATGTCTGTTTTTGCTATTTCACAAATGCACATACAAGATATGCATACCAAAAATAGTGCACACCATATAGAGAGTGCAAGTCTCTATGTTCTCTAGTCCTTATATATGTATTTACTAGGACTGTGTAAATTGTAGAATAATAAAATTCTTAATAAAATAAATTGAATGAAGGGGTTTTCCAGGCTCCTAATATTGATTACATCCTCAGGATAGATCATTAATATTGATTGATGAGAGTCCAAAACCCCACACCCCCACCAATCGGTTGTTCCCTCCAGCCTCTGCCACTGAAACTAGCTCTTTGAATGAAACGGGAAGCATAGCTCCATTCAAAGTGTAGTGGCTGTGCTGTGTTAATGCAGCTCAACTTCCATTGAAATTGAAAGAACTGATCTGTAGTAACTTACCATGGCCACTACACTTTGAATGGAGGTATGCTTCCAGAGGCTGCAGGAAACAGCTGGTCAGTGGGATTATGGGAAGTTTGACCCTCACTGATTGGATATTAATGACCTATCTTGAGGATAACCCATCAATGTCAAAAGCCTGGAAAGCCCCTTTAAGAAAATCACTGTAACATGTCTGAAGATGTCATCTGTAACTTGTCAAACCTTGGACTTGGACTACTAAATGTAGTTGTGTAAAGTTTTTGAAACCTTGGGAGCTGATCGAAGATGTTTGTCAGTGGAAATCTAAAGGCCCCCATACATATTAGAGTATTGTCAGCCAAACCTGTTTTTTGGCGGTGTCAGCCTACAATTTGATGCGTATGGCAAGTAGAAATGAGAAAATTGATTCTAAAAATTCTACCCAAATTTGTCAAGAAAATCTGAATCTACCAAAATTGAATTTTAAGTGATCTAATTTGGGAGAATCAAGTAGAGTGAGAGAGACTTTAGTAGGAAAAGTATTTTTGATTTGAGTAGAATCGATACATATCCAAATCAAATCACAAGGTTAATTTGGACAAATCAAACCCAATCTGAATGTTAAAAAATCTTAAATATCTAATAGTGAGCTCCCAACTCTCCCCCAACAGTTGATAGCAGCAAAGAAGAAAAGGATGAGATGCTTTAAATTTTAACACCAGATTTTGTTCTCCCAGGATAAAAGCCACCACCAGAGTTGTCAAGCAGCGGTATGTGCATATAGCAGTCAGGTGAGATAGCTGAATGAGTTATTGGCAGTGCATGGGAACCTTAAGACACAACTCAAGCCATCTTGTCAGAAGAAGGAATTTCCTACTGATTATATTTTTGTCTTTAACCTTCAAAGTCAATTTGAAAATAAAATTATAAAAACAGAAAAAAAACTCTTCACTGGGAGATGATAAAAATAATGTTGTTGATAATGCTCGAGAAAAATGGCAGTAGATTTGTGGCCCTATCCCATGGTTAGGGTTAAGTCAGTGTTGGAGTTATCACCTTCCATTCCAGATAGAATTATTCAGTACATGTTAATTCACTGTAGGATTGAGGTGATTTATAGGACCATGCCATGTTTTTTTTTGCATTGCATTGTTTTTTTATCTACTCCCAGGGATATAGCCACTTAAAAATGTGGTATTTTGAGAGCTCTTTATGCTGCCCATAAGGTTATTTTATGTCTCTAGATATCTAGTGATAGCCCATACTGTGAATTGTGGATATAATATCTGTGAGGAATATGGATTATCATTTATTGGCAGCCCCGATTGTCATTTGATTCACCTTTTGGCATGTACACAGTCAGTGTACATGCATAATATGTTCGCACCCCCCGGCCATCTGTAATCAGCTAGAAGGGAGAAAGCCCCAGGGGTCCAGGCTTCAAGGAGGCCCCAGGTGGATAAAGTCACACTTCAACCAGCCAGTTTGGAGACAAGCTAATCCTGCAGGAAAACCCCCAGCAGGAGGTCTCAGCACTTGCCTAGGATCAATGATACCTCCCAGAAATGTTGGCACCTACATTTCATAAGGAATTATGAATCGTCCGTCCATCCTAGGCATAATTCGGTTATCTTTTTGTGATCCTGGGGCAAAGGCAAACATCCACGTAGTCAGCAGCACCATGTTTGGACTCTAGTTGTAGCCGGAACCCAGGCGGATCAATTGGGCCCAGAATCATCTTCCTGCGACATTCTTGTCTGGGGCTATGAGCCCTAAGGGGTTTTATGGGTCATTTGCTGCCAGAACCAGAGAAGGAGGGGTTGACCCTACCCATAGGCGGGGAGCGGCCGGCTACAGGTCATAAGCCCATGCAAGCCAGCGGGCGGTGTCTTTTCTGAAGGGGGTCACATCGTGCCAATGTGTTTAGAGAGACCGTGAACCAGCTGACCTCACTGCCCCACGTGACCGCAGCCAAAGACTATTCCACCATTATAACCCAAAGGAACTTTCATCTTACCCGGTAACTGACTCTTGCTTGGCTTAACCCTGTTGTACCTATATCACCTGTATCTGTACCCTCAGACCACTGTATATATTCTCTGTGCATATTGTGTTATGTCTAGTGTGCCCTTAAGGCGATTAAATATATAATTTAATCTTGTGCTATCTTATATCTCGATCACAAATCCCCATGTTCGTGTTTCGGCCTAGTTATAAGCTACCGCGGGTTGGTTTCTCACCCTATGTAATCACATTAGCGGACCGGGCTTATATCAAACGAGAAGCTGGTGGCAGATTTCCCGGGCTGAGGAGGCGCTGTTTTCACTGCCGCAGTGAAAAGGTACTCTCAGCTTGTTGCCTCTCTGTGCCCGCATGGACAGGAGGTGTCTGTGTAAACTGTACCAAGCTGACCTTGCCTGCTCTTCTGGAGGGCGTAAGGTCACGCTGTTTTAACCCATGACCATACCGCGTCTCGTGAGCTCGACGTAGGTGACGTCAAGCGGGCACGAGGCATGGTATTCGTCACAATATCTAATGTTTGAGAAAATATTAAGTATTACTCAATTAACAAATTGAAATTGTCACAAAGTTTCTAAAATATGAATTTTAGAGAATCCAAAAGTTTTCTGATTCGTCCATGATAACTTTCAAAGTGGCAGCCACGTTTTTATAGGTCAGAAGACAGAAATACATTTTGGGAAATTGCTTGTCTCTATTCATGTGTTTCAAACTTATTTATATTTTACTGAATATGTTTTGATATATATTTTTTGTGTCACCCAGGGAATCAGGGGAGGTCAGGTACTAATTATTTTCTATAATGTATTGTGATATGTATAATAAGGTCTGTAATAATTAAAGCAGAAAAAAATAATCCATAGGAGGAACGGGGCTCATCTACCTCTCTTATGGCGTCCTAGAATCCATAATAAAACCATGTTCTTGAATGTTTACCCATTAGGCTACACTTTTCTGCATGGTTTTGGATAGAGATGGGACAGGGGATTTGTCGAATCCACGAATCCCTCGAATCTTGCTGGATTCGTGGGATTCGTGGACTCGAATTCCGACGTAATTTACCGGATACGAATCCGACGAATCCCGGTGGTGCCCAGACTGGTGGTGGCGGCAGCAGGGCACTCTAGAAGATGAGCGCTTCGCTGCTGCGACAGGGGAGGGAGAGGCGTTTCCTTTCCCTGTTCCTCTGATAGGCTGCCGGCACAAGGCCCGCAGCCTATCAGAGGCCGGTGCAGGTGGCGCGATGACGTCATCGCGCTGCCTGAGCCGTACAGCGCGGGACACAGGCCAGAAGAGGCCTGCATCGCAGCGGAGGTAAGTAAAAGTGTTTTTTTTTTTTTTATCTGTTACTGGCACATTGGCGAGGGGGAGAGGTGAGAGGCACTATGATAACTACTGGCACATTGGAGGGGGGGGGCACTATGATACTGGCACATTATGGGGGGAGATGGCACTATGATACTACTGGCACATTGGAGTGGTGGCACTATGACACTGGCACATTATGGGGGGAGATGGCACTGATACTACTGGCACATTGGGGGGGGAGGCACTATGATACTGGCACATTATGAGGGGAGATGGCACTATGATACTGGCACATTATGGGGGGAGGCACTATGATACTGGCACATTATAGGGGGAGGTGGCACTATAATACTGGCACATTATGGGGGAGATGGCACTATGATACTGGCACATTATGGGGGATGGTGGCACTATAATACTGGCACATTATGGGGGGAGATGGCACTATGATACTGGCACATTATGGGGGGAAGTGGCACTATAATACTGGCACATTATGAAGGAGATGGAACTATGATACTGGCACATTGGGGGGAGATGGCACTATGATACTGGCACATTATTGGGGGAGATGGCACTGATACTACTGGCACATTGGTGGGGAGATGGCACTATGATACTGGCACATTGGGGGGAGATGGCACTATGATACTGGCACATTATGGGGGGAGATGGCACTATAATACTGGCACATTGGTGGGGAGATTGCACTATGATACTGGCACATTGGGGGGGAGATGGCACTATGATACTGGCACATTATGGGGGGGAGATGGCACTATGATACTGGCATATTATTAGGGGAGATGGCACTGATACTACTGGCACATTGGTGGGGAGATGGCACTATGATACTGGCACATTGGGGGGGAGATGGCACTATGATACTGGCACATTATGGGGGGAGATGGCACTATAATACTGGCACATTGGGGGGGAGATGGCACTATGATACTGGCACATTATGGGGGGAGATGGCACTATAATACTGGCACATTGGTGGGGAGATGGCACTATGATACTGGCACATTGGGGGGAGATGGCACTATGATACTGGCACATTATGGGGGGAGATGGCACTATAATACTGGCACATTGGGGGGGTGGCACTATGATACTGGCACATTGGGGGGGGGATGGCACTATGATACTGGCACATTGGGGGGAGATGGCACTATGATACCGGCACATGGGGGGGAGGAGAGAGGCACTCTGCACTTGATACTGGCACATGGGGGGAGGAGAGAGGCACTATGATACTGGCACATTATGGGGGGAGATGGCACTATGATACTACTGGCACATTGGCTGGGAGGCACTATGACACTGGCACATTATGGGGGGAGATGGCACTGATACTACTGGCACATTGGGGGGGGAGGCACTATGATACTGGCACATTATGAGGGGAGATGGCACTATGATACTGGCACATTATGGGGGGAGATGGCACTATGATACTGGCACATTATGGGGGGAGGTGGCACTATACTGGCACATTATAGGGGAGATGGCACTATGATAATGGCACATTATGGGGGGAGATGGCACTATAATACTGGCACATTATGGGGGGAGATGGCACTATGATACTGGCACATTATGGGGGGAGGTGGCACTATAATACTGGCACATTATGGGGGAGATGGAACTATGATACTGGCACATTGGGGGGAGATGGCACTATGATACTGCCACATTATGGGGGAGTTGGCACTATGATACTGGCACATTATGGGGGGAGGTGGCACTATAATACTGGCACATTATGGGGGGAAATGGCACTATGATACTGGCACATTGGGGGGAGATGGCACTATGATACCGACACATGGGGGGGATGAGAGAGGCACTCCGCACTTGATACTGGCACATGGGGGGAGGAGAGAGGCACTATAATACTGGCACATTATGGGGGGAGATGGCACTATGATACTACTGGCACATTTAGGGGGGGAGGCACTATGATACTGGCACATAATGAGAGGAGATGGCACTATGATACTGGCACATTATGGGGGGAGATGGCACTATGATACTGGCACATTATGGGGGGAGGTGGCACTATACTGGCACATTATGGGGGAGATGGCACTATGATAATGGCACATTATGGGGGGAGGTGGCACTATAATACTGGCACATTATGGGGAGATGGAACTATGATACTGGCACATTGGGGGGAGATGGCACTATGATACTGCCACATTATGGGGGGAGTTGGCACTATGATACTGGCACATTATGGGGGGAGGTGGCACTATAATACTGGCACATTATGGGGGGAAATGGCACTATGATACTGACACATTGGGGGGAGATGGCACTATGATACCGGCACATGGGGGGGATGAGAGAGGCACTCCGCACTTGATACTGGCACATGGGGGGAGGAGAGAGGCACTATAATACTGGCACATTATGGGGGGAGATGGCACTATGATACTACTGGCACATTGGGGGGGAGGCACTATGACACTGGCACATTATGGGGGGGAGATGGCACTGATACTACTGGCACATTGGGGGGGAGGCACTATGATACTGGCACATTATGAGGGGAGATGGCACTATGATACTGGCACTTTATGGGGGGAGATGGCACTATGATACTGGCACATTATGGGGGGAGTTGGCACTATACTGGCACATTATGGGGGAGATGGCACTATGATAATGGCACATTATGGGGGGAGGTGGCACTATAATACTGGCACATTATGGGGGGAGATGGCACTATGATACTGGCACATTATGGGGGGAGGTGGCACTATAATACTGGCACATTATGGGGGAGATGGAACTATGATACTGGCACATTGGGGGGAGATGGCACTATGATACTGGCACATTATGGGGGGAGATGGCACTATGATACTGGCACATTATGGGGGGAGGTGGCACTATAATACTGGCACATTATGGGGGGAAATGGCACTATGATACTGGCACATTGGGCGGAGATGGCACTATGATACTGGCACATTGGGGGGGAGATGGCACTATGATACTGGCACATTATGGGGGGAGATGGCACTATGATACTGGCACATTGGGGGGGGGAGATGGCACTATGATACTGGCACATTATGGGGGGGAGAAGGCACTATAATACTGGCACATTATGGGGGGAAATGGCACTATGATACTGGCACATTGGGGGGAGATGGCACTATGATACTGGCACATTGGGGGGGAGATGGCACTATGATACTGGCACATTAAGGGGGGAGATGGCACTATGATACTGGCACATTGGGGGGGAGATGGCACTATGATACTGGCAGATTATGGGGGGAGAAGGCACTATAATACTGGCACATTGGGGGGGGAGATGGCACTATGATACTGGCACATTATGGGGGGAGATCGCACTATAATACTGGCACATTGGGGGGGGAGGCACTATGATACTGGCACATTGGGGGGGAGATGGCACTATGATACTGGCACATTGGGGGGGAGATGGCACTATGATACCGGCACATGGGGAGGAGGAGAGAGGCACTCCGCACTTGATACTGGCACATGGGGGGAAGAGAGAGGCATTTCATACTGGCACATGATTAGGGGGGCATCTATGGGGACACTTACTGGCACATTATTGGGTGGCACTGTGGGGCCACTTCTTATTGGCACAATATTGGGGGGCACTATGGGGGCATCTACTGAGGCCACAAAGAAGGGGTATTTTATATGAGGGGCTCTGTGTGGTACTAGTATTATTAGGGGTATTATCTGTTTCTGCAGTATAGTATTGGGGAGCACAGCGGAACAGTATTGGGGGTGTTAGGATGATTTGTCCAGAAGATGGGAGGATGACGGAAAAGTAGTAAACTAAGATTTTTTTTTTGTCAAACTGCAGAGACGAAAAATGGCTGAAAAATGGTGTCTGGTCTGAAGGTCTGAAAGGAGAAGATGAGGAAAGAGAACATCTACATCAAAGGAGACGTCACTGGATGTAAGAGGTATGTGGCGCTGTATTACCCTGTATGTTCTGTAGTGATAGGAGCAGGGGCGTAATGATCGCGGTCATATAGGGTGCGACCGTGACTGGGAGGTGGAGGTTCAGACAAAATGACACGGTCTGACTTTGTTTCTTACACCGTTCACACAATTATGTACAGGATTCGTAGGATTCGAGATTCGAAAGATTCAATATATTCGAGAACCATTTCGGATTCGGATTTGAAATAAATTGGATTCGTCCCACCTCTAGTTTTGGATCTTCAAGATGTCATCAGAACCTGCATTCTAATTTAAGCCTAATGGAAGCCTAACTGTTCCCCAATATCTTCCATAAATTGAAATAAGGATCAGATCAGATATTATATGTTGAATTGTAATCACTTTCTATTACACTAAAGATGTACACTTGACCAAGCTAAGTACACATGTTTATATGGGAAATGGACAACATCTATCTCATGTCTATGGCTTCTTAAAAAAAACTATATGCAGTGACTGAATTTTTAATTACAGCAAATCTCAGTGAGGATGAAGCTATACTTGAAATCCATTCACAATTGATCGTCTGATATATCATAGATATGTATCAGAAGGTATCAATGAAGTCTGTAATCTCTGACCTTAGTGAAAGCCCCAATATTGTACTATTATGAATTGTAACATAGTAACATAGTTTATAAGGCCGAAAAGTTCCATCCAGTTCCGCCTGTTATTCTGCAAGTTGATCTAGAGGAAGGCAAAAAATAAAACTGTGAGGTAGAAGCCAATTTTCCCCACTTAAGGGGAAAAAAATCTTCCTGACTCCAATCAGGCAATCAGAATAACTCCCTGGATCAACGACCCATCTCTAGAAACTTACCATCACTCAGGCAGAGAGTTCCATAGTCTCACTGCTCTTACTGTAAAGAATCCTCTTCTATGTTTGTGCAAAAACCTTATTTCCTCCAGACGCAGAGGGTGTCCCCTAATCACAGTCACAGTCCTGGGGATAAATAGATGATGGGATAGATCTCTGTACTGACCCCTGATATATTTATACATAGTTATTAGATCTCCTCTCAGTCGTCTTATTTCTAAAGTGAATAACCCTAATTTTAATAATCTATCAAAATGCATCCAGTTATTCTTTACTAACAGTAATCTGGCACCCTTGTTCTCAGAATTTTTGTGAGTCCCAGTGGTTGGTCTTCCATCTATGCACCTATTAGCCAATATGCAAAAAAGCGACAACTTAAAATAGGCCTAGAATGTACCCTTGAGCAGGAACTAATTCATATAACCACTATAAAATTCAGTATTTTTAATTATTTTTAATCATTTAAACCTAAGCAGAAAAGACAAAGTTTAGGGACTGTCTACAATGATAAAGCAGAACCTGGAAGGAATTCCAAGAATGTGAGACCAGAAAATTGAATCCGGATATAACTAATACTTGACTGGCATGGAAAGAAAGTGGCGGATGAGACCAGATGAGAAGTAATTTCTTTCCATGAAAACACTCTTTCTGTTATGTAACAGATCCTGTCAGAAGTCACTTCATACACCTTATAGTCTGAGTGGCTCCTCCACTTCAGACTTTTGCTCAACACTTCAGTGTCTTTCAAATAAGCACAAGAAGAAGAAAGGAGCCAGAAGAGTGTCAAAGGAATCTCTTAAACTTCATGGGAGCCTTTTAACCATCACTAAACCCATACACACATATAGAATACCATATAAACCACCAATTATATTAAATTATTATGCTGTAATTATGTAGAATGCTAAGCTAAATTCTAGAATTTAACTGTAGGTAAAAAGTTGTGTTTTACATTTTAAAGCTGGTCATTTCACACATCTCTTGCAACATAAACTTATATGTAAGCTTCTGCAACTGGTCTAGCCTTTGCAATGGGATGATAATTATGCCACAATATGGTGACAATATCAAGAACACTCATTCAATACCCTATAACAGTGATGGCTAACCTCGGCACTCCAGCTGTGGTGAAACTATGACTCCCAGCATGCTCCATTTATTTCTATAGAGTTCTGAGAGAAGCAAAGCAAGGGGGGCATCTTGGGAGTTGTAGTTTTACCACAGCTGGAGTGTCAAGGTTTGCCCTATAATGAGAAAGTGAAAACAGAATTTTAGAAATGTTTGCAAATTTATATAAAAAAGGACAAAAAAATAATTTCACATGGACATAAGTAGTCAGACCCTTTGCTATGACTCTTGAAATTTAGCTCTGGGGGCCTCCCGTTTCTCCTGATAATCTTTGAGATGCATATACACTTTGATTGGAGTCCCTCTGTGGTAAATTCAGTTGATAGGACATGATTTGTAGACCTACCCCTCTTTATATAAGGGCTCACAGCTGACAATGCATATCAGAGCAAAAAATAAGCCAAGAGAAGGAAACAGCTTCCTGTAGAGCTCAGAGACATGATTGCATGGAGGCACAGATCTGGATAAGGGTACAAAAATATTATTCTGCACTGAAAGTTCCCAAGAACACAATGGTCTCCATAATTCTTAAATGGAAGTAGTTTGGAAGAACCAAATCTCTTCCTATAGCTCACTGCCCCTCCAAACTAAGTAACCAACGTAATCAAGAGAAAAGGTCCAAAGATCCTGTGTGCAGATGAAAAAAACTTCCAGAAGGTGAAGCATCACTGAAGCACTCTACCAATCTGGTCTTTATGGCAGAATGCACAATTAGAACCAACCAGTACCTCAGATTACGTAAAGCAATACATTTTGGGGGCCTAGTAAACCATAAAACAACTCCTACAATAGAACTAACTAATATGAGTGTAGCGTTGCACTCTCCCTCCTCCCTCACCGGCTTACCTCTGTGATGTTGGCTGTCTCCGTGATGGCTGTAGATCCTGGCGATGCTGGCGTTGATTCCCTGTTTGAATTTCCCACTATGTGACTGCAGCGGGACTGGAGGATCTTTGCTCTGCTCCCCCGCTTGGGAGGTGAAAGTGCTCCCACTTCCTCTGTTCCGGTCAGGCTGGTTCCTGACCCGTTTGCTCTCCTGCTTTCCTGCTTCTTCCTGCCGCCCAGTTGAGATTTCGCTGCGATCCATTTCCCTCCACGCCTGCAGAGACGCCGAAGTTCCTGTGGACTCCTCACGATGTATTTTGATTCGGGTCGTCAGTGGATCGTCTGCTTCTTCCTCTAATATCCCCTCTCAGACTTTTCCTCTCCCGGTGAATCTCTTCTGGAGCTTTGCGGAGGGTGAAATCAGTCTGGAAGATCCTAAGAAGACACTTGAGTGGTGAGATCTATCCCGGCTGTCCCCCCCTGCTCGGGACCCCTTGTTTGCCTCATCCCCCTCCTCTCCTCAGTTTTTTCTCGGCCTCATCCTGAACTATCTAACCTCATCTAACCCTATGTGACAGTTTCAGTGTTTAACCCTTATTCCCCAGTATTGTCATTTATTATTAACCTCCTGTATTGAAGTGGGGGCTAGGAAAAAAAAGGAGAAGTGAAAGCTTTACTGGGCTAAGGGAATGAGAAAAATAAATAAATAAATAAATAAATAATAAATAAACGGGAAAGGAGGGGAAAAAAATTAAAAAAAGGGGGAGGACAGAGGAGGAAAGAATAAGAAGAGGAGAGGGAGACGGAGAAGAAGGAGGAGGAGCAAGAGGAGAGAGAAAAAAAAGGGGAAGGAAGAAGAAAAAGAAAAGAAAAAGGGTAAAAGAAAAAAGAAAAAGAGAGGAGGAAAGAAGAAAAAATAAAATAAAAATATGGCCCCTAAACAGAAGAGACGTTCAACAGACTTAAACACGATTAAGGTGGGACAGAAACAAACAGAGTCCTCTAAAATTGATCAATTTCTGAGATCTCCAAATTTCAGTACCAGGTCAGGACTAAAGGGGAAGCTGGATACTAATATGAGAAAAAACCTTCCGGAGGTCAGGGCGGAGGAGGCACTTGAAGGAGACTCTCATATTGGAGATGGGGAGACACCTATGGATAACCCCTCTCCATTAGAGGAAATTTTATCCATCGTTAAAAACAATGGGAAAGCGATCCAAAATATTACTGTTCAAATGGGGTCAGTACAGACCGATCTCCTTATTATAAAAGACGATTTGACGAAGATCCAGAACAGAACTAAAGAATTAGAAAACACAGTGGCTAACCTGGAGCAAGAAGTAAAAGCATTAAAAGCAGAGAATAATACAGTAAAAATAGATTATAATTATCTGGGGGAAAAAACTGTGGATCTAGAGGATCGCTCAAGAAGATGTAATGTCCGAATTATAGGTTTACCAGAATCCTCTGATGAAAAAACCTAGCTCGAATAATGCAATCCATCATTTTTGATAATTATGGGAAGGAACATTTTTCATCTTTGTTTCTAATTGAAAGGGCCCATCGAATACCTGGTGGCAAACCGATTCCTGGTCGGTGGCCAAAGACGGTGATAGTTAAGATGCTAGCCGCTGTTGATAAAGATATGATTTTGAGGCGAGCACGGGATTCTCCCCCGATTACGTATAATGGATGTAAACTTTCCTTTTGTCTTGATTTTTCAAAAGAAGTTCAAGATAAGAGACATACATTTTTTGATGTTAAAAAACGCCTTCAGAGCAAAGATATTAAGTATTCCTTTATATATCCGGTCAAGTTAAGGATTGTATTTAATGATAATGTCCTTTTTTTGACTCTCCAGAAGTGGCCACTGATTGGCTAGATCGAAGCAATGTTTAAAATCTGCTTTCTTTCTTTTTGGAGGTCTGGTTGAGGGGGTGGGGGAGGGATGGTCCTAGTTAAGAGGTCTCTCACCTAGTGAGGGAGCAAGGGGGAGATGGGTTTTTGGTTGGGGAGGTGGGGGACGTGGGGCGGATTTGGGTTCGGGCTGCGATGCGTCTCTTTTTTTCTTCTAGAAATTGTGTTCTATAATGTCTATCAGAATTCTTGCTTGGAATGAACGGGGCCTGGGGGATAGAAGAAAGAGACAAGCAGTTTTTGATCTGATGCGGATCCATCTCCCAGCAATAGTATGTTTGTTGGAAACGCATCTTACTGGGGAGACCTCCGGAATGGTCGGCAGGGGATGGGCTACACACACGTATCACTCCACTTTCTCTAGTTATTCTAGGGGAATTACCGTTTTTATATATAGAACGATTGATTTCGTGTGCGAGGCATCCTCTGTTGACCAACAAGGGAGATTTGTCTTCCTATACTGCAGGTTGATGGGGAAGACATGTATTTTGGCCTTTGTCTATATTCCACCACCATTCTCTTTCTCAGTCCTCAACTCGTTGTTAACATTTATGGATAAATGGCCAGAGTGTCCAACACTGATTATTTTAGATTTCAATTGTGTTATCAATCCTGTGTTGGATAGGGTCTCTTCGGGTGTCAAGGAGGACACTCCTGTACAGGGGTCCCCCTTGGCACGGTTTTGTTCTGAGGCCGGATTTAAAGATGTTTGGGGACGTTTGGGCCACGGGAAAAGGGTTTTCTCATGCATCAGTAATTCAGGCAGATCCATGTCTAGAATAGACCTTGCCCTGATGAATAGAAAATATGTGAGATTTTTAAAACGAATGAAGTATGAGACAAGATCATTCTCAGACCATCTACCCCTACTCCTTGAACTTTGTCCGACCCATGAGAAACATATAGAGAGGCCTCCATTCTGATTAAACCCTTATTGGCTATCAGTAATAAAGAGACATGAGATAGTACAAAAGGAAATTAACTGATTTTGGGACACTAATTATGGCTCAGCAAAAATCCAGGTGGTATGAGATACCTTTAAGGCCTATATGAGGGGAATAATGGTCAGTAACATTGCGAACCTGAGAAAGGAGTATGGGAAAAAAACTGAAAAACTTAGAAGAACTAGCATCCTCATCTACACAATCCTTCTATACAAATAAGACAGAGGAAAATAGGGAAAATATGCAGAAGACTACACAAGCATATTCCAACTTTTTGTTGGACAAGGCCCAACAAAGTTCATTTTTTAAGGGGCAAAAATATTTTACAGAATCAGGGCGACCTGGGAAACTTCTATCTAGAGTGATTTCGAGCCAGGAATCCAAAAAATATATAGACAATGTCCAACTAGCCAATGGTAGGATGGCTAGTGGACAAAGTTCCGTAGAGAAAGCGTTTTTGGATTATTTTTCAGACCTTTATAAAGCTGACTCTAAAGTTACAGATGAAATGATGGATTCTTATCTTGATGGGATTGTCTTTCCAACTATTACCGTGGCCCAAAAGAAAGCACTTGAGGTAGATTTTTCGATTCAGGAACTTGATGGGGCAATTTAATTATGTTCGGGTAATTCCACTCCGGTTCAGATGGACTCCCATATGAATTTTATACTAAATATAAGAAGATTATTTTTCCTAGACTTTTGGGGGTCTTTGCTGAATCGGTGGAGGATGGGAAACTGCCAGACTCAATTATGGAAGCTGTAATAACACTAGTTCCAAAAAAAGGCAAGGACCCCATAGATCTGTGATCGTATAGACCGATTTCACTGCTTAATGCAGATGTAAAGCTCCTCGCAAGGATTTTGGCCACAAGGCTCTCTAGGGTCATTTCCTCCATTGTCCATCCGGATCAGAATGGATTTATTCCAAACAAGGGCACTCATCATAATCTTTATCGGTTATTTGCTAACATACAAGTCCCTGGTGAGCCACCCGCTCCATCCTGTCACTGGATGCCTCTAAGGCCTTTGACAGGGTGGAGTGGCATTTCCTCTGGAGGGTTCTGATCAGGATGGGTTTTGGGGAGAAATTTATAAATACCCTTAAATTACTGTATAGATTCCCTACGGCGAAACTGAGTCTTAATGGGATCCTGACTACTAGTTTTGATCTAAATAGAGGTACTCGCCAGGGTTGTCCACTATCACCATTGTTATTTGATATTTACATCGAGCCCCTAGCTCCGGCCATTAGGCAGGATGATCAAATTAAAGGATTCGGAACATTAGGAGTGGACGATCGTATTTCCTTATATGCGGATGATGTTTTTTTTTTTTATAGACCACACGGAAATAACTCTCCCAAGAATCATCCAAATGGTTAAACTATTTGGTGAGGTATCTGGTCTTCACATAAATTGGTCTAAGAACAGTTTGATGCCAATAGACCCGTTATCCCATAACCCAGTTGGATGTTGTAGATACCCTTCAATACTTGGGCTTGACGATATCGCCCAGGGTTGAAAACTTTGTCCAACTTAATCTGATCCCATTAATAACAAAAATCAGAGCAAAAATAGGGATTTGGTTGAAACTTCCTCTATCTAGAGCTGATCGAGTTTCACTGATCAAAATGGTGATTTTACCACAATTCCTGTATGTGCTCAGGAATACACCTATCTGGATAGAAGATAAATACTTTAAACTCATGGAAAGAATAATTAATGATTTAGTGTGGGGAAGAAAACGAGTTAGGCTAAAATTGGAATACCTATACAAACCATTGGAATATGGGGGTTTAAACCTCCCCTACTTCAAAGGTGATTTTATTGCCGCTCAGTTATTGATGTGTTATGAATGGAAAAATAGTGCACTTTTAAGGAGCCTAGTAGGGAGTTAGTTACATAACAATATATTCACTCTCTTGGAATCTGGACTATTGTTTAGTCAACGGAGTTATAAAGAGACTACAAAATTACTTTCTAAAATCTGGGCTACTACTAGAATATGGTTGAGGGTAAAGGGTTCACTTATATTAACGCCTCTTTGGCATAACGCACATCTACAGATTCTAAATGGTATTGCAATGGATAAATGTTGTCAAAAGAATAGGATTCTCTACATTTCACAAGTAGTCAAGGATTGAGAGATTAAGTCGTTCACGGAGTTATCACATAATGTAGAAAACCTCTCTTGGTTTAGGTATTTGCAGCACTATCTAGTTTGGATGATAAATTAATACTGGATATAGATAGTTCCTGTTTTTTAAATGATTGGACAGGGACGACACCCCTAAGAACTAAGATTTCAAATATATATAAACTATTACTAAAGGCACGGTTTTGTGATACACAATCACCAGGACAAAGGGCCTGGGAGTTGGATTGTCCAAATATACAATTAGAAGGGTGGGGAAATATTTTTATTAATCTAGGTTCACTATCTCAAAATTTCAACCATATTCTAGTGCAGCTTAGTATCTGTCACAGATTATATGTTACCCTTATATGGTTAAACAAATGTGGGCTAAGAGATACATCTAAGTGCCCTAGATGTGATACCTTAGGTGCGGATTACCTCCATATGATCTGGACTTGTCCAGAACTTAGAGAATATTGGAATAGCATTAATAACTTTCTTATTTACAAACTTAAAATACGAATCCCCTTTGAGCCACAATTGTTCTTGCTGAATGATCTCTCCACAATAAGCAGCCATAAATGCCAAAAGATTCTCTTAGGGAGGATATTGTTGTTAGCTAGAATCTTGATCAGCCAGAGCTGGAAAAGGAAAAAAGGTATTAACTATATTGAGTATTTACTCAAATTCTTTCCTTGTGTATTCTTTTTATATACTACAGATGTGACAATACCAAATATTAGAGGTGGGACGAATCCAATTTTTTTCAAATCCGAATCTGAAAAGGTTCTCGAATATATCGAATCTCGAATCCTACAAATCCTGTACATAATTGTGTGAACAGTGTAAGAAACAAAGTCAGACAGCGTAAGTTTGTCTGAACCTCCACCTCCCAGTCGCACCCTATATGACCGCGATCGTTACGCCCCTGCTCCTATCACTACAGAACATACAGGTTAATACAGCGCCACATACCGCTTACATCCAGTGACGTCTCCTTTGATGTAGATGTTCTCTTTCCTCATCTTCTCCTTTCAGACCTTCAGACCAGACCACCATTTTTCGTCTCTGCAGTGTGACAAAAAAAAATCTTAGTTTACTACTTTTCCATCATTCTCCCATCTTCTGCATAAATCATCCTAACACCCCAATACTGTTCCGCTGTGCTCCCCAATACTATACTGCAGAAACAGATAATACCCCTGATAATACTAGTACCACACAGAGCCTCCCATATAAACTACCCCTTCTTTGTGCCCTCAGTAGATGCCCCCATAGTGCCCCCAAATAATGTGCCAATAAGAAGTGGCCCCACAGTGCCACCCAATAATGTGCCAGTAAGTGTCCCCATAGATGCCCCCCTAATCATGTGCCAGTATCAAATGCCTCTCTCCTCCCCCCATGTGCCAGTATCAAGTGCGGAGTGCCTCTCTCCCCCCCCCCCATGTGCCGGTATCATAGTGCCATCTCCCCCCCAATGTGCCAGTATCATAGTGCCATCTCCCCCCAATGTGCCAGTATCATAGTGCCATCTCCCCCCCCAATGTGCCAGTATCATTGTGCCACCCCCCCAATGTGCCAGTATTATAGTGCCATCTCCCCCCATAATGTGCCAGTATCATAGTGCCATCTCCCCCCCAATGTGCCAGTATTATAGTGCCATCTCCCCCCCATAATGTGCCAGTATCATAGTGCCATCTCCTCCCAATGTGCCAGTATCATAGTGCCATCTCCCCCCCAATGTGCCAGTATCATAGTGCCACCCCCCCAATGTGCCAGTACTATAGTGCCATCTCCCCCCATAATGTGCCAGTATCATAGTGCCATCTCCCCCCCAATGTGCTAGTATTATAGTGCCATCTCCCCCCCATAATGTGCCAGTATCATAGTGCCATCTCCCCCCCAATGTGCCAGTATCATAGTGCCATCTCCCCACCAATGTGCCAGAATTATAGTGCCATCTCCCCCCATAATGTGCCAGTATCATAGTGCCATCCCCCCCATAATGTGCCAATATCATAGTGCCATCTCTCCCATATTGTGCCAGTATTATAGTGCCACCTCCCCCTATAATGTGCCAGTATCATAATTCCATCTCCCCCATAATGTGCCAGTATTATAGTGCCACCTCCCCCCATAATGTGCCAGTATCATAGTGCCATCTCCCCCCATAATGTGCCAGTATCATAGTGCCATCTCCCCTCATAATGTGCCAGTATAATAGTGCCTCCCCCCCAATGTGCCAGTAGTATCAGTGCCATCTCCCTCCATAATGTGCCAGTGTCATAGTGCCTCCCCCCCAATGTGCCAGTAGTATCAGTGCCATCTCCCCCCAATGTGCCAGTATCATAGTGCCATCTCCCCCCCCCAATGTGCCAGTATCATAGTGCCATCTCCCCACCAATGTGCCAGTATTATAGTGCCATCTCCCCCATATTGTGCCAGTATCATAGTGCCATCTCCCCCCATAATGTGCCAGTATCATAGTGCCATCTCCTCCCCAATGTGCCAGTATCATAGTGCCATCTCCCCCAATGTGCCAGTATCATAGTGCCATTTCCCCCCATAATGTGCCAGTATTATAGTGCCACCTCCCCCCATAATGTGCCAGTATCATAGTGCCATCTCCCCCATAATGTGCCAGTATTATAGTGCCACCTCCCCCCATAATGTGCCAGTATCATAGTGACATCTCCCCCCATAATGTGCCAGTATTATAGTGCCATCTCCCCCATAATGTGCCAGTAATATAGTGCCACCTCCTCCCATAATGTGCCAGTATCATAGTGCCATCTCCCCCCATAATGTGCCAGTATCATAGTGCCATCTCCCCTCATAATGTGCCAGTATCATAGTGCCTCCCCCCCAATGTGCCAGTAGTATCAGTGCCATCTCCCCCATAATGTGCCAGTATCATAGTGCCATCTCCCCCCCAATGTGCCAGTATCATAGTGCCACCCCCCCAATATGCCAGTATTATAGTGCCACCTCCCCCCATAATGTGCCAGTATCATAGTGCCATCTCCCCCCCAATGTGCCAGTATCATAGTGCCACCCCCAAATGTGCCAGTATTATAGTGCCATCTCCCCCCATAATGTGCCAGTATCATAGTGCCATCTCCCCCCATAATGTGCCAGTATCATAGTGCCTCCCCCCCTATGTGCCAGTAGTATCAGTGCCATCTCCCCCCATAATGTGCCAGTGTCATAGTGCCTCCCCCCAATGTGCCAGTAGTATCAGTGCCATCTCCCCCCATAATTTGCCAGTGTCATAGTGCCTCCCCCCCAATGTGCCAATAGTATCATAGTGCCATCTCCCCCCATAATATGCCAGTATCATAGTGCCATCTCCCCCCCAATGTGCCAGTATCATAGTGCCACCCCCCCAATGTGCCAGTATTATAGTGCCACCTCCCCCCATAATGTACCAGTATCATAGTGCCATCTCCCCCCATAATGTGCCAGTATCATAGTTCCATCTCCCCATAATGTGCCAGTATTATAGTGCCATTTCCCCACATAATGTGCCAGTATCATAGTGCCATCTCCCCCCATAATGTGCCAGTATTATAGTGCCACGTCCCCCCATAATGTGCCAGTATCATAGTGCCATCTCCCCCATAATGTGCCAGTATTATAGTGCCATCTCCCCATAATGTGCCAGTATTATAGTGCCACCTCCCCCCATAATGTGCCAGTATCATAGTGCCTCCCCCATAATGTGCCAGTATCATAGTGCCATCTCCCCTCATAATGTGCCAGTATCTCCCCCCCAATGTGCCAGTAGTATCAGTGCCATCTCCCCCCATAATGTGCCAGTGTCATAGTGCCACCCCCCCAATGTGCCAGTAGTATCATAGTGCCATCTCCCCCATAATGTGCCAGTATCATAGTGCCTCCCCCCCCCCAATGTGCCAGTAGTATCATAGTGCCTCTCACCTCTCCCCTCGCCAATGTGACATGTAACAGATAAAAAAAAAACACTTTTACTTACCTCCGCTGCGATGCAGACCTCTTCTTGCCTGCGTCCCGCGCTGTACGGCTCAGACGGCGCGATGACGTCATCGCGCCGCCTGCACCGGCCTCTGATGGGCTGCCGGCCTTGTGCCGGCAGCCTATCAGAGGAACAGGGAAAGGAAACGCCTCTCCCTCCCCTGTCGCAGCAGTGAAGCGCTCATCTTCTAGAGTGCCCTGTCGCCGCCACCACCAGTCTGGGCACCACCGGGATTCGTCGGATTCGTATCCCGTAAATTACGTCGGGAATCGAGTCCACGAATCCCACTAATCCAGCAAGATTCGAGGGATTCGTGGATTCGACGAATCCCCCGTCCCATCTCTACCAAATATAATAACTTTTTTTGGTTGTTTGTTTCAGTTTTACATAATAAAGCATTTTTGAAAAAAAATGTTTTCTTTAGTTTTTCCACATTAATTTTTTTTTTTGTGGCGACTGTCTTGTGTAGGGGCTAATTTTTTGGGGGGTAGAGATTACGGTTAGATTGGTACTATTTTAGGGTGCATATGCCTTTTTTTATCCCTTGCTCTTACACTTTTTGTGATGTAAGGTGACAAAAAATGGCTTTTTTGACACCGTTTTTTTTAAAAAAAATTACAGTGTTCACCTGAGGGGTTAGGTAATGTGATATTGTTATAGAACAGATTCTAACGGATGCGGCGATACCTAATATGTCTACTTTTTTTTATTTATGTAGGTTTTACACATTGATATCATTTAAAAAAATATATAAATCATGTTTTAGTGTAAAAAAAAAAAATAATAATAATAATATCCCAAACAAATTCACAGAGAATAATAACAAAAATATTTATTGAGTATAATGAAACAATTACATGGGTGAAAACAATCAATGGTGGAGGAAAAAAACACAAAAGGATACCTCCACCTAAACCCCTGATTACAGAAACCGCCATCTATTATTTTAGTCACCCAATCAAAAAAATCAATAAGATTAGCTTGACATGATCTCCCTGAAGTAAACCCATGCTGTTTTTCATCTTTCAATCCATGGGATTTTAGATGTTCCACAATCCTCTCCTTAAGTATGGTTTCCATTAATTTCCCCACTATTGATGTCAGGCTTACTGGCCTATAGTTGCCCGATTCCTCCCTACTACCTTTCTTGTGAATGGGCACAATATTTGCTAATTTCCAATCTTCTGGGATGACTCCTGTTACCAATGAATGGTTAAATATATCTGTTAATGGTTTTGCTAGTTCACCGCTAAGCTCTTTTAATAGCTTTGGGTGTATCCCATCAGGCCCCTGTGACTTATTTGTATTAATTTTGGACAGCTAACTTAGAACCTCTTCCTCTGTAAAGACACATGCATCAAAAGATTCATTAGTCTTCCTTCCTAACTGAGGTCCTTTTCCTTCATTTTACTTTGTAAAAACTGAACAGAAGTATTCATTGAGGCAGTCAGCTAGTTCTGTATCTTCTTCCATATACCTTCCGTCTTTTGTTTTTAATTTGGCAATTCCTTGTTTTAGTTTCCTTTTTTCATTTATGTATCTGAAGAATGTCTTATCGCCTTTTTTTACTGACTGAGCAAATTTCTCTTCTGCCTGTACTTTAGAAGCTCTTAGAACTTGTTTGACCTCTCTCTGCCTAATCTTATAAATTTGCCTGTCATCCTCGTTTTGTTTTTTTATTATAATTACTAAATGCTATCTTTTTGTTTTTAATGATTTTCGCCACTTTTGCTGAGTACCACAGTGGTCTCTTCCTTTTTTTTTGCTTTTACTGACAAGCCTAATGCAATTATCTGTTGCCTTCAATAGTGCCACTTTTAAGTAGTCCCATTTCTCCTGGACTCCATTGAAACTGTTCCAAACTGATAGGGACTCATATACCACTAGTCTAATTTTAGAAAAGTCTGTTTTTCTAAAATCTAAAACTTTTGTTTTTGTGTGGTATGACTCAGTCACTGTACTTATAGTAAACCACACTGACTGGTGATCACTAGATCCCAAGCTTTCCCCTACAGTAATATCCGATACCAAATTCCCATTTGTGAATACTAAATCTAAAATGGCCTCCTTCCGGGTTAGCTCCTCCACTACTTGCTGTAGAGATAATCCCAGAAGGGAATTTAGAATATCTGTACTCCTGGCAGAACTAGCTATTTTGGTTTTCCAGTTTACATCAGGAAGATTAAAGTCTCCCATAATGATGACTTCCCCTTTCAATGTCATTTTAGCTATTTCCTCAAATAGTAGATCATCTAATTCTTTGACTAGGTGGTCTATATATCACACCTACACGAGTTACCTTATGATTATCAAGCTGCAAGGTAACCCAAACTGACTCTAACTTGGTCTCACTAACTTGTATTAAATTAGATTTTATGCTATATTTCACATACAGGGCCACCCCTCCTCCTTTCTTGCCTTCTCTGTCTTTCCTATATAGAGAGAACCCTCTTATTGTTATATCCCAGTCATTACTCCCATTGAACCATGTCTCAGTAACAGCCACTAAATGTTATACAAGTAGAGCCCCCCCAACAGAGTGGAGAGGGTGTCAGCAGTAAGTTTGTGTTGATGTCACTGATTATTTTGCCCTTCCTCTGATCCGTCAGAATAACCCCCTAAAATAAGCCAAAAAAACCAGGAGTGGATCCAAAACACTGAATGGAATATTTGCATGTCTTCTGTGTTTTGTACCCACTCCTGCTTTTGGCTATCAAATCATAAGAAAATTCTGATGCAAAATAGGGACCATGTCATGCAGGCCTTACACCTGTTACACAGAAAAGATCCGTTGTGCGTCTCATTTTTCCTTTCTTCTGACAGATCAGAAGGGTCAAATAAATTATGATGTAAGCCGAGTGGCCAAGTCATGAAATGGGGAGGGTGGGAACAGCATGAGAAGTCCACAAAGTAGCCCTATGACTTCGGGTGAGGTGTAAGCAGCATCAGGAGACTACAAAGTGGCCCAATGACAGAATCTGGAGGTGGCCATAGCATCAGGAGGAGGCCACAGAGTGGCACAATGACAGTGTGGAGGTAGCAGCAGCAGAATCAGGAGGAGACCACAGTGTGGCACAATGACAGTGTGGAGGTAACAGCAGCATCAGGAGGCCACAGAGTGGCACAATGATAGAGTGTAGAGGTGGCGGCAGCAGCAGCATCATATTTTTTTTTGTGCCACTAATACACGCACAAAAGGGTTTTAGAACATATAACTGCACCGCTGAATGGCAAATATATATATATTTTGCCACTAATACACGCCAAAAAGGGCTTTAAAACATATAACTGCACCGCGGAACGGCAAATATATATTTTTTTGCCACTAATATATGCCAAAAAAGGCTGTCATTTTCTCACTTTCTCACACAATGGCAAATAAGCCCTTTTTCCCCACTAATACAAGCCAAAAAATGCTTTAGAACATATAACTGCACCGCATATGGGCAAATAAGACGTTAAAATATTTCCTTGTAATAAACCCTGTTAATGGCTGTATCAAAAAGCATTTGCACCCCAATAACAAGAACGATGTGCTGAAATTACAGAGCTGTATAATGGCAATTTGGATCCGCAGTCAGTGCAGCAAGGTATAATAGGATTGTTCCTATTACCCAAGCTGTAACCTCCCCTACTGAACCTTGTTCTGCTTCAATACTGTGGAATGATTCCTCCCTATCCTTTCCCTGAACTTCTATACAGCAAAATAAAAGTTTTAAAATCTTTCCTACCACTGTTCCTTGCGGCTGCTGACGTCTCTCCCTGCACTAAGTACACTGGAAAATGGCTGAATCCAAGATGGCTGAGGCTATTTATAGGGCTGTGACATCACAGGGCCGGGTGGCTGCTGATTGGCTGCATGCATGGCATTGTGGGTGATCCCTCGTTCTCAGAGTTCCTTGCTCCATGTCCTAACACGTGCAGCAGCCATTTTAGGAAAAAATGCGATTTGTTACCACGGAATCTAATCTAATTATTCCTGAAATTCGGATCGAATTCCACTTCATCAACTTCAATTCGCTCATCTCTAATTATGAACACTGCTTCTTTTATTCTGGTTTTCCTCTTCCACACCTGCGGCATAGTGTCTGAAGAAGGCCTGCATGCCGAAACGTAACACACATGAATTGCCGTATGTTGAATAAAAAAATCTCAACCATCAAAATTTAAATATACAAGCTGTGGTTGTATCTATTACTTAGGGCTCTCAGACAGTCAGAAACAACATTCCCTGGTCTGAAGAAACCAAGATTGAACTTTTAGACTCAACTCTAAGCATCATGTCCTGGGAAAATCAGGCATTGCCTAATATTATCCTTACTGTGAAGCATGGTGGTGGCAGGGAAATGTTTTTCAGAGGCTGGGACAAGGAGTCTGGTCAGAGTTAAGGGAAAGCTGGATGGAACAATGGTCTGAGATATTCTTCATGAAAATCTGGTCCTCAGACTGGGCCAAAGGTTTACCTTCCTCCAAGACAATGACCCTAAGCAGACAGACAAAACAACATAGAAGTGGATTAGGGGCACCTCTGTGAATGTCCTTGAGTGGTCCATCCAGATCCCTGACTTGAACCCAATCAAACATCTCTGGAGAGACCTGAAAATGCCTGTCCACCACCAGTTTCCATGCAATCTAACATAGCTTGAGAGGATATGCAGAGAAGAATGGCAGAAAATCTCAAAATCCAGGTGTGCAAATCTTGTGGCATACCTAAGAAGACTGAAGGCTGTAATGACTGCCAAAGGTGCTTAAACTAAGTCCTGAGTAAATGGTCTGAATACTTATATCAATGAAAGGTTTTAGTTTTTCCTTTTTTAATAAATTTGCAAAGATTTTGAACATTCTGTTTTCTCTTTCTCATGATGGGATATTGAGTGTAGAATGATGGGAAAATATTTTGAACTTTATCATTAATTTAGCACAGGGCTGCAATGTAACAAAATGTGAAAAAGGTGAAAGGGTGCAAAGATTTTCCAAATGCAAGATATATATATATATATATATATATATATATATATATATATACAGGGAGTGCAGAATTATTAGGCAAGTTTTATTTTTGAGGATTAATTTTATTATTGAACAACAACCATGTTCTCAATGAACCCAAAAAACTCATTAATATCAAAGCTGAATATTTTTGGAAGTAGTTTTTAGTTTGTTTTTAGTTTTAGCTATTTTAGGGGGATATCTGTGTGTGCAGGTGACTATTACTGTGCATAATTATTAGGCAACTTAACAAAAAACAAATATATACCCATTTCAATTATTTATTTTTACCAGTGAAACCAATATACCATCTCAACATTCACAAATATACATTTCTGACATTCAAAAACAAAACAAAAACAAATCAGTGACCAATATAGCCACCTTTCTTTGCAAGGACACTCAAAAGCCTGCCATCCATGGATTCTGTCAGTGTTTTGATCTGTTCACCATCAACATTGCGTGCAGCAGCAACCACAGCCTCCCAGACACTGTTCAGAGAGGTGTACTGTTTTCCCTCCTTGTAAATCTCACATTTGATGATGGACCACAGGTTCTCAATGGGGTTCAGATCAGGTGAACAAGGAGGCCATGTCATTAGATTTTCTTCTTTTATACCCTTTCTTGACAGCCACGCTGTGGAGTACTTGGACGCGTGTGATGGAGCATTGTCCTGCATGAAAATCATGTTTTTCTTGAAGGATGCAGACTTCTTCCTGTACCACTGCTTGAAGAAGGTGTCTTCCAGAAATTGGCAGTAGGACTGGGAGTTGAGCTTGACTCCATCCTCAACCCGAAAAGGCCCCACAAGCTCATCTTTGATGATACCAGCCCAAACCAGTACTCCACCTCCACCTTGCTGGCGTCTGAGTCGGACTGGAGCTCTCTGCCCTTTACCAATCCAGCCACGGGCCCATCCATCTGGCCCATCAAGACTCACTCGCATTTCATCAGACCATAAAACCTTAGAAAAATCAGTCTTGAGATATTTCTTGGCCCAGTCTTGACATTTCAGCTTGTGTGTCTTGTTCAGTGGTGGTCGTCTTTCAGCCTTTCTTACCTTGGCCATGTCTCTGAGTATTGCACACCTTGTGCTTTTGGGCACTCCAGTGATGTTGCAGCTCTGAAATATGGCCAAACTGGTGGCAAGTGGCATCTTGGCAGCTGCACGCTTGACTTTTCTCAGTTCATGGGCAGTTATTTTGCGCCTTGGTTTTTCCACACACTTCTTGCGACCCTGTTGACTATTTTGAATGAATTGCTTGATTGTTCGATGATCACGCTTCAGAAGCTTTGCAATTTTAAGAGTGCTGCATCCCTCTGCAAGATATCTCACTATTTTTGACTTTTCTGAGCCTGTCAAGTCCTTCTTTTGACCCATTTTGCCAAAGGAAAGGAAGTTGCCTAATAATTATGCACACCTAATATAGGGTGTTGATGTCATTAGACCACACCCCTTCTTATTACAGAGATGCACATCACCTAATATGCTTAATTGGTAGTAGGCTTTCGAGCCTATACAGCTTGGAGTAAGACAACATGCATAAAGAGGATGATGTGGTCAAAATACTAATTTGCCTAATAATTCTGCACGCAGTGTATATATATATATATAGTTAGATTTTTATATATATTTTTTACTATTTTGATGTTGTATAAACATTACTCAATTCTCAACTTTCCACCAAATATTTGCAAATCTACAAACCTACCGGCTTCCTTCCTCTTAGTCGAGAACATTTAGTCTTGAATTGTTGTAAAGGATTTTCCAGGTCTCATAAACTGATGTGCAGCAAAAAGATGAACTGCAGTCATTATTTCACATAAATGTTAAAGGTCTCATTCTGTCTGTTCAAAATGAAAGCCTCATCAGTCTGACTCACTGTGGTGGAGAAGGTAGGGAGGTCACATGCTGGGCACTACCCTAAGGAAATCTAAGTATACTGAAAGTGTTCTTTCTTCTAACCTAACTACATGGGTGGCTGCACGGGAACTTTACAGTGAGGGTGGAATCAGATTTTAACTGTGGCACAAATTCTTTTGCTGTTTTTTAGTTCTACGGAAAACCTTTGAAAATGTTCTTTCAGGGCTGAACCTTCAAATGCTGGAAGATGCCTGCCTTTGATGGATGAACGTGAGAAAATTCAGATCTTATTTTTATCGATCTCTGCAAGATGATCAAAAGACCAGACAAAAATTTATAATATTACCCACAGAAATAGAGAAAATTAGGGTTTAAAGGATCAATGTTTCTATAAGTACAACTGTACTGCAGATATAGGTCAACATTTCTGGTAATTAGCGTGATGATTGTAAAAGCTAATTTTAAAACATTTTTTGCAAAATTATATTTGCAGTGAGTATCCATCAATTTGGACCTGACTACAAAATGGCACCACCTTTAGTATTTTTTTCCAGGGCCACTTTAAGTTCCCAGTCCATCCCTGCAAAAAGCTTTGGTGCCTAGCACACAATGGTGCTTCTTGCCCAGTGGGGAGGAATTTATGATGTATATTCAGGATTTTTCAAACTATTGGTCATGCATTAATAATTTGAAAAATTATGGTATGTAAACTATCTTAAAAAGTAATACTTCCACATTTAGGGTAATTTCATGACAGAGTTGTTGACTACTTCCAAAGCTAATACATATAGAAAAAGGGCCAAGATTGTTCCTTGCCGGAAGATGAAATTAAATGATAAACACTGAAAAATAAATATTAAGCATACTGCATACACAGATTTATATGAATATAAATCAATACTTTATTAAATATAAGTTAAAATTTACAAACAGATAATATGATATTGACAGATCAGCCACATTGAGGAGACACAACATAGGTCACATAGACAGTAATGTAAGCATGTAGCAGCAGTGAATATAAGTATAAACCAAAATATGGCACTGCAAATAATACATAATAGTATATAGACCAAGAAGTGTGCTCCTCCAAAACCACCCCAGCACGTGTTTCGCGTCAGCTGAGATTTTAAACTCTGTTCCAACCAATGGGAAATACTAACATCAGCTGATTACAATTACCCCATTATATCCCACATACCAGAAACAACACATATGATGTATAATTATCTAATCAGACATGTTCCTCCTCTCAATGATATTAAAATCTGTCAAAACACATACACTTAAATTGTGATCAATCCCCAACTTAGTTAATATTTACAATTTACCCTGTGATAAGATATCAGCAAACGGCTCATAGATTTTTATCTACATCCTTTAGTGGAGTCTTTGCCATCTTAACGTATCTTACATGAAGGACACAAATGATATCCTGCAGAAAATGGACAGGATTTATCTTCATGATGATGCATTACTTGTGACATGTGATGTTGAATCACTTTATACTTTCATCAGACATTCGGATGGACTTCGGGCCTCGCGTCATTTTGTTCTGACTTCTAATCTGGAGTTTGGTGACTTTCTCTTGGTTTTGCTTGAATTAGCTCTGACTTTTTTTATGTTTAAAGATCTCTTTTTCCTACAGCACCAGGGTGTGGCAATGGGGGCGGCTTGTGTGCCCACCTATGCCAACCATTTTCTGGGGCTGTGGGAAAGACAGATCTTTCAAACAGATCCAATACCATTGAAAAGTCCAACTATTGAGTCGCTTTATCAACGACATTTTGTTGGTATGGCAAGACACGGTGTAGGAATTGCAAACATTTATGGGATTAATAAATCAAAATGACCTTAATGTAAAACTTACCTATAAGGTGGGGGCCCGGCAGGTGGAGTTTCTGGATGTGATCTTTTGGGTTTTGGAGGCTGTATTTATACTGTATCATCACATTTGTAGAGGAAGAAGACTTCTGTTAACTCGTTCTTACATGCTCAATCTGCACATCCAAAGGCCTTAATAAAGAGCATTCCCACTGGTCAGTTCTTGAGAGGAGGATTCATTTGGTCAAGTCAGAAATTGTCAGGATTTACAACGATTCTTGGCAAGGGGGTATGACATCAATTTGATTAAAGCTGGCTTTAAGCGAGCCAATAACTCTCGTAGAGAAATATTGTTACGTTCCCCTAGAAGGAAGGAAAAGAAATCTGAAGTAGTACGTTTTATCTCTACTTTGAGCTCACATCACTTGGATGTGAGGAGAGCTCTGACAAAATACTAGAATTTGTTATATACAGACTCATTGTTGACTCTGGTTCTCCCCTCAACTCTGTCTATTACCTATAGGCATTCATAACATTTGAAACTAGGAATATCTTTGACTCTCCAAAAAGCCAGTGGGGATGTAAACCTTGTAATCGTTGTTTTGCTTGCAAAAATGTCGATCGGGCTACTCATTTTTCTAAGTCTAAAGGCACGAGAGAGTATAAAATTATGCATTCAGTTAACTGTTCCAACTTAGGTGTCATCTATTATGCGAAGTGCCCCTGTAACTTTATTTCTACTGGTTTGTTTTTTTGTTTTCCCTCCTCTTTGATATGTATATGCTAGATATATAGTTTTAAATATGATCAATTTAATCATGTCTACATATATATTGTATATAAATAATTTTTTTTTTTTTTTAATGCCAGTTGATAACTGCCCGCCCCCCCTCCCCAATGAATCAGAACATATTTTTCCAAAAATTTGTTCACTTCAGATTTTTTTTTTTTTTATGAAATATAATCTTGTTATTAAGTTATCACTATTATTATTGTATAATTTTTCATCACATTAATCATGTATTTTCTTGTTTATTCAATCGTGTCTTTAAATATGTCTATTCTTGTTGTTTTGCACTTGTGACACTGAGCATTTTTCACTTGTTATTACCGCATGCACTTGTCACCTTTTTATAACGTGTCTGCCCTTTATTTATTGCCCTTTTCACTTTTCCATTCTTCCGCAAGTTTTGGTCATGGCCGCGGGTATTTTCATATCCCTCGGATCATGTGACTGTGCTGCTCCTCCACCTGGTCACAACTTCATTCTGGCATTATGTGTTTGATTGGACCAATATAATTTTTTTAGTAATTGATTGATCACTGGAATATATACTATATGTTTTATATTATTGATGCAACTATGTTTTTTTATGCACTTTGTACACTCCCCTTATGTGGCCGACAGGTTTGCGCTGGTCACTTGACGGCACTCGGTTTACAGAGTGTACACAATTATAGATTTACTTAGACCTTGCCAGGTCTCCTAATAGCTGCTTTCTGTTAGTTGATTATGTGACTGCACTGCGCCCCCATCTGATCACATGACACTGGTGACGCGTCACGGTCTTTATTTAACATACTTCTGCATGGTAGATCTGGCTTTCTTTGAGGTATAATTTAGGCTGGATAAGTGTGTGATAAGTGTGTGATTCCTGTGGTAATATGAACAGTGCTGGAAGGTGTGTTGTCCCACTTCAGGTACCTTAGATGGGTGAGACAGATAAAATCCAGAGAGTGGCAGTAGTCTCAGCAAAGCATAGTTTGCAATGTTTGGCCCCAAAAGCTGCGGTGGACACCGATTCTTGCGAGAATGACCCCCAAAGTACAGCAATTCCTTACAAATGGTGGAGAATGCGGGCAAGTTGTCCGTGGAATAAGGGCAACAGTCGGTTGCTAGAGGAAACAACAAGACAAAGAGCAGGTGCTACTGAGTGCTGCTTTGTTGCCGTGTGATGCTTAAACAGCTGGAAGCCTCTTTCGTCCAGTGGAGCTGTGGCTTGTGCTGTTCTGAACTCTTTTTACTATTTTGCTGTGCGGTGATTTAAAGGGCCAGTTGGCAAAATATAAAAAATAAAAATAAAAATACTGACCTGTGAAAATGGCTGCGACTAGGTATCATCCGTGGGAGAGGGACTGCGAGCTAGTGATTTGAGTAATCCCGCTGGGGGACACTCTAGATGCCCGCCAGCAGGTGTCTCGGGTCAGGCCTGAAGTGCTGGACTTTCTGGAGAGAGGGCCAGAGACGGATGTCTCTGACCTTTGTGACAATGGGAGCTGTTAAAATGTGAGACACTGGAAGTGGAATTTGTGCTGGGCAAGGACTTTCCATAGTTTGGGCAGTTGTGGAGCGGAGCTCCTGATAAAAAGCAAAGATATGCCGTTGCCAAGGGCAACCTGTCATGCCCCACTCTGACGATGTGCGGAGGTCAGAAAGGATTGCAGCACGAGTCTAGTATTTGTTTTGATGCTGTGCTGGATCCGCCCCTCATCAGGTGCACTGGGTGGAGTCATTAGTTTAAATAGTCTCCAGCCAAGGTGCTCTGAGCGGATTATACTCTTCATTGTGGTCTTGGAAGGAAGGTTGGCTGTTTGTTCCTGCTTTCAGCAGATAAGTGTATGTTCTTGTTTGGTTGCTTATGTCATCTTACCCATCCAGGTTCTGTGCGAGCTGGCAGCTCCTTTCTCCCCACTTCACCATCTCAGGGAGTTCAGGGTTCTGTTAGCATAGGCTGGTGGACACAGCAAATCTACCATAAAGATTTGGTCTGTGGGCTGAGCATTGTAGGGAAAGAGGTCAGGGATAAATTAGGAGGTGACCCTTCCCCCGTCCAGAGCCTGGTTGGTGTTTTATCTAACTGTGCATGTCCGCCGTGACACAACCTTCGAGAAGACAAAGCCGCGGAGAGCGGTGCAGTTCTCATGAGTACATATCTTCTCTGCGACTCTGCACAAGATTCTTAAGGGTGCAGCTGGAATGACCGTCCAGGAAGAGTCTTAACTGCAGTCCAAGTTGTTTCCAGTAGCAACTGTTCGAATAAGGAGTCTGCAGGTGATCATGGTACCAGGAATCGAGGGCAGGTCTCCAGAGGCTGGATTTTGGAGGAAGATCTCAGTAGAGATGTCCATGGGATGTCCCCGTCTCCCGAGACTGCTGAACCTGTGACAATGAAGGGTAAGACTGTTCCTGTTATTAACTATGTGATAAACCTAGTGACAGTGAGCCGGCGGCAGTTGATACCTGCTGGGCCGGTAGGTAATAAGTCACACAGAAAAAAAACTGTATCTGAACAGGCAGATAAGCCTGTTGTGATTGCTCCCTCGCTGAAATCTACAGAGGAGAAGGTTTCTGTGTTACCTCAGTTGCCCATGACACAAGCTAGTTTTGTAATGACAAGGATCCGGGATCCCATGCTAGCCCAGGTAAGAGGTAGCATAATATTGAAACCTGAGACTGGTAAAATAATAAAGGTGCTGGACAGTCGTGTGGATAAGGACTATCCGCTGATTTTCAATGAGAACAGGGACTTATGAACTTGATGTTACAGATACGCTTATGCAGGAGGGAGTGTTGGGGTGTAATTTTCCCTTATGCTCGGAGTTGTGGAGTAATGGAGACACTTCTGCAGAGAGTGCAAAAACTTGTACCTGTCCCTTTAAGTGAATGTGTAAGGACAGGACCATTGAAAACAGTGATGTAGTTGAAGTGAAAAATGAAAATGTGAGGTCATGTGAAGTATATGATGATGACATGCCTTTTCCTTTTCAGGATGTGATCAGGAGAGAAGTGCCCCCTCCTGGTAAAAATATATGTGATACAAAAATGCTGGTTTATTGTTATGAGCCCAGAGGGTGTACCACACGTACCAGAGGTGGATATGCAGTACCCACGGGGTTTTATGGTTGCTGGGGAAGTGTCCAGTGTGGGGATTAGCGCATCGGTGCCCCTAGAGGTCAGAACTGATAATGATGACACAAGTAATATGTGACGCATGTGCCGTGGCCGATAGCAACTCAGAGAGAGAGGCTACCATGTCGAGGTCTTGCCAAATTGATGTAGTTACGGGTAGCAACCAGACGATAGTTGTACCTGACGTGACTAGAGTTGAGTGGGGAGACACCAGCCTAGTGTCTGAGACCCATATTCAGGCAGCGGTAGATGACCTGACCTGACCTGTCAGTGCAGCTGAAATCATGAAGATGGTTTCTCTCTCTCCACACGGTCCCTAGATATGATAGAGAAGGGATTAGTTGTTATCATAAAGATATTGAAGAAGGCTGCAGAAGGGTCAAAAGAAGAGACCCCGGAAAAGATGAGTGAACTGAAGGGTCTACTGCCTGGTGTCCCGGAGAAGAGGAAAGACTCCAGAAAGACACGGAAGTCTGTAGTAGACATCGACAATAGGCTTGAAGAGTACCTGGGTAGAAATCCCACAAAGTGTCTAAAGGAGAATGGTGGTACACCTTCGTCTGATGCAGCAGCATAACAGAGTAAAGAGCCGCTGGAACAGGAGGCCCAAGAGTGGGGCGCTTCCAACAAGCTAGTGCGAAAAACTAAGAAGGAACAGAAGTTTGGCCAGCTCCTGGCTGAAAAGAAATACATATTGGCTCGGTATGCCGAAGAACGTGACCGAGCGGAGGCTGATGCTCGGGAGAAAGAGTCCAAGGCCCTCTCCTTGGCTAGAGCCCTTGAAGAAGTGCTTGAGGAGGGAAATGAATTAGAGAGACTGAACAAGCAACTCAGAGCAGAGATGGAAGATCTCATGAGCTCAAAAGATGACATCTATGAGTTGGAGAAACCTAAGCGTGCTCCTGCACAGCAGGTGGAAGAAAATGAGAAACCGGAAGAGGAAGATCCTCTGGAAGGTGCCAAGAAGTCAGAGCCTGATAAGAGTGGGTCTGGAGATGGTGGTGCCGGGGTGCTGGCCAAGGCAGAGAAGGTGGAAAAGGTGTCGGGTGAACCAGTTGATGGGGCTGATGTGGATGCAGAAGCCAAGAGGCTCCTGACAGTGAGCAGCCCGGGCCTGAACATGAAAGTTGTTCCCTCTGCCGTCAATGCTTTTCAGAAAGCCAGGGGTCTGATGGGGAACAATATCCTGGGTGAACCTCTAAAGGGATTTCCAGAAGATGATGAGTCTGGTGAAGACCCCGATGTCCCCAGTGCCTCCAACCTTGATGCGAAAGGGGAGGAGGAGTTTAGAAAGCAAGGATATGATGCCATGTCCCTGAATGGTGAGAAGGCTAATAAAGTGAAGGAGGACGCCAAAGAGACACAGGCCAAGGAAGCTAAGGCCGAGATCTTGAAGTGGGAAAAAATCCTTGGATGTTCCAGAGATCAAGCCGAAGTGGGGAGAGCCAGTGAAGAGGCAGAAGACCCTGAAACTGAGGCACCATCTGAGAAAACCACTGCTGAAAAAGAAGCGATTGGGGGCAAGCCAGCTCTGCTGACGGAGCTTCGCAAAGACAAGAAGAAAAGGCCTAAGCATCTGCAAGAGCTAGCGAAGTCAAACAGAGAGTCTGTTGTTTGCATAAAAATATATTCTGAAGGGCGTTCCAGAAGCCGAGATTGAAATTCTAAGAGTAAAGGAAAAAGAAATGTACGATCTGCTGTTAAAATAAAGAGACAAAAAAAGGCGAGTCGTAAGAAGCATGCTCGGCTGAAGCAGCTGTGTAAGTCAAAGAGAGAGAAAGATAAAAAAATAAAAAGAGAGGGTCTGCCTGTCACATGGATACGGGAACCTTATAGACAATGTCTCTTGGGCAAGATGTCAGTGTAGGTAACAAACCAAGCACTGATGGCATGGATCTGGCAAAATAAAGGGAAGCCTCTGACGCTGACCACATCTTCTAGGAGGAAGGTTGAGCCAGGCGATGGCAAGATAATGCGGATGCCCTGTCGCAAGCATCCGGTTGGTGTTCACCCCCACGGGTTTGAACAGGGAGGGGGGGATATGTGGTAATGTTACAGTGCTGGAAGGTGTGTTGTCCCACTTCAGGTACCTCAGATGGGTGAGACAGATAAAATCCAGAGAGTTGCAGTAGTTTGAGCAAAGCATATTTTGCTGAGACATTTTTGTATACATTTTCTGGACCGGATTTTACTTGGACTGGTGGCTAGGCTTGGTAGAGGGAGTTGCCAGTCCACACCCTTCCAGTACGGGTTTTCCTTTCTACCTGAGGTGATCGCAGGTGAGGCCTGCTGTAATCAGGCTGGCATAAAGCAACTGAGAGTAGGTCAGTCTGGGGAAATACGCTGTGAGATACAGAGACCCAGAGCAGAGGCTCTGTGTGTGGTCTCAGCTCGCCAGGCCGAGAGACCGCGGGGCATTGTGACAGCCCGAAGTTTGGGGAACGCCGTGATGCTGGGATTCAAGGGTCACAAGGCCGGAGTCGTGAGGTCTGTTGGGCCACACTTCCCCATACAGGTACGGGACTGATTAAAGCCAGAAAGGCTGGGGAACTACGGTCTGAGAAAAAGCTGCATATGGGTTCCGTGTGTGAACAGGGTTCTGTAGCTGAGTCAGGGCCACGTTAACAGGTGTAGTGAGAGCCCAGCCAGGCAGGTATTTGTTTTGTTTTGATGTATGTGGGAACCTCACCACACCCAGTGATTATTAACTGGACTGTTCCGTGTATGAAAAATGTCCCAATAAATGCAATGTTTGGCCCCAAAAGTTGCGGTGGACGACGATTCTTGTGAGAATGACCCCCCAAGTACAACGATCCCTTACATTCCTCTTATAAGTGAAGTTCCAATGATAGATAGGAAATCACTGACACCACCTAATTTGTCCTCAATCTGCCCATATGAACCCTCTTATTTTACTTTCAGCTGATTACTGCGGGCTCAAAGGCACCAATTATCTGACCTGAGTACCACCTGAGCCACAATTTGAGTGCTCAGGACTGTAATTTTTGTCAGTGGTTTGTAGTTCAGGGCTTATTTGCTTCCCAATTCACAAAACCATAGATTTTGACACCAATTTTGAGCACCCCTATGACTAAAAAACTAAGAAACTATTTGCACTATTGAATGTATTTATAATTAGGTATGTAACTATGAGAAAGGTGCACCCTGTACATTTAGAAGAAAGAAGGGTCCACCACCATAATAAATAGGGCAGTGAGATCATGGAGCTCTCTACCATTAGAGATGTTGATGGTTGATTTACTAAGCACATGCAAGAATGGACCAGATGCCTTTTTTTAAATATATATGAGATTATAATTTATGGGTACTATTGTTGGGATGAATTACTGATTTAAAAATGTATTATGATACATTATTTTCATACTTGGAAACAGGAAGAAATATGTCCCCTGCAATGGGAAAATATCTTATACGTGTTTTTTTAAACAAATCTTGATAAACTACAGTATGTGGGATTATAGCCAGAGGTTTAACTTGAAGTTCCTGGGCCCCAATGTAAATCTGTAAAAGGCTCACATTTATTGTGTGCTATTTATAATACCAGCATGGGTTCGATTGCTACCTCATCACTCTTCACCGATGGCTACAACCCTATAATAGCTTGAATTTGACATACTTCTTCGTTTTCTCAACATTATTAATATAAATGAGCAAATCGAATCCCACAAAGTGGAATTCGATCCGAGTTTCAGGAAAAATTTGATTTGCCTAGAAGCCGAATTTCCTCGTGCTTCGTGTCAGCGAATCGATTTATCCTGAAATAGTATAAAAAACAAAAAAAATTCAAACTTACCGCCTCCATTTGCTCGCGATGAGCCGCCAGCCTCCATCTTGTTTGAAGATTTCGGCCGAAATCCTGTTTGGCTCGAGAATTACATTATCACGCCATCTTGCACCGCACAGGATTTCGGGCAAGATGGCGGCTGGCCCGTCGTTAGCAAATGGAGGCAGTAAGTTTGATGTAATAGTTTTTTTTTATTGTTAATTTTACACAGTTTTTAAACTCAGATGCCGCGATCATGTATGAACACGGCATCTGAGGCGTACAATGATGGGGGCAGCTCTATCGCAGCTCCCTGTCATTGCACCCACTACTTACAAAAAAAAAAATGCGCTTCGTGACAAAATTATTCGTCACAAAGTGAATTCTTTTGTAAAATTCGGCGAAGCAGCCGAATTGAATTTTGAAGAAATTCGCTCCTCTCTAATTATTAACTCTTTTACTACATAAAATGGACAATTCTTTGACTTTCCAGTAAATGCCTTATGGGTTTCCATTTATTCCTAACAACATAGAAAATAAATACCACATTTTTCAGACTATAAGACCTAAGATTTAGAGAAGGAACATAAGAAAAAATATTTTTCATCAGCCCTCAGATCAGACCCCCATTTCTCATCACACCTCAGATCAGACCCCAAAATCAGTTCCCCAAGCTCCATCAGACCTCAGATCAGACCACCCAGCCTCCATCAGCCTCAGATCATACCACCATCAGCCTCAGATCAGACCCCATCAATCTCAGATAAGAGCCCCGTCAGCCTCAGATCAGACCCCCATCAGACCTTGCTTGATCTGGATGGTGCTGCCACTCTGCAGATACAGGACTGTTTCTGGCCTGCACTGCACTGTGACCTGACATCGCACAGAATCAGGTCATAGTGCGCGCGTACGTGCACTACATCATAACACTGTATGCAGGGGCGTAGCTAAAGGCTCATGTGCCCTGGTGCAAGAGTTCAGCTTGGGCCCCCCTTCCCTCAGTGCTCTGTGGCCAGGGGTAGGGGAGCACATAGCCTTCCTGCTGCCTGATGCAAAAATTGAAACGGCACCCCCCATGCTAAATTCTCGACCTAACCCCTTCCCTCCAGCCAGAGATGTGACGATCAAGCACTTTCTATAATACTGGTGTCTTCTTATGTGACACAAGGTAGCCACTGAAGCCCTCCTCATGGCCGTCAGCTGGGTAAACATAATCATCTGATGCTCTGAGCATTAATTAATGCTCGAAGCTTCAATTACTTATGCCAACGGCCGGAGGTGTCCTCCTGAACTCAATTGTATCACCATCCTCAAGGAAGTGATAAAGTTTAATACTGTGGCAAGGGTAGTAATATTTTGTTCTTAACTGTGGTATTTGTGCAGCACTGGGATATTTTATTCTAGAGGGCTTTATTTTGTACTGCACTCTGGTTCTGTTGCCTCTGACAACTTGTGTTGCCCCGTCTTCTATCAATTTAGACGTTCCTACAACATGGTACCACTTTTAAGTTTTTTTCCAGGGCCACTTTAACCACCTCCGGACCGCCTAACGCAGGATCGCGTTCCGGAGGTGGCAGCGCTGCGCACAGTCACGCATATACGCGTCATCTCGCGAGACGCGAGACTTCCTGTGAACGCGCGCACACAGGCGCGCGCGCTCACAGGAACGGAAGGTAAGAGAGTTGATCTCCAGCCTGCCAGCGGCGATCGTTCGCTGGCAGGCTGGAGATGTGTTTTTTTTAACCCCTAACAGGTATATTAGACGCTGTTTTGATAACAGCGTCTAATATACCTGCTACCTGGTCCTCTGGTGGTCCCCTTTGTTTGGATCGACCACCAGAGGACACAGGTAGCTCAGTAAAGTAGCACCAAGCACCACTACACTACACTACACCCCCCCCCCGTCACTTATTAACCCCTTATTAGCCCCTGATCACCCCTAATCACCCCTGATCACCCCTGATCACCCCATATAGACTCCCTGATCACCCCCCTGTCATTGATTACCCCCCTGTCATTGATCAACCCCCTGTAAAGCTCCATTCAGACGTCCGCATGATTTTTACGGATCCACTGATAGATGGATCGGATCCGCAAAACGCATCCGGACGTCTGAATGAAGCCTTACAGGGGCGTGATCAATGACTGTGGTGATCACCCCATATAGACTCCCTGATCACCCCCCTGTCATTGATTACCCCCCTGTCATTGATTACCCCCCTGTAAAGCTCCATTCAGATGTCCGCATGATTTTTACGGATGCACTGATACATGGATCGGATCCGCAAAACTCATCCGGTCGTCTGAATGAAGCCTTACAGGGGCATGATCAATGACTGTGGTGATCACCCCCCTGTCATTGATTACCCCCCTGTAAAGCTCCATTCAGATGTCCGCATGATTTTTACGGATGCACTGATAGATGGATCGGATCCGCAAAACGCATCCGGACGTCTGAATGAAGCCTTACAGGGGCATGATCAATGACTGTGGTGATCACCCCATATAGACTCCCTGATCACCCCCCTGTCATTGATTACCCCCCTGTCATTGATTACCCCCCTGTAAAGCTCCATTCAGATGTCCGCATGATTTTTACGGATGCACTGATACATGGATCGGATCCGCAAAACGCATCCGGTCGTCTGAATGAAGCCTTACAGGGGCATGATCAATGACTGTGGTGATCACCCCCCTGTCATTGATTACCCCCCTGTAAAGCTCCATTCAGATGTCCGCATGATTTTTACGGATGCACTGATAGATGGATCGGATCCGCAAAACGCATCCGGACGTCTGAATGAAGCCTTACAGGGGCATGATCAATGACTGTGGTGATCACCCCATATAGACTCCCTGATCACCCCCCTGTCATTGATTACCCCCCTGTCATTGATTACCCCCCTGTAAAGCTCCATTCAGATGTCCGCATGATTTTTACGGATGCACTGATAGATGGATCGGATCCGCAAAACGCATCCGGACGTCTGAATGAAGCCTTACAGGGGCATGATCAATGACTGTGGTGATCACCCCATATAGACTCCCTGATCACCCCCCTGTAAAGCTCCATTCAGATGTCCGCATGATTTTTACGGATGCACTGATACATGGATCGGATCCGCAAAACGCATCCGGTCGTCTGAATGAAGCCTTACAGGGGCATGATCAATGACTGTGGTGATCACCCCCCTGTCATTGATTACCCCCCTGTAAAGCTCCATTCAGATGTCCGCATGATTTTTACGGATGCACTGATAGATGGATCGGATCCGCAAAACGCATCCGGACGTCTGAATGAAGCCTTACAGGGGCATGATCAATGACTGTGGTGATCACCCCATATAGACTCCCTGATCACCCCCCTGTCATTGATTACCCCCCTGTCATTGATTACCCCCCTGTAAAGCTCCATTCAGATGTCCGCATGATTTTTACGGATGCACTGATAAATGGATCGGATCCGCAAAACGCATCCGGACGTCTGAATGAAGCCTTACAGGGGCATGATCAATGACTGTGGTGATCACCCCATATAGACTCCCTGATTACCCCCCTGTCATTGATTACCCCCCTGTAAAGCTCCATTCAGATGTCCGCATGATTTTTACGGATGCACTGATAGATGGATCGGATCCGCAAAACGCATCCGGACGTCTGAATGAAGCCTTACACGGGCGTGATCAATGACTGTGGTTATCACCCCATATAGACTCCCTGATCACCCCCCTGTCATTGATCACCCCCCTGTCATTGATCACCCCCCCTGTCATTGATCACCCCTCTGTAAGGCTCCATTCAGATATTTTTTTGGCCCAAGTTAGCGGAATTTTTTTTTTTTTTTCTTACAAAGTCTCATATTCCACTAACTTGTGTCAAAAAATAAAATCTCACATGAACTCACCATACCCCTCACGGAATCCAAATGCGTAAAATTTTTTAGACATTTATATTCCAGACTTCTTCTCACGCTTTAGGGCCCCTAGAATGCCAGGGCAGTATAAATACCCCACATGTGACCCCATTTCGGAAAGAAGACACCCCCAGGTATTCCGTGAGGGGCATATTGAGTCCATGAAAGATTGAAATTTTTGTCCCAAGTTAGCGGAACGGGAGACTTTGTGAGAAAAAAATTAAAAATATCAATTTCCGCTAACTTGTGCCAAAAAAAAAAAATTTCTATGAACTCGCCATGCCCCTCATTGAATACCTTGGGGTGTCTTCTTTCCAAAATGGGGTCACATGTGGGGTATTTATACTGCCCTGGCATTCTAGGGGCCCCAAAGCGTGAGAAGAAGTCTGGTATCCAAATGTCTAAAAATGCCCTCCTAAAAGGAATTTGGGCACCTTTGCGCATCTAGGCTGCAAAAAAGTGTCACACATCTGGTATCGCCGTACTCAGGAGAAGTTGGGGAATGTGTTTTGGGGTGTCATTTTACATATACCCATGCTGGGTGAGAGAAATATCTTGGTCAAATGCCAACTTTGTATAAAAAAATGGGAAAAGTTGTCTTTTGCCAAGATATTTCTCTCACCCAGCATGGGTATATGTAAAATGACACCCCAAAACACATTCCCCAACTTCTCCTGAATACGGCGATACCACATGTGTGACACTTTTTTGCAGCCTAGGTGGGCAAAGGGGCCCATATTCCAAAGAGCACCTTTAGGATTTCACAGGTCATTTACCTACTTACCACACATTAGGGCCCCTGGAAAATGCCAGGGCAGTATAACTACCCCACAAGTGACCCCATTTTGGAAAGAAGACACCCCAAGGTATTCCGTGAGGGGCATGGCGAGTTCCTAGAATTTTTTATTTTTTGGCAAGTGAAAAATGTCATTTTTTTGCAAAAAAATCGTTAAATTTCGATTAATAACAAAAAAAGTAAAAATGTCAGCAGCAATGAAATACCACCAAATGAAAGCTCTATTAGTGAGAAGAAAAGGAGGTAAAATTCATTTGGGTGGTAAGTTGCATGACCGAGCAATAAACGGTGAAAGTAGTGTAGGTCAGAAGTGTAAAAAGTGGCCTGGTCTTTCAGGGTGTTTAAGCACTGGGGGCTGAGGTGGTTAAGTTCTCCGTTCGTCCCTGGTCTTATATAGTGATGAGCGGCAGGTGCAATATTCGAATTCACGATATTTCACAAATATTTGGTAGAATATTCTTCATATATTTGCAAATTCGCAAATTCAAGCTTATTTTTTTTGATCGCGAAAAATCGGCAATGTAATATTCACGTAATGTGCGCGAAATACAGGTGTGGGTCACTATACAGTAGCTACATTTTTAAAGCTGCTAGAAGTTTCCTGAGACTGGAGAAAATGTTTGGCACGGCAGAACATTACAGTAGCTTTATATGCAGATAAAGTGCTCCAATATATTTGCGATTGCAAAATCGGCACTAATGATGTGAATATTTTGCTGCGATACGTGCAACTTCACATTTTAACAGATCTGACTACTTATTAGTGATTGGTGCACTAAGGCTACTTTCACACTAGCGTTCGGAGCGGGTCCCTCTGATGTTTCATCAGACGGATCCGCTCCTATAATGCAGACGTTTGCATCCGTTCAGAATGGATCCGTCTGCATTATAACTTAGAAAAATTTCTAAGTGTGAAAGTAGCCTGAGCGGATCCGTTCAGACTTTACATTGAAAGTTAATGGGGGACGGATTCGCTTGAAGATTGAGCCATATTGTGTCATCTTCAAGCGGATCCGTCCCGATTGACTTCCATTATAAGTCTGGACGGATCCGCTCGCCTCCGCACGGCCAGGCGGACACCCGAACGCTGCAAGCAGCGTTCAGGTGTCCGCTCACTGAGCGGAGCAGAGGCTGAGCGCTGGCAGGCGGATGCATTCTCAGTGGATCCGCCTCCACTTAGAATGCATTAGGGCCGGACGGCTGCGTTCAGGGCCGCTCGTGAGCCCCTTCAAACGGAGCTCACGAGCGGACACCTGAACGCAGGTGTGAAAGTAGCCTAAGTATTGTTGTGAACTTGTGACATCATAGCAATATGTATGTATGTAGCATACATACTTACAGTGGATATAAAAAGTCTACACACCCCTGTTAAAATGTCAGGTTCCTGTGATGTAAAAAAATGAGACAAAGATAAATCATTTCAGAACTTTTTCCACCTTTAATGTGACCTATAAACTTTACAACTCAATTGAAAAACAAACTGAAATCTTTTAGGTAGAGGGAAGAAAAAATAAAATAAAATAATATGGTTGCATAAGTGTGCACACCCTTAAACTAATAATTTGTTGAAGCACCTTTAGATTTTATTACAGCACTCTTTTTGGGTATGATCAATCTTTTTGGGTATGAGCCTATCAGCATGGCACATTTTGACTTGGCAAGATTTGCCCACTCTACTTTGCAAAAACACTCCAAATCTGTCAGATTGCGAGGGCATCTCCTGTGCACAGCCTTCTTCAGATCACCGCACAGATTTTCAATCAGATTCAGGTCTGGGCTCTAGCTGGGCCATTCCAAAACTTTAATCTTCTTCTGGTGAAGCCATTCCTTTGTTGATTTGGATGTATGCTTTGGGTCGTTGTCATGCTGAAAGATGAAGTTCTTCTTCATTTTCAGCTTTCTAGCAGAAGCCTGAAGGTTTTGTGCCAATATTGAGGGGTATTTGGAACTGTTCATAATTCCCTCTATCTTAACTAAGGCTCTAGTTCCAGCTGAAGAAAAACAGCCCCAAAGCATGATGCTGCCACCACCATGCTTCACTGTGGGGATGGTGTTCTTTTAGTGATGTGCAGTGTTGTTTTTGTGCCAAACATATCTTTTGCAATTATGGCCAAAAAGTTCAACCTTGGTTTCATCAGACCATAACACCTTTTCCCACATGCTTTTGGGAGACTTCAGATGTGTTTTTGCAAAATGTAGCCTGGCTTGGGTGTTTTTCTTCTTGAGAAAAGGCTTTCATCTTACCACTCTACCCCATAGCCCAGACATATGAAGAATATAGGAGATTGTTGTCACATGTACCACACAGCCAGTACTTGCCAGATATTCCTGCAGCTCCTTTAATGTTGCTGTAGGCCTCTTGGTAGCCTCCCAGACCAGTTTTCTTCTTGTCTTTTCATCAATTTTGGAGGGACGTCCAGTTTTTGGTAATGTCACAGTTGTGCCATATTTTCTCCACTTGATGATGACTGTCTTCACTGTGTTCCATGGTATATCTAATGCCTTGGAAATTCTTTTGTACCCTTCTCCTGACTGATACCTTTTAACAATGAGATCCATCTGATGCTTTGGAAGCTCTCTGTGGACCATGGCTTTTGCTGTGGGATGCGACTAAGAAAATTTCAGGAAAGACCAACTAGAGCGGCTGAGCTTTATCTGGGGTTAATCAGAGGCACTTTAAATGATGGCAGGTGTATGCTGACTCCTATTTAACAAGATTTTGAATGTGATTGCTTAATTCTGAACACAGCTACATCCCCAGTTATAAGAGGGTGTGTGCACTTATGCAACCACATTATTTTAGTTTTTGTTTTCTTCCCTCCACCTAAAAGATTTTGTTTTTCAATTGAGTATTACAGTTTATAGGTCACACTAAAGGTGGAAAAAGTTCTGAAATGATTTCTTTGTCTCATTTTTTTTACATATCCACTGTACATACATACATACACACAGCACTATGTATGTAGTATGTATGTATGGATAGCAGAACCTATCAGCTACACTATATCACTATCTAACCTACACTGACTATCTCCCACTAACTATCTGTATTATATATAAACTAACTAACTAACTAACTAACTAACTATCTAACTAACTATCTAATGTAATGACACAGGAAAGCAGAGAGCACAGCAATAACACTGCTGTCTCTCTCAGATCTGCAAAATACTGCATACAAGGGCTGCTGGGGAGGTTCCTATATAGTAAGGGGTAGGCAACTTTCCTATTGGTTGCTAGGGATGTTGCTAAGCTCAGACAAAGACATTGCAGCCTTCTCATTGGCCCACAAGCAAAAAGGGAGGTTACTGATGAAAAAGAAAAATCTAGAATATTCTAAATTACGAATATATATCACTATATTTTAAATACTCACGAATTCTCGAAGTGCCGATATTCGCGATTAATATTCGCTATTAGAATATTCGCGCTCAACACTAGTCTTATAGTCCTAAAAAAATATGATATGCAGTTAAATAGTTCCTGATCTGTAACGTAGGTCTTTTTGCCTGATATATTTATCTGACTAGCACATTGGAGGAGCTTAATGACCACCGATGTGTAGTCAGGACCAGATTATGGTTGGTAGAGACTAGTGTTGATCGCAAATATTCTAATCGCAAATTTTTATCGCGAATATCGGCACATCGAGAATTCGGGAAGATGTAGAATATAGTGCTATATCTTCGTAATTGCGAATATTCTAGATTTTATTTTCATCTATACTCACTGCTTCTTGCTTGTTGGCCAATGAGGAGGCTGCAATATCTTTGTCTGAGCTTAGCAACATCCCTAGCAACCAATAGGAAAGTTGCCTACCCCTTACTATATAAGAAATAGTGTTGGGCGCGAATATTCGAATCATGAATATTAATCGCGAATATCGGCACTTCGAGAATTCGGGAAGATGTAGATTATAGTGCTATATCTTCGTAATTGTGAATATTCTAAAAAAAAAAATCATCAGTAACCTCCCTTCTTGCTTGTGGGCCAATGAGAAGGCTGCAATGTCTTTGTCTGAGCTTAGCAACATCCCTATCAACCAATAGGAAAGTTGCCTACCCCTTTAGTATATAAGAACCTCCCCAGCAGCCCTTGCATGCAGTATTTTGCAGATCTGAGAGAGACAGCAATGTCATTGCTGTTTTCTCTGCTTTCCTGTGTCATTACATTAGATAGTTAGTTAGTTTAAATATATAATACAGATAGTTAGTGGGAGATAGTCAGTGTAGGTTAGATAGTGATATAGTGTAGCTGATAGGTTCTGCTGTCCATACATACATGCTGTATGTATGTATGCTACATACATACATACATAGTGCTGTGATGTCACAATTTCACAACAATACTTAGTGCACCAATCACTAATAAGTATTCAGACCTGTTAAAATGGGAAGTTGCATGTATTGCGCCAAAATATTTGCATCATTAGTGCCGATTTCGCAATCGCAAATATATTGGATCACTCTATCTGCATATAAAGCTATTGTAATGTTCTGCTGTGCCAACCATTTTCTCCAGTCTCAGGAAATTTCTAGCAGCTTTAACAATTTAGCAAAAGTGAGCCACACCTGTATTGCGCGCGCAATGTGCGCATATTACATTGCTGATTTTCGCAATCAAGAAAATAATGACTGGAGATCAAATTCTAGAATTTGAAAATTTATGGCAAATATTAAGCCAAAAATTCTCAAAATATCGTGAATATGAATATTGCCCATGCTGCTCATCACTAGTAGAGACACCACTGCAAAAAATGGTGGAGGTCTCCATATTAACTCTGTGATCTGGAGCCCACCTGACCACCTTTTACAGCAAACTATAAGAGAGTAAGGTGGGAATGGCCATGTTTGCTGAAATCTGTGGTGGATGGGTGGCCATAATTAAAAAGTTGAGAAAGAGAACCATTTTAAATTCCTGTCATTCAAGAAGTAATGATATTATTTGTGACTTTTTTACAGACCTTGTGTACCTGAGTTAGCAGATCGCATTTTGTCCGTTTTTAGGGAGCAGTATTATTTTAATTGGTCAAAAATAGCATTGCTATCATAGACTCACATAGTACGGGCATGTGTTCATTATTTGCTGCACCAACTAAAATATTTGAGCACTGATAACTAGCCATAAACTGTCCAATACTCTTTATGATGACTTTAAAAACTCTTGTAGTCCTTTTAATTTTTATTGGCCAGTTGCATTTACAGATAGATTATTTAACCTGTCCTTAAACATTTTGGCTTATTACAGAATTCCTAATGAAAGAATTTGTTGGTTACTTGTAATAAAATTCCTATTAGTATCATTAGCTTGAACTGGCTGAAGACAGTTAATTGACATTTACGTTGTGCGTTATTATCGAGCTTTTCAATTACCACTTTGCCTCTGTATTAATGATCTTGGTGATTAACCAGCAGATTTCATTATCATTGTATTAAATTGGTTAGTCCTGCATAAATTATATAATGAAAATATTGGCATACAAAATACTATCACCTTAAAAGTACATCAGGTTCAAGATCACATTCAGAGATGAATTCTCATCTGGGAAACATGATATCACAGGCTCTCCACAGGTCTGCGACTAAAAATCTGTTTGATTATTTTCATCTAATTTCCATATATTTTGGTGTGCTGAAAACATTTAAATAAAATTGAAAAAAACTCCTAGACGTCATTATTTGCCACAAAATGCTAAATTGTCTTCAAATTTATAAAATTTTTTGTATTTTTTTATATTATGGGTTTTTAACCAAATTTAAAGTCCAAATTACTATTAATTAATTCACATAAGTGCATTTAAGATATAAAATGGCAAAAAAACTTTGTTGTCCGAGTTATGTTAGAAAAAATATAGCACTGTAAATCTGATGGTCAGCAATATATACATAAGCTAAGCAAGTTTCAGGGGAAAAAAAATCTATTTCCTCATTTCCCTAGTTCTCTTCTTGGCCTTTTGCTGTTATTTGCAGGTAAACAATCTCTGCCCCTCCCCTCCTGAAAAGGGGGTGAATACAAGTGCTGCTCTGAGTGACATGTCTGATAACTGGTAGAAGGGGTTAATATTTCCTGAAGAATCTGACTTTGAAGATGATTCAAGACCAAAATTGTTTTCTCAGGAGGAGATGAATGATTTGGTAAGAGACTTGAATCTTCCCAAAGATCCCGCTGAGTTACTCGGATCAAGGCTGAAAAGCAGGAATTTATTGTTGCCAGGAGTGTCATCTTCATGGTTCAGACATTGTGAAAGGGAGGTAGTTTCCTACTTCCCCCAGGAAGACAAGTTGGTTTATTGCATCGATGTCGAAGGTCTGATGGGTCAATTTAAAATCCAATATGATTCAGAGCAATAGCGTCTTTTTATAGGTTCTTCAAAAAGAAGTCTCAAAGCAGTTTTACTCCACAACGGTGGTTTTTATGCTTCCATACCTGTAGGTCATTCCGTACACTTGAAGGAAACCTACGAGAACTTGGAATTGGTTCTTCATAAACTTAAATATGAAGACCATGGTTGGCAAGTGTGTGTGGACATGAAGGTCTTGTGCATGCTGCTCGGGCAACAAGCTGGGTATACCAAATAACCTTGTTTTCTGTGTGTATGGGACAGTCGAGACTTACAAAATCACTGGACCAAGAAGAGTTGGCAGCTGAAGGTGCTAACAGTCGGTGAAAAAAATGTCCTCTGAGAAACTTTGGCACCTTCCCATAAAGTTCTTCTGCCACCTCTCTACATAAAATTGGGATTAATGAAGCAATTCGTAAAATCACTTTCAAGAGATAAAGAATGCTTCAAAAACTTGGTCACCAAGTTTCCAGGCCTGTTGGAGGCAAAATTGAAGGAAGGTGTGTTCGTCGGACCAGACATTAGAAGGCTTATAGTTGATCAAGAGTTTGTCAATACCATGACGGATCCTCAAAAAGAAGGGTGGATTGCATTTAAAGAAGCCATACAAAAAATTTTAGGCAATAACAAAGATCCTCACTACAAAAAGATCGTCAGACGAATGCTGAAAGCATTTCAAGCTTTAGGTTGCCTGATGGGTTTGAAAGTGCATTTCCTCCAGTCGCACCTTGACTACTTTCTTGGAAATTTGGGAGCTGTGAGTGAGGAACAAGGGGAACGATTCCATCCACCAAGAGATGGAAAGGAGATACCAGGGAAAATGGAGCATTACAATGATGGCAGACTACTGTTGGATGCTTCAGAGAGACATTCCAGATGCTAATCACAAGAATAAATGCACCAAGAGGAGCCTTACAGGGAAGAAGAATCGAGTTTAGTGTGTGCAGTTCAAAAATGTATTTTCATGAAAAAATTGAAATAAAACTTTAATTTTATAAGTCTATTTCTATTTATTTTGAGGTATTGCCTCATTTAACATAGTTACCTAAATTATCAGGAAACGTGATGTCCTATGACAAAAAGGAGGTCATTTTCGGATTCAGCGCACCAAAAAACATAAAGATTACATGGAATAACCAAAACAGCTCTTGAGAATTTTTTTTTTGCAGACCTGTGAATTATGTAATATTTCAGGAAAAGAAAAACATGACATGATATTCAAAACAGATTGATTTGCTAATTAATTTCTGGATGTCACCACTAGAGGGAGCTTTGGTGTTAATTGCATACTATTTATTCATGGAACTCAATAATAGCAACAAAGTGTTTGGTAAGCTCCCTTTAGTGGTGGCTGCCGGCACATTTTAAAATCTATTGGGGTAAATTATCAAACTGGTGTAAAGTAGAACTGGCTTAGTGGCCCATAGAAACCAATCAGATTCCACTTTTCATTTTCCAAAAGAGCTGTCAAAAATAAAAGGTGGAATCTGATTGGTTGCTATGGGCAACTAAGCCAGTTCTAGTTTACACCAGTTTGATAAATGGCCCCATATGTCTATACAGTACATGAAATTTGAAGCTAAGAGTAGAAAACATGGAGCATGAGAAATAAATGAGCATAGAATGCAGGGCATACAAATATGGTGTTAAAAAGAGTCTTTTTAGTGATTTCCATAGATAATTAGTACAGTGATCCCTCAAGATACAATGGCCTCAAGATACAATATTTTCAACATACAATGGTCTTTTCTGACCCATCGCAAGTTGAAACCAGACTCAACATACAATCTCTCAGACTCAGATTCAACCAATCAAGGCCACTTCTCTGGTGAAATAGCTGGATTAGTTACTAGTTAGCAGCTATTCCTGACTGTTATATGTAAGGATTTGTTTTATCTCTCTTAGTTATCTGCTTATTTTTCTTAAATCTTCATTTTCTCTGATCTTGGATGACATTTTGGGGCTTTGGAACCAATTACTCAACTTACAATGGTTTCAACATACAATGGTCGTCCTGGAACCAATTAATATTGTATCTTGAGGGACCACTGTATATGGATATGCAACAGGGAAAGTTCTTGAAGGTTCTGACTTCTAAAGAAGGAAAATATTACTAACTTAGGACTAGATCTAAAATGGCTATATGTCACAGGGTGCAAAAAGGTTACTTTCTGAAGGAAAAACCATAAAACTTGTGTTTGCTGGACCATGTGGCTGGAGCAGTGGAGGTTCCTAGCTGACCAGTACATAGTGTGTGATACAGTATGACACACAAGCCTCTATTCCTCTTGCCTTTAAAAAGCAGTTAATGGAACTTTGCGAATTACAGGTTCCTCTTTCCTCCCAATTAAATACTTTCCAGTAAAACCCACATTTTTAACTAGTAATTTTCTCCAACCCGAACCAAAAGATGGAGGTATAAAACATGTTGAAAACAACGAGTTCATAACTTGAGGGCAGTAAACGCTGAATGTGAATTAATTGCTCCTCCCTCAGGAGCACAGAAGGAACTCCACTTGTAAGTGTTAGGTCTTCTTAGATTTTCTGCCTATTATTTTATAACAGTTTTTTGATTTGTGTGTCATTTTTATTTAGTCTCTTTTTACATTTTTGTAAGCACTGAACTGTTTATTATTAAAGCCCTAAAATGTTAATGTTCAGCCCTAGTAACTCAAATAATAAATACATCTTTGAAGATTGATGCCTCAAAGTGGAGCAAATTTTATTTCTTTTGGGTCAGATGTGAATGAATTGGTCCAAATATTTGATTTGGGTCTGAATCGATTCTATCCAAATTAAAAGTGCTTCAATTGGCCTGAAAATTGGTACAGGGCACTCTAAGGTCTCCTATAACTGAATTTTTTTCTCTTTTGTATTTCTCTCTTGTTATTATTTTTGTCACTCCCCCCTTAAACTTTTTAACACAATGACAGCTGTCAGAGTGACACTGGCATATAGCTATGAGTGAATGCATGGTTGATGGTGTAAACAAACAGCTTGCTTAAAATGACACTGCACTTCTTTATGCTATTTTAAAATTTAAAACCATTCCATAAATTGGGGGCAGTAGTATAGGAAAAAGCAGTGGCTTTTTAAAAACAAGCACACAAACATTATCCTTTTTTTCGGAGCAACAGCGCAATGCGGTACCTCATAGACAAGGCAGGAGATGTGCAGCTATTTAGCAGTAATAGTAGTAGTGGTAACAATGGGAGTAGCAGTTGCTACAGCTGTAATATACAGGGTGGGCCATTTATATGGATACACCTTAATAAAATGGGAATGGTTGGTGATATTAACTTCCTGTTTGTGGCACATTAGTATATGTGAGGGGGGAAACTTTTTAAGATGGGTGGTGACCATGGCGGCCATTTTGAAGTCGGCCATTTTGAATCCAACTTTTGTTTTTTCAATAGGAAGAGGGTCATTTGACACATCAAACTTATTGGGAATTTCACAAGAAAAACAATGGTGTGCTTCAAGTATCCGTAGTTTCAGGTGCTGCACATCTGGTATCATCTGAAGGCAATCGTCTATGCTGTGAAGATACGAGATGTGCAGCACCTGAAACTACAGATACTGGAAGCCTGTGCTAGCATTTCTCCTGCGGTGTTGCTATCAGTGTGTGAAGAGTGGGAGAAGAGGGTTGCATTGACAATCCAACACAATGGGCAGCACATTGAACACATTTTATAAGTGGTCAGAAACTTGTAAATAACTCATAAAAGAATAAAGTTACGTTAAAACCAAGCACACCATTGTTTTTCTTGTGAAATTCCCAATAAGTTTGATGTGTCACATGACCCTCTTCCTATTCAAAATGGCCAACTTCAAAATGGCCGCCATGGTCACCACCCATCTTGAAAAGTTTCCCCCCTCACATATACTAATGTGCCATAAACAAGAAGTTAATATCACCAACCATTCCCATTTTATTAAGGTGTATCCATATAAATGGCCCACCCTGTAGTATGGAAGACAATGAATAGGCAGACAGCAGCAGTTTCAGCAGTTGGACTGGCGATACCTAGGCACTGTCAGCAATGGCAGATCTATTCACTTTGAGGTGTATGGAAATTCACTTTGCCAGAGGTAATATTTTGGACACTTGCGCAGGGCCATCTTGTCCTCTTAGATTTCAAGAGGCCATCTGTTGCTCTGAAACACCTCTCTGAGATGACTGGAGGCTGGACAAGATAGTACAGTAATAGCAAAGTAGGCCTGTCCCAGCCACCTTTATACTCTGCCTCCCCAGAGCTTTATGGGGTCAAGGAACAGGATATGTGCAGAAGACAGGGCACAGTCCAGGAACGATGGAACCTAGTTCAGGTGGTACATGTCCATTTGCCCATAGCTAGCTGCTGCAGCTTCTGCTACTTGTTGTAGCAGAGAGTGGTGACTTAAATTTGGGAGAAGGTGTAGAACTGCTTCACATTTGGAAACCATTTTCTCCAGTCTCAGGAAATTTCTAGCAGCTTTAACAATTTAGCAAAAGTGAGCCACACCTGTATTGCGCGCGCAATGTGCGCATATTACATTGCTGATTTTCGCAATCAAGAAAATAATGACTGGAGATCAAATTCTAGAATTTGAAAATTTATGGCAAATATTAAGCCAAAAATTCTCAAAATATCGTGAATATGAATATTGCCCATGCTGCTCATCACTAGTAGAGACACCACTGCAAAAAATGGTGGAGGTCTCCATATTAACTCTGTGATCTGGAGCCCACCTGACCACCTTTTACAGCAAACTATAAGAGAGTAAGGTGGGAATGGCCATGTTTGCTGAAATCTGTGGTGGATGGGTGGCCATAATTAAAAAGTTGAGAAAGAGAACCATTTTAAATTCCTGTCATTCAAGAAGTAATGATATTATTTGTGACTTTTTTACAGACCTTGTGTACCTGAGTTAGCAGATCGCATTTTGTCCGTTTTTAGGGAGCAGTATTATTTTAATTGGTCAAAAATAGCATTGCTATCATAGACTCACATAGTACGGGCATGTGTTCATTATTTGCTGCACCAACTAAAATATTTGAGCACTGATAACTAGCCATAAACTGTCCAATACTCTTTATGATGACTTTAAAAACTCTTGTAGTCCTTTTAATTTTTATTGGCCAGTTGCATTTACAGATAGATTATTTAACCTGTCCTTAAACATTTTGGCTTATTACAGAATTCCTAATGAAAGAATTTGTTGGTTACTTGTAATAAAATTCCTATTAGTATCATTAGCTTGAACTGGCTGAAGACAGTTAATTGACATTTACGTTGTGCGTTATTATCGAGCTTTTCAATTACCACTTTGCCTCTGTATTAATGATCTTGGTGATTAACCAGCAGATTTCATTATCATTGTATTAAATTGGTTAGTCCTGCATAAATTATATAATGAAAATATTGGCATACAAAATACTATCACCTTAAAAGTACATCAGGTTCAAGATCACATTCAGAGATGAATTCTCATCTGGGAAACATGATATCACAGGCTCTCCACAGGTCTGCGACTAAAAATCTGTTTGATTATTTTCATCTAATTTCCATATATTTTGGTGTGCTGAAAACATTTAAATAAAATTGAAAAAAACTCCTAGACGTCATTATTTGCCACAAAATGCTAAATTGTCTTCAAATTTATAAAATTTTTTGTATTTTTTTATATTATGGGTTTTTAACCAAATTTAAAGTCCAAATTACTATTAATTAATTCACATAAGTGCATTTAAGATATAAAATGGCAAAAAAACTTTGTTGTCCGAGTTATGTTAGAAAAAATATAGCACTGTAAATCTGATGGTCAGCAATATATACATAAGCTAAGCAAGTTTCAGGGGAAAAAAAATCTATTTCCTCATTTCCCTAGTTCTCTTCTTGGCCTTTTGCTGTTATTTGCAGGTAAACAATCTCTGCCCCTCCCCTCCTGAAAAGGGGGTGAATACAAGTGCTGCTCTGAGTGACATGTCTGATAACTGGTAGAAGGGGTTAATATTTCCTGAAGAATCTGACTTTGAAGATGATTCAAGACCAAAATTGTTTTCTCAGGAGGAGATGAATGATTTGGTAAGAGACTTGAATCTTCCCAAAGATCCCGCTGAGTTACTCGGATCAAGGCTGAAAAGCAGGAATTTATTGTTGCCAGGAGTGTCATCTTCATGGTTCAGACATTGTGAAAGGGAGGTAGTTTCCTACTTCCCCCAGGAAGACAAGTTGGTTTATTGCATCGATGTCGAAGGTCTGATGGGTCAATTTAAAATCCAATATGATTCAGAGCAATAGCGTCTTTTTATAGGTTCTTCAAAAAGAAGTCTCAAAGCAGTTTTACTCCACAACGGTGGTTTTTATGCTTCCATACCTGTAGGTCATTCCGTACACTTGAAGGAAACCTACGAGAACTTGGAATTGGTTCTTCATAAACTTAAATATGAAGACCATGGTTGGCAAGTGTGTGTGGACATGAAGGTCTTGTGCATGCTGCTCGGGCAACAAGCTGGGTATACCAAATAACCTTGTTTTCTGTGTGTATGGGACAGTCGAGACTTACAAAATCACTGGACCAAGAAGAGTTGGCAGCTGAAGGTGCTAACAGTCGGTGAAAAAAATGTCCTCTGAGAAACTTTGGCACCTTCCCATAAAGTTCTTCTGCCACCTCTCTACATAAAATTGGGATTAATGAAGCAATTCGTAAAATCACTTTCAAGAGATAAAGAATGCTTCAAAAACTTGGTCACCAAGTTTCCAGGCCTGTTGGAGGCAAAATTGAAGGAAGGTGTGTTCGTCGGACCAGACATTAGAAGGCTTATAGTTGATCAAGAGTTTGTCAATACCATGACGGATCCTCAAAAAGAAGGGTGGATTGCATTTAAAGAAGCCATACAAAAAATTTTAGGCAATAACAAAGATCCTCACTACAAAAAGATCGTCAGACGAATGCTGAAAGCATTTCAAGCTTTAGGTTGCCTGATGGGTTTGAAAGTGCATTTCCTCCAGTCGCACCTTGACTACTTTCTTGGAAATTTGGGAGCTGTGAGTGAGGAACAAGGGGAACGATTCCATCCACCAAGAGATGGAAAGGAGATACCAGGGAAAATGGAGCATTACAATGATGGCAGACTACTGTTGGATGCTTCAGAGAGACATTCCAGATGCTAATCACAAGAATAAATGCACCAAGAGGAGCCTTACAGGGAAGAAGAATCGAGTTTAGTGTGTGCAGTTCAAAAATGTATTTTCATGAAAAAATTGAAATAAAACTTTAATTTTATAAGTCTATTTCTATTTATTTTGAGGTATTGCCTCATTTAACATAGTTACCTAAATTATCAGGAAACGTGATGTCCTATGACAAAAAGGAGGTCATTTTCGGATTCAGCGCACCAAAAAACATAAAGATTACATGGAATAACCAAAACAGCTCTTGAGAATTTTTTTTTTGCAGACCTGTGAATTATGTAATATTTCAGGAAAAGAAAAACATGACATGATATTCAAAACAGATTGATTTGCTAATTAATTTCTGGATGTCACCACTAGAGGGAGCTTTGGTGTTAATTGCATACTATTTATTCATGGAACTCAATAATAGCAACAAAGTGTTTGGTAAGCTCCCTTTAGTGGTGGCTGCCGGCACATTTTAAAATCTATTGGGGTAAATTATCAAACTGGTGTAAAGTAGAACTGGCTTAGTGGCCCATAGAAACCAATCAGATTCCACTTTTCATTTTCCAAAAGAGCTGTCAAAAATAAAAGGTGGAATCTGATTGGTTGCTATGGGCAACTAAGCCAGTTCTAGTTTACACCAGTTTGATAAATGGCCCCATATGTCTATACAGTACATGAAATTTGAAGCTAAGAGTAGAAAACATGGAGCATGAGAAATAAATGAGCATAGAATGCAGGGCATACAAATATGGTGTTAAAAAGAGTCTTTTTAGTGATTTCCATAGATAATTAGTACAGTGATCCCTCAAGATACAATGGCCTCAAGATACAATATTTTCAACATACAATGGTCTTTTCTGACCCATCGCAAGTTGAAACCAGACTCAACATACAATCTCTCAGACTCAGATTCAACCAATCAAGGCCACTTCTCTGGTGAAATAGCTGGATTAGTTACTAGTTAGCAGCTATTCCTGACTGTTATATGTAAGGATTTGTTTTATCTCTCTTAGTTATCTGCTTATTTTTCTTAAATCTTCATTTTCTCTGATCTTGGATGACATTTTGGGGCTTTGGAACCAATTACTCAACTTACAATGGTTTCAACATACAATGGTCGTCCTGGAACCAATTAATATTGTATCTTGAGGGACCACTGTATATGGATATGCAACAGGGAAAGTTCTTGAAGGTTCTGACTTCTAAAGAAGGAAAATATTACTAACTTAGGACTAGATCTAAAATGGCTATATGTCACAGGGTGCAAAAAGGTTACTTTCTGAAGGAAAAACCATAAAACTTGTGTTTGCTGGACCATGTGGCTGGAGCAGTGGAGGTTCCTAGCTGACCAGTACATAGTGTGTGATACAGTATGACACACAAGCCTCTATTCCTCTTGCCTTTAAAAAGCAGTTAATGGAACTTTGCGAATTACAGGTTCCTCTTTCCTCCCAATTAAATACTTTCCAGTAAAACCCACATTTTTAACTAGTAATTTTCTCCAACCCGAACCAAAAGATGGAGGTATAAAACATGTTGAAAACAACGAGTTCATAACTTGAGGGCAGTAAACGCTGAATGTGAATTAATTGCTCCTCCCTCAGGAGCACAGAAGGAACTCCACTTGTAAGTGTTAGGTCTTCTTAGATTTTCTGCCTATTATTTTATAACAGTTTTTTGATTTGTGTGTCATTTTTATTTAGTCTCTTTTTACATTTTTGTAAGCACTGAACTGTTTATTATTAAAGCCCTAAAATGTTAATGTTCAGCCCTAGTAACTCAAATAATAAATACATCTTTGAAGATTGATGCCTCAAAGTGGAGCAAATTTTATTTCTTTTGGGTCAGATGTGAATGAATTGGTCCAAATATTTGATTTGGGTCTGAATCGATTCTATCCAAATTAAAAGTGCTTCAATTGGCCTGAAAATTGGTACAGGGCACTCTAAGGTCTCCTATAACTGAATTTTTTTCTCTTTTGTATTTCTCTCTTGTTATTATTTTTGTCACTCCCCCCTTAAACTTTTTAACACAATGACAGCTGTCAGAGTGACACTGGCATATAGCTATGAGTGAATGCATGGTTGATGGTGTAAACAAACAGCTTGCTTAAAATGACACTGCACTTCTTTATGCTATTTTAAAATTTAAAACCATTCCATAAATTGGGGGCAGTAGTATAGGAAAAAGCAGTGGCTTTTTAAAAACAAGCACACAAACATTATCCTTTTTTTCGGAGCAACAGCGCAATGCGGTACCTCATAGACAAGGCAGGAGATGTGCAGCTATTTAGCAGTAATAGTAGTAGTGGTAACAATGGGAGTAGCAGTTGCTACAGCTGTAATATACAGGGTGGGCCATTTATATGGATACACCTTAATAAAATGGGAATGGTTGGTGATATTAACTTCCTGTTTGTGGCACATTAGTATATGTGAGGGGGGAAACTTTTTAAGATGGGTGGTGACCATGGCGGCCATTTTGAAGTCGGCCATTTTGAATCCAACTTTTGTTTTTTCAATAGGAAGAGGGTCATTTGACACATCAAACTTATTGGGAATTTCACAAGAAAAACAATGGTGTGCTTCAAGTATCCGTAGTTTCAGGTGCTGCACATCTGGTATCATCTGAAGGCAATCGTCTATGCTGTGAAGATACGAGATGTGCAGCACCTGAAACTACAGATACTGGAAGCCTGTGCTAGCATTTCTCCTGCGGTGTTGCTATCAGTGTGTGAAGAGTGGGAGAAGAGGGTTGCATTGACAATCCAACACAATGGGCAGCACATTGAACACATTTTATAAGTGGTCAGAAACTTGTAAATAACTCATAAAAGAATAAAGTTACGTTAAAACCAAGCACACCATTGTTTTTCTTGTGAAATTCCCAATAAGTTTGATGTGTCACATGACCCTCTTCCTATTCAAAATGGCCAACTTCAAAATGGCCGCCATGGTCACCACCCATCTTGAAAAGTTTCCCCCCTCACATATACTAATGTGCCATAAACAAGAAGTTAATATCACCAACCATTCCCATTTTATTAAGGTGTATCCATATAAATGGCCCACCCTGTAGTATGGAAGACAATGAATAGGCAGACAGCAGCAGTTTCAGCAGTTGGACTGGCGATACCTAGGCACTGTCAGCAATGGCAGATCTATTCACTTTGAGGTGTATGGAAATTCACTTTGCCAGAGGTAATATTTTGGACACTTGCGCAGGGCCATCTTGTCCTCTTAGATTTCAAGAGGCCATCTGTTGCTCTGAAACACCTCTCTGAGATGACTGGAGGCTGGACAAGATAGTACAGTAATAGCAAAGTAGGCCTGTCCCAGCCACCTTTATACTCTGCCTCCCCAGAGCTTTATGGGGTCAAGGAACAGGATATGTGCAGAAGACAGGGCACAGTCCAGGAACGATGGAACCTAGTTCAGGTGGTACATGTCCATTTGCCCATAGCTAGCTGCTGCAGCTTCTGCTACTTGTTGTAGCAGAGAGTGGTGACTTAAATTTGGGAGAAGGTGTAGAACTGCTTCACATTTGGAAAGCAACGAGACCCATTTTATGGACAGCTGTCTAAAAGTACAAATACCATAGAAAACAATAAATTGTGGGCACAGGCGTGGACTTGCGCCACATTTGGAAAACAAAGAGACAGCTGGCAAGAAGTAGTACTGTCTACAAAATAAAATTTGGGTGAAGGTGTGGAATCCACATTTGGTGAATGAATAGCTATTGTTTAATAGGCTACAGTGGTGACATCATATCAACAACATTGCTATAGTAAAGTGAACAAGCTCCAGCACTGGAACAAGCACTTTTTTTTATGACATTTGTCTTATCTTGGACAACCCCTTTAAAATACACATTTTCCTACTTTACCATTATTGTTTAATAACATTGAAATATGCTAATTTATGCCATTTTTTTAATCAAATGACAAAAACAGTTTGCGAGGCAGGCACTTCGGGAAAAATGACTCTTTGGACAGGCTGTATAATTTGAAAAGATGAAGTCTTAGCTAAGTGTAGCAGAACACATTCATTTAAATTTGAAAATCAGCGGCGCCTTATAGCTCGTATAATACTGCGGAAATTCTTCTTTACAATTCTTTAATTAAAAAAAAAGTAATTTGTTCAGAAATCTTTTCAGCCAATGACAGAAAACAGGTAGGTGTTTACTTAAGTAGACAGTTTAATTAAACTGAAACTTACCAGTGGTGACTGCAGATAAGACAGGGAAGGGTTGAGAGGGAGGTTAACAATCGCTTTAACAGGGTGTCTTGTCAAAAAGTGACCTTTTTAATATATATTTTTTTAATTTTCCATATTACTATATGAATTTTTTAAAAATCCTGCAATATTACAGATGATCACTCAAAATAGTACAACGCTGCCTGTCCTGTCTCTTAGAATATCGGTTCAAATCCATTTGATGCTGACTTCGGGAGAGATTTGGGAAGCCTCTATATACATTAGATGGTCGGCGTATTTCTCCATAGTCAGCAGGGTTGTTCACCATACTAATGTGTACGACCAGCTTACAACTGAAGATATTTAACACATCATCCACCAATTACAATAACTCAGCTCCTCCTGCCTCCGCCCTGTCTCACATTATACCTGTCTTAAAGGGGTATTCTGAGACTTTTCTACTGATGACCTAATCCTCAGGATACGTCATCAGTATCTGATATGTGGGGGTCCAACACCCAGAATTCCCGTTGTTTGAGAAGGCACCAGCTCTTTGAGTAGCACAGTGGTTTTCTTGTAGCTTTACCTAGGCCACTTATGTCACTGGTGTTAAGCAAATTCGATTTGCAACTAATCCGAATATTCTCACTCTCTGTGGTAATAAATTGTTTTTTTTCCTACAAAAAGTGAAAGTAAGAAAACTTGGAATGCGAGATCACCCATAATGCCGTGCAGACAGCCAATCAACATCTAACCAGCCCCTGTCATGTCACAGCCCTTTAATAGCGTCACCCCGGATGGTCTCCGCCATTTCACTGTGAGCTGAACATAGGGAGAGACGTGACAAGTGCTAGGGACAGTGTTGTTTAAAGCCTTTACTTGTGAAATATTGGATAGGGAGAGTGGAGGGACAGTTTAAGGAGACTGCAGGGACAGTGCAGACTGTGTAATCTGAAGCTGAAGTGATTCATAAGAGACAGTGCTATTTGCATCAATCCCTGTGTAGCGCACAGAGCTCTCTAATTGAACAGTGTCCTCCTTGTTTAATAGATAAGCAATTCTCATAGGCCTTGGTTCTCAAACTGTCTAATAGTGACACACAGTCATTCTACAGCTACCAGAAGTGATTGAAAAACATGTGTTTGCACTGCCACAACATGGTCCATATACTGTACTTTATAAGACCTGCCTGTCATACTGACGCACAGTAACTGTTTCACTACCAGAAAGGACTAGCTATGCATATTGCTGCAATCCACAGTGATGTACACTGAGATACACTCTCCCTGCAGGCCAGGATAAAGTTGATTTAACGTGCTTTGTGACAAATCAATTCAGAGCAAAGCTAATTTCTTGAAAGAATTCGGCAAAGCGTCTAAACCAACTTTTTCAAAAGTTCGTTCATCTCTATATTTTACGTTCATCGGTCACACAGCCTAGGCCCAGCTCAGCCCCATAAGAGTAAATAAGGCTAAGCTACAATACCAAGCACAGCCGTTATAGGACGCCAGTGTGCTTAGTAAGCAGAGACAAGACCACAACATTGCTGTGAGTGCCAAGGCCATCTCAAACAGCTGATCGGCAGGGGTCCTGGGTGTTGAACACCCCACGATCACAGAAAAAAACTTTTAAGTTTTTTTTTATTAGAGATGAGCGAATTTCCGTTTATGAAATTCGTTTGAAATTTGTTTTCTGGAAAAAGCAGAATTGAATTATGGATTCCGTTACCACGGACCATAACGCAATACTATGACGGAATGCATAACAGAATGCCTTTAGAGGCATTCCGTTATTCATTACGTCATAATAGAAGTCTATGGGCTGCAAAATAGATCCGTCCCATTTCCGTTATGCAGGGGAGGACTTTGGAGGCATTTTGTTATGCATTCCATCATAGAATTGCGTTATGGTCCGTGGTAACGGAATCCATAACGCAATTCATCTTTTACCAACAAACGAAGTGTGAAAGAATTTCAAAATATGAAATTCGCTCATCTCTAGTTTCTATACACCTCAATATTGTTTGCCGAAGCCGGCATTTTCAGTAAAGTATATGGAGACCTCCCAACTTTCCCCAAACAGATTATTCCGAAGGAGAAAAGAATTGGGCAATTTATTTTTTGGCTGATCTTTTTGCTATCCCCAGAGAAACATCTGGCAGCAGCTTTCTCCCTTCTTCCCAATAAAAACACATGCACTTCAGCCAATCTAAGCCAATCTATTTGAATGGGGAAGTTGGGAAAGATGGCTACAGTTGGCCAACTGCTAATAAAAATGTTTGGGCACCTCTAGTTTTGTGCCATTAAGCAAATTCCTGGAACTGCTGCTCACAGCGGATCATGCCAGGTGGCTGGCTATATTATCTATCTATCTATCATAAATCCATACATGTGTCCAATAATCCATCCATCTTTCTATTATCTGTCTATCGCACCATTGCATCACATCAATTATTATACACTTCTAACTTTGGTGGAAAAAAGTGCATTTCAGCAAAATCAGCAAAATTCAACATGGTAAGAAACTGATCTGTGATGACCTTATTATGCACAAGTCACAGTAAACTGATGCTGCTATTATATGGTTCACTTATGGTCACAACCTCCCATGGAATGGTGTTGCTGGGTTGCTCACCTCTATCTCACCATTTCTGATTGAAACACAGTAGAATAACTTCTTGTTCGAGGGTCAGTTCCTGTGATCACTGACCATGCTTGGTTTGCATGGAATTACATAACCACATAACATTGTATTTTGCCATAAAAACAATGTAAACATATCATTTTCTATAGTTTATACAGTTTCTGGAGTGCACATTGAAGACCTAATTGCTTTTACTGCCATGACATAAAGTTATTTAATTACTGTAATTCTTGTATAAATATGCATAAGCTATGTAGTCAGGAAGTGTAACATTTAGCATTTTTTGTTGCTGTTGATCATTTTGTATGTGTTTTTTTATGCTTACTGTTACATATAAACATACAGTGGATGCCTATGACTTGGATCAGGGAGTCAATATATTATTATTATGAATATACTTGTGATAAAGAGCCTTATTTGACCAAGCAGCCATAGTCCCCTATGTGCTTAAAGGGTTTCTAGCATCAGAAATACTGTTATGTAGCTGACTGACATTAGCGATGCGCTGACATAACAGTATGTTTTTTACATTTCTCCCTGCAGCCGTTCTGATAAAATAAGCACTTTTATAATATGCTAATGAGCCTCTAGGTGCTATGTGGGCATAGATTCAGCACCTAGAGGCTCCGTCCACTCACCCTTTATCCCGCCCAGGTCCCCTGTTCTGCCCGCCCCGCTCCTCTTGATTGATGTCACGGTTCGCAGCATCGCTGACGAAATCCCGCGCCTGCGCAGTTCACTTCTGTATTCGACGCAGGCGCAGTGAGTGAATGATGCGCTCCTGCTGCTGGATTCCTCACTGCGCCTGCGCCGACTACGTCACAGTGAGGAAGCCGGCATCAGGAGAGCGACCTTCACTCACTGCGCCTGCGCCGAAGACAGAAGTGAACGGCACAGGCGCGGGATTTCGTCAACGATGCGGTGGACCGCGGCATCAATCAAGAGGAGCGGGGCGGGCAGAACAGAGGACCTGGGCAGGATAAAGGGTGAGTAGACGGAGCCTCTAGGTGCTGAATCTACGCCCACATAGCACCTAGAGGCTCACTAGCATATTATAAAAGTGCTTATTTTATCAGAACATTCAGAAAAAAGAATAAAAAAAACATTTGCATGCCTTCCATAGAAACTGGGAGCATTTTTCAAGAATAGTTTCTATAGCCTATATAGCGCCAGCAGACTACAGAGCACTGTACAAAGACTGTTGTCATCCACATCAGTCCCTGCCCCAGTGTGCTTCACAATCTAATTTCCCTATCAAAAAAAAAAAAAACATACACTAGGGTCAATTAAATAGAAAACCAATTAATCTATTAGTATTTTTTATATTTTTGGACCCTGACAAGAAACTGGAGCACTTAGAGAAAACCCACCAAGTGCAGAAACAACACAGAAACTCCATGTAGATTTTGTACTTGGTCATATTCTGATCTGGGGGTCAAGTGCTTCAAGTTAAAGAAATTGTCTAAAACCCATAAGTATTTGCAAAGCTGGGGAGGGTATAAAAGTGTATAGCAAGGTGTTAAGTGTTCCTTACCCTTTATTTCCTTGTAATGTACCGTATATACTCGAGTATAGGATAAGTTTTTTGGCACATATTTTTGTGCTCAAAAAGCCCCCTCATCTTATACTCGAGTCTAGGTCTGTATTATGGCAACTTACATTGCCATAATACAGACCATGACATGTTGGGGGCCGGAGAAGCTGTTACTTACCTTTACAGCTGCTCCGGTCAGCCCCCAGCACGTCCGCGCGAGACACGCGGGCCGCGAGATTTACACTGGGAGCAGACTACGAGATTTACAGCGGCAGTAAGTACCGGCCCCTGCACAGCCTCCCCTCCCCCTGGACAGCCCCCCCTCCCCCTGGACATCCCCCCTCCCCCTGGACAGCCTCCCTGGCCAAGTATGAAGTAGGGAACAAAAAAATAAAAAATAAACAACCTGATAAATATAAAAAAAATTAAATAAATAAATAAATGCCCAGTTGATGGGAGTCTGACTCCCTGTATTTAATGCAGAGTGTGACACTCTGCATTAAATGCAGGGAGTCAGAGTCAAACTCCCATCAATCTGAGTCACCCTCTTGCAGATGTGTGTATATAATGTAGAGTGTGTGCATTATATACACATACACTCTGCATTATAGCTGCATTTCCCACCCTAGTCTTATACTCGAGTCAATAATTTTTCCCAATTTTTTGGGGTAAAATTAGGGGCCTCGGCTTATATTCGTAGATGGTAGATGGTAGATGGTTAGTGGAACCTGGCGTTCCACTGAACAATGAAGTAACTATATATGTGTACTGACAGTTAAGTGGGGCTAGGATGGGCCAGGAGACTAGAAAACTTCTAGCTTTGTAATAAAGAGCAGCTCCATTGAAGACATCATCAGGATAAGAAGCCTCTTGCTACTGTCACCTCTCTTTGTATGAAATGGGAGTCTGCCAAGTTAATGGTTAATGTGAAGCTAACTCATTTGTTTTCACGACTTTCGGGGACTGTTACTTACTTTACTCTGTATGTTTTCTTTGTATATCTATTTATCTATCTATCTATCTTTTATGATAGTTTAGTAAACTTTTTATGCACCCAATACCTTATATACAGTCGTGGCCAAAAGTTTTGAGAATTACATAAATATTGGAAATTGGAAAAGTTGCTGCTTAAGTTTTTATAATAGTAATTTGCATATACTCCAGAATGTTATGAAGAGTGATCAGATGAATTGCATAGTCCTTCTTTGCTATGAAAATTAACTTAATCCCAAAAAAAACTTTCCACTGCATTTCATTGCTGTCATTAAAGGACCTGCTGAGATCATTTCAGTAATCGTCTTGTTAACTCAGGTGAGAATGTTGACGAGATCATTATGTCAGGCTGATTGGGTTAAAATGGCAGACTTGACCTGTTAAAAGGAGGGTGATGCTTGAAATCATTGTTCTTTCATTGTTAACCATGGTGACCTGCAAAGAAACGCGTGCAGCCATCATTGCGTTGCATAAAAATGGCTTCACAGGCAAGGATATTGTGGCTACTAAGATTGTACCTCAATCAACAATTTATAGGATCATCAAGAACTTCAAGGAAAGAGGTTCAATTCTTGTTAAGAAGGCTTCAGGGCGTCCAAGAAAGTCCAGCAAGCGCCAGGATCGTCTCCTAAAGAGGATTCAGCTGCGGGATCGGAGTGCCACCAGTGCAGAGCTTGCTCAGGAATGGCAGCAGGCAGGTGTGAGCGCATCTGCACACACAGTGAGGCGAAGACTTTTGGAAGATGGCCTGGTGTCAAGAAGGCCAGCAAGAAGCCACTTCTCTCCAAAAAAAACATCAGGGACAGATTGATCTTCTGCAGAAAGTATGGTGAATGGACTGCTGAGGACTGGGGCAAAGTCATATTCCCCGATCAAGCCTCTTTCCGATTGTTTGGGGCATCTGGAAAAAGGCTTGTCCGGAGAAGAAAAGGTCCTGTGTCATGCCAACAGTAAAGCATCCTGAGACCATTCATGTGTGGGGTTGCTTCTCATTCAAGGGAGTGGGCTCACTCACAATTTTGCCCAAAAACACAGCCATGAATAAAGAATGGTACCAAAACACCCTCCAACAGCAACTTCTTCCAACAATCCAACAACAGTTTGGTGAAGAACAATGCATTTTCCAGCACGATGGAGCACCGTGCCATAAGGCAAAAGTGATAACTAAGTGGCTCGGGGACCAAAACGTTGACATTTTGGGTCCATGGCCTGGAAACTCCCCAGATCGTAATCCCATTGAGAACTTGTGGTCAATCCTCAAGAGGCGGGTGGACAAACAAAAACCCACTAATTCTGACAAACTCCAAGAAGTGATTATGAAAGAATGGGTTGCTATCAGTCAGGAATTGGCCCAGAAGTTGATTGAGAGCATGCCCAGTCGAATTGAAAAAGAAGGGCCAACACTGCAAATACTGACTCTTTGCATGAATGTCATGTAATTGTCGATAAAAGCCTTTGAAATGTATGAAGTGCGTGTAATTATATTTCACTACATCACAGAAACAACTGAAACAAAGATCTAAAAGCAGTTTAGCAGCAAACTTTGAGAAAACTAATATTTGTGTCATTCTCAAAACTTTTGGCCACGACTGTACACTTCAGTAGATTTGCACCTGTTCTGTGTAGCTCTGCATCTGGTTTTCTGGTTTTGGCTCAAAATCACTGATGGAAATCACTGACCGAACACTGACTGTGGTAATGAGGCATAAGTCGTGTTAAGTCTTTTTTACCCCAAATCTCACGATAAGGGTACATTTAAATGACCTTATGCAGAGTGCGGTCTTCCACGTTGCATGGCCGTACGGATCCACATATTTTACAGCCCCATTGAAATGAATAGGTCCGGATACGGAGAAAATATATGGTAATGTCAATGGGGCCCAATACAGACAGCAAAAAAACTCAATACTTTTTCAATGGATCCTGGTTCCAGTGCTACAACTCCTGTCTCCACTGCTTCTGGTCCCGAAGTGTGAAATGTATGTCATTGCTGCTGGCTAATCAATGAAAGGTGATCGCTGAGCCTCAGTGGTCACATGCCGGAGATATGCATGTAGATGACACACCATGCTTCTGGTCTGGAGGGGACTGGAAGCAGAGGAGGCAGAAGCCGCTGCACTGGAACCATCACCCATTGAAAAGGTAAGCGTTGTTTAGCTATCGCTCTCTCTCCAGCTGCCCTGCAAAGGTTTTTGGATCTTGAACAACCCTTTTACCAGTACTCACACTGAGCTACACTGATGCCCAAACACCTGTATGGCTCTGAAATTTTGAGGGGTCTCCTTTGTTCGTTAGGAATGGAATCTGCCCCAGGTGAACAAAAATGTGGCTAAACCCCTGCTATCATTCTATTGACTTCTATGGGTTCTTAATAATTCCATACAGCTTCATTGTTTGTATGAATCTGTGATTCACTGATCTGCATAAACCCTGTACAATATTTCCACATCTTTGTTAAATATTATACAAATCCAGATATGATCATTTTGTTCTAATTCACGTTCTACAACCACAAAGTGATTCACATCTGCTATATCCATGAGGAAGGCCAGAGTTTCCTGTTTGTAAGTATATAGTTTGAGGTCTATATACATTTTTGGTAACAATTTACTCCAGATGTAACAAATAAAACAAAAAAAAGTAGAAAGTAAATTACAGAGTTTCAAAAAAATAAATGTTAATCTGCAATGTGTACATCAGGGGGGATCTGGCAGCGACTGTCTGTATTAAATGGCTATAGATCCTGAATACGCATGCTAGAAAACATGGATGTTTATTTTAAGCAAATACTAATCACATCGTGTATACACCAAAGATGAGGTCACAGATTCCCCATTCATCAGGTTTGACTTTCATTGTAGCCAGATGAAGCGGCTTTCGATTTTATCAGCATGGATGAAACATTTTCACGTATACTTTGAATGAGATTTTATAAATGTAGTAAATTTGATATTGATTTCATTTTATTTACTAGTATATTGAATAATGAGAAAACAACACTTCACTGAACATCCAAGAATTTCACCATTTATGTAAAATTTGTGTACATAAAATGTTGAGAAAGTCTGTAAATATATTTCAAGTCTTGAACTGATCCTGAATTAGAGTCTGTATTGTATTCTAGAGCTGCCTTCTCAATTCTGCGGGCTTCAGGAACAGTCTGACGTAGGAAAACCTAACCTCAGTATGCCACCATATTAAATTGGAGGCATGCAGTGGTATAGTAGAGGTTTGTATGAAAGCCCTATTAGGGTTCAGCCACATGATCCGGTTTCTACATACAGTTTTGGAAGCCAACACCAGGAGTCAATTCAAAAAAAGAGGAGAAGTCGTATCTGTCCTTTATACTTTCTCTCCTTTTATGATCCACTCCTGATTTCGGCTTCCAAAACTGCATCAGGAAACCTGAGCATGAGGCTGTACCCTTATGTCTTTGTAAAAAATATGGAGCTGCAATATGTCCATGTGCAGGAGGTCTAGCCTTGAGAAAAACTTGATTTTCTTAAATTTTTTTATGACGTTATATCTTAAAAAAGGGTTGCAAAACACTGATTAGAGATGAGTAAATTGGCCAAAATTTGTTACAGGTTCGATTTGGTGGAACTGGCTGTCAGACTAATTTGACCTGAATTAGTTTGACCTAAATCGAAAGTGACCCAATTGACCTTAAAAGTCATGTATGGCACTCCTAGGACTTTAACACCAAGTGAGGATTAGTGATGTCAGAGTGACAGTAATATACATATGGCTATGGGTAAACAGAAGGTAGCCAGAGGTAACAGCTTACTTAATAACACACTGCACTGTCGGATTTATAAAATAAAATAAAAAATAAAAATAAACATCCAAAAATAACCCTTTTCTGGTGGGAGATGCCTACCTCTTTGCCCTCTTATCTATAAAATGCTGGCAGATGTTTTTAGCAAATGAATAGAAATGGGACGGCTCACTCACTAGATACACGGATTGGTGCCAATGTCCAAAATAGAATCACCCATTCAAAACAGTAAAATTTAAATAGTATTGGATCGGCACTCAAACATATGGGTTCACGCAGAAAACCAGTATAGTATGGTAAAATAGTGCAATTCAATAAAACATAAAATACATAAAAGCATACATACACATAATAGTGGGATGGCTGAGGTAATAGATGTACTCACTTTTGCGCAGCTCTGTGGCGTCCCACGTGTAAGAGCGCTTACCTTGGTGTCGGTTTAGTCAAATGCAAACGGCAAAGTGTAATTGCTTAACTGACGTCATAAAATCGGATCTCCGTAAGATCGCTTCAATTATCGCGAGATGAGCTGTTTCTTTTTCTTTCTCTTTCGTATAATACAGACTCTGTCAATCGCGGCTAAAATTGTGGTGAAGCTTCAATCTTGTGATCATGGATTATTATCAGTAGCCAGCCGTTAATAAAATCGACCACCAGTCGGTTTGCTTACATTCGTTTCAGATGATAATTTCCTAGGTCTCTTTCAGTATTGCATGGCCATCGATCCCAGACGCGTTTCGAAATAGATCCCTATTTCTTCCTTAGTGGGTTTGTTCATATTCAAGAGTCCAAGACCTTATATACTTGTCTGTTACTTGCTGGGGCGGATCCCAGCAAATCAAGCAAAGAAGGCAACACATGGGTCAGGGGTGGGCCAGCAAGTACTCACCACCTCTTTTCTTTCAAAAATCTGCATTGCGGTAATAATGCGTCTTTGATGCGATTTATTCCGCATACATGCATTTTTTGGGAAATAGTTGCATACATTTGGGAAATAATTACATACAATTCTATAAAAATTTTCGAAGGGATATCCCATGTCTGGCTGTCTATCAGCACTGGGATGTCCCCTTGGTGATGGGCACCCCCACACAACTCCATCTTAGAACTAACTTCAAATCTTAGATTAAAAAAATTATGAAAAAAAATAAAAAATTATGAAACTTGTATAGAATTTTATGTAATTTTATGACATTTTACTGTATGTAGGAAGATTCGCAAACCAGCATAGTATATGTGCATATATTGATTTTAGTTATAGTGTCCAAATTTATGTGCAATATATTGTATTTAATTGTTATTTTAAATCTAAAAGTGGGATTGCAATTTAGAAACATTGGTTGTTATTAATATGATATTCTGCAACTATTTCCCAAAAAACGCATGTATGCGGAATAAATCGCATCAAAGACGCATTATTACCGCAATGCGTTTTTTTTAAATAAAAAAGGTGGTGAGTACTTGCTGGCCCACCCCTGACCCATATGTTGCGTTCTTTGCTTGATTTGCTGGGATCCGCCCCAGCAATTAACAGACAAGTATATAAGGTCTTGGACTCTTGAATATGAACAAACCCACTGAGGAAGAAATAGGGATCTATTTCGAAACGCGTCTGGGATCGATGGGATATTCATAAAGAGTCCGAAATTTGAAGCATGGCCATGCAATACTGAAAGAGACCTAGGAAATTATCATCTGAAACGAATGTAAGCAAACCGACTGGTGGTCGATTTTATTAACGGCTGGCTACTGATAATAATCCATGATCACAAGATCGAAGCTTCACCACGATTTTAGCCGCGATAGACAGAGTCTGTATTATACGAAGGAGAAAGAATAAGAAACAGCTCATCTCGCGATAATTGAAGCGATCTTACGGAGATCCGATTTTATGACGTCAGTTAAGCAATTACACTTTGCCGTTTGCATTTGACTAAACCGACACCAAGGTAAGCGCTCTTACACGTGGGACGCCACAGAGCTGCGCAAAAGTGAGTACATCTATTACCTCATCCATCCCACTATTATGTGTGTGTATGTATGCTTTTATGTATTTTATGTTTTATTAAATTGCACTATTTTACCATACTATTCTGGTTCTCTGCGTGAACCCATATGTTTGAGTGCCGGTCCAATACTATTTAAATTAGATATTTTTAGCAGTTTGTGCAGAATGAATCACAAAAGATTTGGCAAAATAACAAATTCAATTCATGAAAAATTAATTCGCTCTTCTCAAATTTGGAGAGTAAATTTCCATAAACTGGAGAGGTAAGTCTTATCTTGATAAATTTATTATGCAGCATAGGACTCCTTTATATTATGGCAGAGATCATTGAAGACCTAAGTCCACCCACACTACTGTCCCTACCTGCTTGCACAATCTGTCCTAAACAACGGCACACAACTGGAAGATCATCCTTTCCTAACTAGGTGCTGGGCCCTAAGAGGGAAAAGTAAAGCCTTATTCATACGTCTGTGTTTTGGTCAGTGATTTCCATCAGTGATTGTGAGCCAAAACCAGGATTGGAGCCTCCACAGACATTAGACATAAGGGGAAGATCTGCACCTTATCTGTGTTTAGAGCTGCACCTGGTTTGGGCTCAAAATCACTGATGGAAATCACTAACCAAATGAATGAGGCATAACCAGAGAAAAAAATAATAAACATAGTGACACACAGGGACAATGGGTACAGGAGCAAACACTGATGAGCAGAGAGGAAACCAGCCAGACTGGATTAAGACCAGAGGAGTCAAATCAGGACCAAATGAAAAGACAAAAATCAGATACAATACCATGCCGAGGTTCAATATCAGAGTCTACAAAGCCAAGATGGATGCCAAAAACTAGATACAATACCAAGCCAATGTCAATACCAGGAGAGTACTTAAATCAGATTTAAAAAATGGGGTCAGAGAGGTAGCCAAGGTCAGAAGTCAGGAGTCCACAGTAAATAAAGACCCTAGGTTTATAAACACCAGATAAAGAAACGCCAATCACAGTCAACTGCTGCTGGTAGTATCATGTTTATATATGCTGCCTACCTCAGTATGGAATGCTGGTGCCATTCCCAATTGGTCCCATTCGACCCAGAAGTGGCACAGGCCACCAGCATCACATCCTATTGGCCCGATGATTATGTGACAGAGCCGTGATATCACCCCCAGTTTCACAGTCCAGACGTGCTCTCCTGGCAACAGCATGACAACACCAGTACTGCGTCCCAGGGACAGCGGCCATAGTGGAAGAGTGGGATGGTACGCACGTTACACTTTAATTATGAATAGTGTATTTGATCCTCCCATTTCATAACAATTTTTGGATGTTTTTGTAATTCTGTAACTACATTATATCTTTAATACGTTATTGTCCATATGTCTTCTCTTGATTTGAAGATCAAAATATAAACCTATTCTACCTTCCTATGGTATATATACGAATTTATGTCCTTTCTCCATGGACGAGTAAATGCTAGTGACAGCTTTCAACATCTGAAGTGCTTTCCTAACATAGGTACTCTTGTGCGGCCACTAATAGAAGAAGTCATTTCTTGTTATGGAGTTTTGAACTTAAAAGTTCACTCTGTACTCTGTCATCAATCACCATCCTGATTCTCATTAAGATCAGCAGAGACCACAGATCGACTGTGACTCCTTCACAAACTAAAAGCAAGATAACAAAGTGTGTGGGATACAAGTTAACGTCGTCTCTTACAACTTCATTCCAAGCTGATCAATTTCAGCAAAGCTGGATTTAAGGCTTTACAAAAATCAATTACTTCTGTACATCAAACATAAGTAGGGTTGGTAGACAAGTTCTTATGCAGTACGCACTGAGGCGCCTGGAAAATATTTGATCAGGAGCTAAAGAAACACAAAATTAGAAGAGACTGACAGAAATAACATATTTCCATTAAACAGAGCCGAAGAGCACCTTGTTAGCCACCTATTGCTTAAAAGGGCCTCTCCTCTTTGAATGTCGAATTTACAAGTGGTTTTTGTCTCCATGTTGTCCACCATCTGAGAAGATTTTTCCACATGTACACCAGTCACAGCCTCTAATGATTATAAATGATATGCACGATGACAAGCTAGATGTCACAGGTAATGGGGAGGAAAAAACTGCAGAAAACACACAGAAGGAAATAGACCGGAGTCTAGGCCTCAAAGCTAAGGGAGAGGGATGGTGACCTCCTTTGAATCCCTAGACCTCTCCCTGACTCCTGCCAATATGAGTAGACCCTGAAGGTGGAAATACTCATACACCGGAACCTTATTCCCTGGAGACCCTGGAAAGCCCAAGGAGTGGTGGCAAGGATTGAGACTACTGGTTCCTTCTCAGATGAAGGAACCAGCGTCTCCCTGAGACCTAGAAAACAACAAACACAAGCGAACAACAAAATGCAAAACAAAATGCACTTAGCTTAAAGAAGAATGGAGGAGCAGGAGATCCAAAGGAACAACACACCAGCTCAACCAACTCCAGCAGGAAATATCAACCGCATGGTAAGCAGTGTGAGTCAGAACTAAATAGAGCCTCAGTAATGACCACAAGCTGCACCTGACAAGAGGTGTGGTCATTACCAAACCACAACACTGCAAGGAAAAAACAGAGAGACTGTCAGATACCCTCACGTGCCATCAGTCTCTCAGATCTTCTCACCTCTGTCATGGGAGGGACCGTGACACTAGAAGTTCTTCACTATGGCCAAAACCCTAACTGTAGAGGCAGTAGTTCCCTCACAAGCCTTATCTCATAGAGAAAGGAAGTGTAGGAAAGTATCTAGTGTCGATGGGTTTTGGTGCCTATAGATTGTCAAAATTCCCCAGTGGTAAAGGTATATGGGGGTTACATTTCCTGACATTCAATGACAATGGAGAGTGCACTGTGTCTATTAGGGTTTACACTCCCTAATATATAGTAGGAGGGTACTTGGTTGGAAGTCTCAGATATAGATCACCCTTGTATTGAGTAGTTTGTCTTACCGCTTGACTTAAGTGGGACTAAAGGTTACTAATAGTGTTGGACGTGAATATTCGAATAGCGAATATTAATCGTGAATATCGGCACTTCAAGAATTCGCGAATGTTTAGAATATAGTGATATATATTCGTATTTTCGAATATTCTAGATTTTTTTTCATCTGGACCCATGATCTCTCCCTGCTTCTTGCTTGTGGGCCAATGAGAAGGCTGCAATGCCTTTGTCTGAGCTTAGCAACATCCCTAGCAACCTTTAGGAAATTTGCCTACCCCTTACTTTATAAGAACCTCCCCAGCAGCCATTTTCTACATTTTTTAAAGTTCTGAGAGAGAGAGCAGTGTCATTGCTATGCTCTGTGTTTTCCACTCATTACATTAGATAGATAGTTAGATAGCTTATATATATATATATATATATATATATATATATATATATACAGTCCTGATCAAAAGTTTAAGACCACTTGAAAAATGGCAAAAAATCATATTTAGCATGGCTGGATCTTAACAAGGTTCCAAGTAGAGCTTCAACATGCAACAAGAAGAAATGGGAGTGAGACAAAACATTTTTTGAGCATTCAATTTAATGAAAGCAACGAATAAACTGAAACAGGCTGTTTAGAACCACACCTCCAAAAAAAAACTAACCCCCCACCAAAACAGAAATCCAACTTCCAAACATGAACTCAGTAATGAGTAGCTCCGCTGTTATTATCACTTCCAAAATTCGTTTTGGCATGCTTGATGCAAGCGTTTCCATGAGGTGAGTGGGAACATTTCTCCAAGTGGTGAAGACGGCCGCACGAAGGCCATCTACTGTCTGGAACTGTTGTCCATTTTTGTAAACTTCCCTTGCCAAAATGACACAACAAAAAAGGAGTGTGCGACACACCAATGTAAGGAAATAAGAATCAAGTATTGATAAAATGTACATAATATATAAAATGTATAGGTAATTAGACAGGGACAACCACAGTCCTACATTACCCTGTAATCGGCCCAGTCATATAAAATGTAAGAACAATATCTCAATATCTAAACATATGGGTAACAATTTATCTGAGAGATATAATGCAGGAATAGGCAAGAGATATATATGATGGACATCTAAGCCCTAACACTACTAAACGGCAATACGACCTGGATCAAGGTGAAACGAATCAAAATGCCAGGTGTTGCACTGAGTGGTAAGACGACATACCTATGAGGCTGGGACAAGAATCAGGGCAATGGCGCTCCTCGACGCGCGTTTCGCGTGTTGTTCGCTTCCTCAGGAGGAGTTAGTGATCAGGGGCAAGGGGATGAACTAAAAAGGATGCCGCCCACCAATCAAATGTGCAGTTCAGTGTCATGTGATGAATTCCTAAAGCGCCACGTCATCCGAGCGGCGCATGACCATTCAGCGCCTGCCACGTCAAACTACTTCCGCCCTTCCCCTGAGGCCAGGGGAGGAGAGGGCGGTCACACATCAATGACGCTGATCGCCGTCGCCACCTCCAGCCTACACCAGAGAAGAAGGGCGGAAGAGGACGCGCGAGCGGAGCAGTCATGCGCACAGGTGACGAGGGTGGATGGAATGGATTGATAATGTCCAAAAGTGGATATTTATTAGACCAGAACTAAAAGCCCATCATATATATCTCTTGGACATCCCCAAAGGTTCTCAATTGGATTTAGATCAGGTGAACACGCAGGATGGGCCAAAAGAGTGATGTTATTCTCCTGGAAGAAGTCCCTTGTCCTGCGGGCATTGTGTACTGTAGCGTTGTCCTGTTGAAAAACCCAGTTGTTATCACACAGACGAGGGCCCTCAGTCATGAGGAATGCTCTCTGCAACATCTGGACATAGCCAGCGGCCGTTTGACGCCCCTGCACTTCCTGAAGCTCCATTGTTCCACTGAAGGAAAAAGCACCCCAGACCATTATGGCCCCCCCTCCACTGTGGCGCGTAGAAAACATCTCAGGTGGGATCTGCTTGTCATGCCAGTAACGTTGGAAACCATCAGGACCATCAAGGTTAAATTTTTTCTCATCAGAGAATAAAACTTTCTTCCACCTTTGAATGTCCCATGTTTGATGCTCTCTTCCAAAGTCCAAACAAGCAGTTCTGTGGCATTCAAGGAGACGAGGTCTTTGAAGAAATTTTTTTGTTTTTGAAGCCCTTCCGTCTCAAATGCCGTCTGATGGTTATGGGGCTGCAGTCAGCACCAGTAAGGGCCTTAATTTGGGTCGAGGATCGTCCAGTGTCTTGACGGACAGCCAATTGGATCCTCCGGCTCAGTGCTGATGACATTTTTTTTTCCACTTGACTTTTTTGTTCCATAACCCTCAGGATCATTTAAGAAATTCCAAATGACCGTCTTACTGTGTCCCACCTCAGCAGCGATGGCGCGCTGTGAGAGACGCTGCTTATGCAGTTCAACAACCCGACCACGTTCAAAAAGGGAGGTTTTTTTGCCTTTGCCATCACAACGTGTGACTACCTGACAGAAAATGACAATGAATCCACATCTTTG